>NW_027142394.1:1825092-2295092 GCF_026170545.1 Melanerpes formicivorus
CAAAGCAGAATCCCAAAGCTTTGCATTTTACCTCCTGCACAATCACCCAGATGGGTGGATGTGTCTTTATTTTTAAAATCTTTATCACTGGAAAAAGAAAGGAGAAGGATGTTCTGTGCTTTCCAAGTAACAGGTGGAGTTGCAGTACTGGCAGCAAGAAGAATCTTGTTTTGACTTGCAAAATGAGCACGTTTGATAAAGAAGTCACTGAGGGAGAATAAATGTGAAACACTGAGGTATCATTTTTACAGCATCACTTTGCTGATTATAACAGCCACTTTCTGAAAAAGAAAGAAATAGCCTTAGCAATCATTTTATTTAGTGTTTGCATCTACTTTGAGTAAAGCTGAGACATGGCAATGCAGTAAACAGTACCCACAGTGATTCTGAGCAAGTTGAATGAATCTCTGTCTTTACATTGAAGGGCAACAAGGCTGGTGAGAGGCCTTGAACACAAGCCATATGAGGAGAGGCTGAGGGAGCTGGGGATGTTTAGCCTGGAGAAGAGGAGGCTCAGAGGTGACCTCATTGCCCTCTACAACTACCTGAAGGGAGGTTGTAGCCAGGAAGGGGTTGGTCTCTTTTCCCAGGCAACCAGAATAAGAGGACACAGTCACAAGTTGCGTCAGGGGAGGTTTAGACTGGAGGTGAGGAGAAAGTTCTTCACCGAGCGAGTCGTTCGTCATTGGAATGTGGTGGAGTCCCCATCCCTGGAGGTGTTCAAGAGGAGATTGGACGTGGCACTTGGTGTCATGGTTTAGTCATGGGGTCTGTGTTGATAGGTTGGACTCGATGATCCTCGAGGTCCTTTCCAACCTAAGTTATACTGTGATACTGTGATACTGTGAACTACCTGAAAGGTGGTTGTAGCCAGGAAGGGGTTGGTCTCTTCTCCCAGGCAACCAGCACCAGAACAAGAGGACACAGTCTCAAGCTGCACCTGGGGAGGTTTAGACATGAGGTGAGGAGAAAGTTCTTCACCAAGTGAGTTGTTCGTCATTGGAATGTGCTGCCCAGGGAGGTGGTGAAGTCCCTATCCCTGGAGGTGTTCAAGAGGAGATTGGATGTGGCACTTGGTGCCATGGTCTTCTCATGAGGTCTGTGATGACAGGTTGGACTCAATGATCCTCAAGGTCTCTTCCAACCTTAGTGATACTGTGATTCTGTGATGCTGTGATACATTCAGCTGCACAGGAAAAATCCTTGCAGAGTTAGGCAAGGGCTGGACTCAGCAATCTTAAAGGTCTTTTCCAACCAAAATGGTTCTGTGATTCTGTGCAGTGCAAGGAACAACACAGAGCTTGCACTGCTCACATGTGGTCTTTCTTTTCATTCTTCCTTTCATTAACTCAGAACACTTTACATTTTCACATATAAATGGCTTCATACATTAAATATGGCACAGACAGAAATTGTAAAAAAAGGGGGGAAAAGCATTAAGCCAGCTTGAATTACTGTAAAAATAGAGTTGGAAAGATGACTTTGATAACTCTTGCAGCCTAGGGGATGCAGTAATAAAACGCAGTGCTGGGACACTGTGAAACTCAGAGCAACTTTGCCTCCGGCCTCTTCCTGATGTAGAAGTTTAGTGGTTAAATTACAGGAGTGTGGCAAGGTCTCCTCCAAAGGACAATGCAAACTCGGGCCCCCAGATACCTTGGAATAGCTGCAAGTTTTCATCAGGAAGCAAATATTTTAGGAGAAACAAGAATTCATTGCAGCTTCTGATTTTCTGTTGTTTACTTTCATTACTCTTGTTTCAATTCAGCCTTCCCCCTCCCTTCAATCTACTTATCCAATTAATTTTGTAAAACTGGTAATAGTCACAGTCTTTAAAAGCTGAGGTCTAAACCAGGTATTATTAATGAAAACAATGGAATGGGATATTTGCCATTCTTTGAATGAGGAGGGTTAACCCAAATGATACTTATGGCTGCCTTCCAGCCTAATTAGCCTATAAAAAATGAGTAGTTAAATAATAATGATTAGAAGACTAAAAAGGCTGTCTTGACCTTGGTCTGCATCCTGGCAGGGAACGTAGAAGCTCTGGAAGTGGTGGCCATAGATCTGTATTGCAGCCTTGTCCCCATGGCCAGGAGTCTGGACTTGAAAGCTGGGAAGTTGTGCAGAGTGGGTGGCTGTCTGCTGTCCCACTGTTGTCAGGATATCATACAATCAATAAAGTTGGAAAAGACCTCAAAGATCATCAAGTCCAACCTGTCACCAAACACCTCATGACTACTAAACCATGGCACCAGGTGCCACGTCCAATCCCCTCTTGAACACCTCCAGGGATGGTGACTCCACCACCTCCCTGGGCAGCACATTCCAATGGCTAACAACTCTCTCTGGGAAGAACTTTCTCCTCACCTCCAGCCTAAACTTCCCCTGGTGCAGCTTGAGACTGTGTCCTCTTGTTCTGGTACTGATTGCCTGGGAGAAGAGACCAACCCCCACTTGGCTACAACCTCCCTTCAGGTAGTTGCAGACAGCAAGAAGGTCTCCCCTGAGCCTCCACTGCCTCTATTTGTGTTCCTCTGTCTTCACTAAGTTTAAAGACATGATAATAGCAGCACAAATCAGGCTAGAAGTGGGGAAAGCTTCCACATTTCTGGCTGAGGAAACACTCAGAATGTAGCTCTGAAACTGCACATAAGCACTGTGGGTTTTGTTCTCTTCTACAGCTGAAGTGCTAACGAAAGAACCAGGAACAAGCTAAATTCTGACATGCAGGAAGAGAATGTAAATGTTGCTCATTGCTTTTCATGTTGTCTCATATTCTGTTTTATTCTGCCTTATCCTGCTTAAAGGATTGTAAAAAAAATCAATAAATAATAATTTGATGGTCAAAGTTATAAGTTAAAATTAAAGCTTAAGGGTAAAAATGTTTGTCTCACTGTAGGTGAATTCATGTTGACGACCACAGAGGTGTGGAAGGGGTAAAGGAGGGATAGAAACAAAAGACCAGGTCTTGAACACCATGCACTAGTTTCTAATCATTTAGATTTTAAAAAAGGAGAAGGAAAAGATTCACACTTCCAGTTCTCAAGAAAGGAAAGGGAAAGGAAGGAATTGGGAAGGAAGGAATTTAGGTGGAAGGAAAGAAGGAAGGAAGGAAGGAAGGAAGGAAGGAAGGAAGGAAGGAAGGAAGGAAGGAAGGAAGGAAGGAAGGAAGGAAGGAAGGAAAGAAGGAAGGAAGGAAAGGAGAGAGGAAGGAAGGGAGAAAGCAAGTGATTTAGAAAGAATTCAGTAGGATTTCAGAAGGAATTCAGAAGGAAGGAAGGAATTTGGGAGGAATTCAGAAGGAAGGAAGGAAAGCAGGGAGGGAGGAAGGGAGGAAGCAAGTGATTTAGAAAGAATTCAGAAGGATTTCAGAAGGAATTCAGAAGGAAGGAATTTGGGAGGAATTCAGAAGGAAGGAATTCAGGAAGGAAGGAAGGAAGGAAAGGAGGGAGGAAGGGAGGAAGCAAGTGATTTGGAAGGAATTCAACAGGATTTCAGAAGGAATTCAGCAGGAAGGAAGGAAGGAATTTGGGAGGAATTGAGAAGGAAGGAAGGAAGGAAGGAAGGAAGGAAGGAAGGAAGGAAGGAAGGAAGGAAGGAAGGAAGGAAGGAAGGAAGGAAGGAAGGAAGGAAGGAAGGAAGGAAGGAAGGAAGGAAGGAAGGAAGGAAAGGGAGAGAGGAAGGAAGGGAGGAAGCAAGTGATTTGGAAGGAATTCAGAAGGAAGGAAAGAATTTGGGAGGAATTCAGAAGGAAAGAATACAGGAAGGAAGGAAAGAAGGAAGCAAGGAAGCAAGGGGATACAAGATTGGATGCAAACACTTTGGATCTGGGGAATGGTGCAAGGAGCTGTCTTCTGTAACTGGGGAATGCGAAGGAAAGCTTCAGTAAGTTCTAGTGACTCTGGTGCAAGCCTCAGTTAGTTATTACTGTTCTTTCCTTCTAATAAATCTCCTCCCTGATTAAGAAGTTTCTTTTCTCAGCTTAATAACACCAGCCTTTGCCTCCTCCCTTGAATGATAAAAAAAATTGTTCAGGTAGTGCATGTATTAAAAGCATTCTCTGGGCATCTTCTATTTATTTCTCATGTACCTGAACATCCTTACTTAATTTACCATTCTTTCCCCCTCCCCCCCAACACCCCATTTATTCATGACCAGCTTTTTAAGTGGTTTATGATCAATATATCAAGGAGAAATAATTCCTTAATTGGTGTATCTTACACTTCATCATTTTTACTCTGTTCTGTAACAGAATTCTGTGTGGGAAATAACATATTCATCTTGCAAATGCAGAACTAACATTAGTTAATAGTTAAGGCTTCTATGATTAAAAAATAAAAGCAACAAAGAAATGAGAAGGTGCTCCAAATATGATGGGTTACTCCCTCTCCAGAGTAAATTAATTCCCAGCATTTGCTACTTCTCAGTATTTAGGTGATTTAGAATCCAGCTACCCCAAATTTCTGGTTATTTGTTTATTTATTTAATGATTAGAGCTAGGGGAGTAACTCCACAGATACAAATATGCATTGAAGCGTATTTCCACCCCCCTCCCCCAGTGTCCACGGTACAGGAAGATTCACAAAATGGATTTTGCAGAAGTTCACAGAATCACAGAATCACCAAGGTTGGAAGAGACCTCAAAGATCATCAAGTCCAACCTGTCACCACAGACCTCATGACTAAACCATGGCACCAAGTGCCATGTCCAATCCCCTCTTGAACACCTCCAGGGATGGGAACTCCACCACCTCCCTGGGCAGCACATTCCAATGGCTAACAACTCTCTCTGAGACGAACTTTCTCCTCACCTCCAGCCTAAACTACCTTGGCACAGCTTGAGACTGTGTCCTCTTGTTCTGGTGCTTATTGCCTGGGAGAAGATACCAACCCCCTCCTGACTACAACCTCCCTTCCGGTAGTTGTAGACAGCAATAAGGTCTCCTCTGAGCCTCCTCTTCTCCAGGCTAAGCAACCCCAGCTCCCTCAGCCTCTCCTCATAGGGCTTCTGCCCAAGGCCTCTCCCCAGCTTCATTGCCCTTCTCTGGACACCTTCAAGAGTCTCAATGTCCTTCTTAAACTGAGGGGCCCAGAACTGGACACAGGGCTCAAGGTGTGGCCTAACCAGTGTGGAGTACAGAGGCACAATTACTTCCCTGCTCCTGCTGGCCATTTGCCTTCTTGGTCACTTGGGCACTGGTTCATGTTCAGGCAGCTGTCAATCAGCACCCCCAAGTCCCTTTCTGCCTGGCTGCTCTCCAGCCACTTTGTCCCCAGCCTGTAGCACTGCCTGGGGTTGTTGTGGCCAAAGTGCAACACCCAGCACTTGGATTTGTTAAATGCCATCTTGCTGGACTCTGCCCATCTGTCCAGTTGGTCGAGGTCCCTCTGCAGAGCCTCCCCCCAAAAAAAATTAAGAAATATTGAGGGAACTAACTCCAAACTTGGTGTTTGTGAAGAAAAATAAAGGATTTCTTGTATGGCCACCCAAGCAAAGATAATACTGCCTGACTCATCTGGACAGCCACAATGAGACAACACAGACCAACAGCCGAATTTCAAAAGTATAATAAAAGGCTTTGAAGATGTTCAGCAAATCAATTCAAGCAACAAAAGCAGTTCATTAACCAAATCATGCCTTTTAATGAATTTCCTGACCATCAAAAGAAATGAGTTTCTTTCTGACACTTTTCTTTTCAATGTTAAAGGCTTGGCTAAGATTTAGCCTTGCAAAAGTTTGGGGGACTTTTGGGTTTAAATGGATGACTGTTTAATCACTTTTATGCCACTTCAGCTCTTCAAGTTAATCCTTGCACCCAGCTGAGGTGGTGGAAGAGGTTAACTTGCCTCATACCCTATCAGTTAGCTGTTGCTGTCCTGCTGGATTCAGCACCTTTCTAGCACAGCTGGGGAGGGGAGTATTCATCTGCACCTCCCTTGTTCCAGCTTAGCTGACAGATGCATATTGAAGGCTTCTACTGTCTTAGCTCTGCTGAGATTTGTGAATGTTTTTTTCCTCCTCTGTTCCCTGGAGAAGTCACAGGCTGACAGCTGCAGATGCAGTTAGTAAAGGTGGAGAATTTGGCTCATGAATGGTCTGTACTGGAGCCACGAGAGGGTTTCCAAGACCGTGACTAGGAGGAGGTCGAACGCTTAAGGGGCTCCTCGATTCTTGCAGTTGCTAAAAGTGACCTGGCAAGCTTCTTCCTCAGTTCTAAACTTTCATTTAGGATATATTTTCATTTATTCCACTTCTTATTTTCATCTTTTTTTTTCCCCACTTCTTTTCCTGCAGTAATCTAAGCACTTTGTCAGAAGGCTCGTCCATATGTTCTCTTAAAAATGTTTTTATTGCTCTTGTTAAATCCAAGGTGTTTTTCACTTTCTTGGCTGGTATTTTAATTAGTGCTGTGACATAAACCTTCCTAGTGCTAGCTGTTTGTTTGCTTTCCAAGGAGCCTCTCTTACTGTAAAAAAAAAGAAAGAAATTTAAAGAAACAATAATGTAATCTGTTTATATCTTGCACAGTTTCCTATCTTATAAAAAAGAGGCACTTAATTTCTATCACATTGATTTAGGCCTAATTATATCCACCTTGGCTGGTAATTGCTCTTTTTCCTTTTGTTTCATGTCCTGTTCCTTGCTGTCAAGGCATGGAATAGATATCCAGAAAGCGAAATAAGGGATGATGAGAAGGTGTCATTTTCTCCTGGAGGACTAATCTCTCTTCAGACCATATTAACCAGTTCTGGGCCCCTCAGTTTAGGAAGGAGGTTGACTTGTTGGAACGAGTCCAGAGAAGGGCAACGAAGTTGGTAAGGGGTTTGGAACACAGCCCTATGAGGAGAGGCTGAGGGAGCTGGGGTTGCTTAGCCTGGAGAAGAGGAGACTCAGGGGTGACCTTATTGCTCTCTACAACTACCTGAAGGGAGGTTGTAGGCAGGCGGATGTTGGTCTCTCCTCCCAGGCAACCAGCACCAGAACAAGAGGACACGGTCTCAGGCTGCACCAGGGGAGGTTTAGGTTGGATGTTAGGAAGAAGTTCTACACAGAGAGAGTGATTGCCCATTGGGATGTGCTGCCCAGGGAGGTGGTGGAGTCACCATCATTGGAGGTGTTTAGGAGGAGACTTGATGGGGTGCTTGGTGCCATGGTTTAATTGTTTAGGTGGGTTGGATTGGTTGATGGGTTGGACGTGGTGATCTTGAAGGTCTCTTCCAACCTGGTCTATTCTATTCTATTCTATTCTATTCTATTCTATTCTATTCTATTCTATTCTATTCTATTCTATTCTATTCTATTCTATTCACTCTAGGCTAACACAATTGGTTTTAAACTAGAGGAGGGTAGGTTTGAGTTGACCTGCAGGACAAAAGAGATGATTCTTTCCCTATACTCTGCTCTTTTGAGACCCTGCCTGGAGCACTACATCCAGTTCTGGGGCCCCCAACATAAGAAGGATTTGGAATGGTTGGAAAAGATTCAAAGGAGGCCAGAGGGTCAGAGGGCTGGAGCACCTCCCCTTTGGGGACAGTTGGGGATATTCAGCCTGGAGAAGAGAAGTCTCCAGGGAGACATTAGTGCAACCTTCAAGTACCTGAAGTGGGCTACAAGAAAGCTGGGGAGGGACTTTTTACAAGGGCTTGTAGTGACTGGGTGAGAGGGAATGGATTTAAGCTGGAAGAGGGCAGTTTTTGACTGGAGATTAGGAAGAAATCCTTTCCAGTGTGGCCAGCAGGAGCAGGGAAGTCATTCTGCCCTGTGCTCAGCACTGGTTAGGCCACACCTTGAGTACTGTGTCCAGTTCTGGGCCCCTCGGTTTAAGATAGATGTGTCCAGAGAAGGGCAAAGAGGCTGGTGAGAATGTCTCAAGCCCAGGTTCTATGAGGAGAGGTTGAGGCAGCTGGGGGTGTTTAGCCTGGAGAATAGGAGGCTCAGGGGATATGTTATTGCTCTCTACAACTACCTGAAGGGAGGTTGTAGCCAGCTGAGGGTTGCTTTCTTACCCCAGGCAATCAGCACCAGAACAAGAGGGCACAGTCTCAAGCTATGCCAGGGGAAGTTTAGGCTGGAGGTGAGGAGAAAGTTCTTCCCAGAGAGAACTGTTGAGCATTGGAATGTGCTGCCCAGGGAGGTGGTGGAGTCCCCGTCCCTGGAGGTGTTCAAAAAAGGCTTGGATGTGGCACTTGAAGCCATGATTTAGTTGTCAGGAGGTGTTAGGTAGGTGTTAGGTATTAGGTAATAGGATGGACTTAATGATCTCTGAGGTCTTTTCCAACCTTATTGATTCTATGATTCTATGATTGTGTACAGAGCTCCTGTCTGTGTGTTACACCCTTCTTGACAAGGACAGCAGGAGGAAGTGGCAAAGTCTGTGAAGGGCTGTGGGAAAGGATGAGATTGTGGATGATGAGATCATGCAACTGCACAGCAGTGCCCAGATCCCCACAACTGAATATATTTCCTTTTTACATCTCAGTTTGTCCTCGTCACCTCGGTTAAGTTGAGCAATCACAAGGCAGAGAAAAGCTGAGGAGTTTGTTCCTTTAAAAAAACCCTCAACAACCCACACATGAAATAAAATGAAAATAAACCCTAAGTAATCCCTGCTTCTGCATTTTGCAACAATAAAATAGATTTTGGAGCTCATAAAAGCAAACTCCCTATATTACGGAGGAAAAAGATTGATGGATGGGAAGAGATTTCAGCAAAAATGCTTCCATTGCAAACATTACCCTGACTTCTTCTCCCAGAGAGAGGCAATTTGGAAACAAGCAACCTGCTATGCTCACTTATTTACACAACTGATCTGTGCCATTCTGCCATCTCTCCCTCCCTGCCTTTGACCTGCTAAAATCCCTGATGAAGTGTATGAAATTCAGAACCCTTTGTTCTTCTGCTTCAGCTGCAGCCACTCAGAAGTCACTCCTGTATGATAATAGGCTTAATTCTTTAGCATCAGCACTAGATGAGAGAACTGTGCTGACTACCCTAGAGGCAAGGAATGTTTTTGTTCATTTTCAGGAGCCTTCAAACCCTCCACCAGAACTGCCTGCAGACCTCATGCAAAACTGATCTTGGAAGAGTGGGGCTTGTCTGAGGATGAAAGTGGCCACTGCTATGCATAATTAAAGAGAAGGTAAAAATATTTGTTTTTTAATGGGGGGAAAAAAAAAGAAGTAAAAAGGTACTACCTGACTTCATTTTTTTTTATCCACTGCAAAGGAACCTTTAGACCATGTGCTAAAAGTGATACTTTCACCAATAGGCACACAAGGCTGGGACCAGAGGTGAGGCACAGTTAAAAATCCTAGGCCAGATGAATTTAAATAACACAATTCTTAGCTCCAAATAACAAAACTGATCCAGCAATTTGACCCATTTGAGGTTCTGCTGGTATTTTCTCTCTCCAATATTGATTTTTTTGTCTGCATGCTGTCACCTCAGCAACAAGAGCTTCTTCCTTTGCAGTTGAGAGAAGACCTGCAGTCTTCAAACCACACAGACTTGCTTTTATTCACTTAAAACTGGAGCCTGCAAAGAACAGGGGAGAGCTGCACAAGCTTTTGTGTCTGTAAATTCACTGTCACCTGGAGGAAATGAGGCTTGAATAAGACATTCATTGTATGGGAAGAGAAAAGTACTGATAGTTGTGTGTGTTAAGACCACTGTGGTGTTGCAGGGGATCCCAATGCTAAGTCTGGGGTGGAAGTGTGCTGTTAGTGACTTATTCTGAGCCAAGAAATTGGAAGGGAATGTTCTTGTGGGAGCTGCAGGCCTGCTTGGTTTTTTTTTGCTAACCTAAATTCTGTCTGTGCACTTGCCTGGAGGTGTCAGTGTAATTGGCATGCATTATTAAGCATGATATGGAATTGGGAAAAGCCCCCATCCATTTATAGCTTCTCTGTTATTCTTTAAAATGAAGGGTCTCAATAAACCAT
The DNA here is from genome assembly GCF_026170545.1 of Melanerpes formicivorus. Classification (NCBI taxonomy): domain Eukaryota; kingdom Metazoa; phylum Chordata; class Aves; order Piciformes; family Picidae; genus Melanerpes; species Melanerpes formicivorus. The sequence continues at coordinate 1,835,038 of NW_027142394.1, forward strand.
ATGGACACCAGTGCAGTCATGTAGCATTTGGAGGGAGCAGCTGGTAGAGTGTTGATCCCTGCTGCACAAAAAAAAGATGCAGACAGGCTGGAAAGTGTCCAGAGAAAAAGCCATGAGAATGATCAGAGGACTGTAAGCCCTACCATGTGAGGAAAGGCTGAGAGAACAGGGCTTGCTCAGCCTGGAGAAATGGAGGCTTATTGTCATGGACCAATACATAAAGGGTGGCTTCCAGAAGAATGGAGATTCCTTTTTCTGCAAGGAGTCCCACAGAAAAGACCAGGGATGGTAGGGACAAGTTACTGCTGGGGGCATTCCCATTGGACTGCAGAAGAAAATTGTTCACTATGAAAACAGTCAGAGGTTGGAATCATCTCCCAAGAGAAGCAGTGATTCCCCTCCATTGGACTGTTTTATGACTCAACTAAACAGGGGGCTGGGCCAGCTCATTTAAACTACACTATCACCTCGAAAGACTGGACCAGATGATCCTTGGGGCCCCTTCCAACCTGGCATTCTGTGATTCTGTGTCCTAGGAGTGTTGGTGCAAGCCTGTGATGTTGGTTCTGCTTGTGTTATTTAACACTCAAGTGTTAGTGTGATACCAACCAAGCAAAACAAACAAAAGGGACTAAAAGCAACCTGAGTGAGTGGCTGCTGTCAAAACAGAGAAGAATTTCCCTCCAAAATACCTGCTGGGCTGTGCCACACCACATCAGGCAGAAGCACAACCAGATGTGTCAGTCTGATAAACTGTTGGGTTATAATATGGTTATTCAAAAGTTAAAAGGAGTAAGAAAAAGAAGGTGCTAGCAAATGTCGTTGCCCCATTTCCTTGCATGAAGCTCACTTCTTGTATTTGGGAATCTTCTTGTTCTTTAAACACACATGTTGAATTGCAATAAATGCAGAGTAGCCAGAATTGAAAGATTCAATAAATTTAATAGGTCTTTTCATGGTGGAAAATAAGTGACTAGCAGCACAGTGATGCTAAAAATCTTCTGTAATCCCTGAGTGAACAGGCTGATTAAGCTTGGGCCTGTGGGACATTCAAACAGCATTTTTGAGCACATGAAGGGTCACATGCAATCCCTCAGAATCACGGCTGTCCCTATTGCTTCTGACTCATGCTGTGGTGCATATGATGAAAAGCTTCCATGTATCACATTCCCCTCTGTTCTAACCAGGTGCAGCACTTACTGGCTTATTTACACAGTGAGAGATAGGTAAGGAGATAGATGGAGAGAGACAAACAGATGGAGAGAGACAAACAGATGGACAGACAGATAAATAGATAGATAGACAGAGAGAGAGATAGATTGATAGATAGATAGATAGATAGATAGATAGATAGATAGATAGATAGATAGATAGAGACAGAGAGATAGGTAGGTAGACAGATAGACAGACAGAGAGATGGGTAGGTAGAGAGATGGAGAGATAGATAGATGGATAGATAGATAGATAGATAGAGAGATGGGTAGGTAGGTAGATAGAGAGATGGATAGATAGATAAATAGACAGACAGACATATATATAGAGAGGTAGAGAGATAGGTGGACAGGGAGATAGGGAGACAGATATTAGAAATTTATTTGGCTCAATGATCTTAAAGGTCTTTTCTAACAAAAAAAAAGTCTGTGATTCTATTTCTGTCCTTTGAATAAACTTGCCCTGATCACAGGCTCACAGGATATTAGGGGTTGGAAAGGGTCTCCAGAGATCCTCAAGTCCAACCCCCCTGCCAGAGCAGGACCATAGAATCCAGCACAAGTCACACAGGAATGCATCCAGATGGTTCTTGAAAGTCTCCAGAAAAGGAGACTCCACAACTTCTCTGGGCAGCCTGTTCCAGTGCTCTGTGTGCCTCACAGTGAAGAAGTTTCTCCTCATGTTGAGATGAAACCTTTTGATGAGCATGTAAATCATGCCTACACTGAAGTGGAATGGCTATGTTCAGTAAATGGCACCAAACACATGGATGCCTACAACCCCTTGTGTCACAGACACAGAATCACAGTATCACAGACACAGGTCACAGAATCACAGTATCACCAAGGTTGAAAGAGACCTCAAAGATCATCAAGTCCAAGCTGTCACCACAGACCTCAGGACTAAACCATGGCACCAAGTGCCACGTCCAATCCCCTCTTGAACCCCTCCAGGGATGGTGACTCCACCACAGCCCACCCACTGCGGGTTTTTTTGAACACTTTTAATTTACTTCAAACAAATCCCATCCTGTTTCCAAACGCCCTATCACAAGAGATGTTTCTGGAAGGCTGCCTTTTACCTTCAAAGATCTCTCAGGATGCTCCATCTTTAACTGGAGCCTTCCGTTGCCTGTATATAAAGAGCAGGTCTCCAGCATTTTGCTTCTCTTCAAAGCAGCAGCGCTTTAAATAATGAAGAGTTGCCAGGAGCAATGGCACAGGCTTGTTTGTGTTGTGTATTTGTCTGTCTGATCATTATTTCTGCTCTTTGGCCATCTCTAACCCGGCAGGTACAAATAAATCCTCAGGGCTTAAAACCTTCCTCCAAGTTATTTGCTCCACTCACCTGTCAACAGCATTTTTTTCCCCCCCTCCTATCTTTTGCTGTTGTTTTTTTGTTATGGTATGTTTGGTTCTTATTTATTTGGTGTGTGTTCACTGATTTTTGTTCTAAAACACACATCAAGCTGTTGTCATCCAGTGCCTTCCTTTTGTCTCTCTTATGTTATCATTTCTGTGCATCTAACTTGATGTTCTACAGATAGCAGAGTTTAAACAACTTGCAGGGAAAGAAGGAAATTACTCAATATTCTATCAGAGAAGAAAGAGGAGAAGGACTAACACTGCAGCAAAATCTTAGAATCATAGAATCAGTAAGGTTGGAAAAGACCTCAAAGATCATCAAGTCCAACCTGTCACCCAAGACCTCATGACTAAACCATGGCACCAAGTGCCACGTCCAATCCTCTCTTGAACACCTCCAGGGATGGGGACTCCACCACCTCCCTGGGCAGCACATTCAACTCTCTCTGGGAAGAACTTTCTCCTCACCTCCAGCCTAAACTTCCCCCTCACCTCCAGCCTAAACTTCCCCTGGCACAGCTTGAGACTGTGTCCTCTTGTTCTGGTGCTGCTTGCCTGGGAGAAGAGACCAACACCCACCTGGCTACAACCTCCCTTCAGGGAGTTGTAGAGAGCAAGAAAGTCTCCCCTGAGCCTTCTCTTCTCCAGGCTAAACAATCCCAGCTCCTTCAGCCTCTTCTTATAGGACTTGTGCTCAAGCCCTCTCCCCAGCCTCATTGCCCTTCTCTGGACACATTCAAGAGTCAAAATGTCCTTTTTAAACTGAGGGACCCAGAACTGGACACAGGACTCAAGGTGTGGCCTAACCAGTGCTGAGCACAGGGCACAATGACTTCCCTAATCCTGCTGGCCACACTATTCCTGACACAGGCCAGGATGCCATTGGCCTTCTTAGCCACCCAAACGACCACTTCTTTAAACTTTTTCCATCTTTTTACATGCCATGGCAGCAGAAAAGGAAAGGGTCTAATGCCTCACTGATGAGTAATAATGAAAAATGTGTCATATGTAAATCCTATGGCTAATAATGGCACTTTTACATCTCCTGAACCTGATGTGCAGCTGGTGGAAGTAAGAATAGTTCAACTGAAATCACACACATCATTTTCATTCCTGGCAGAAATAGCACATCCTGTGAATCAGTGGTAGATTTTGTATACTTCAGTTTAAAGGCATGTCTTTGCTTGACTTTTAATGCTTTTTATCTTACTTTCATATTTTTTATATATATATATATAAATATAAACTCTGCATAGCTGACCTAAGGGTGAGTCTCCACCACTCTCCTAGATATTGATCCCTTGTGTGTAGGGTTCTTACTGGGCTGCCCAGCAGAGGCTTTAGTCTTAAAGGATGTTTTAATCATAGAATGGCTTTGGCTGGAAGACGCTTTTAAGATCATCTAATCCAACCTCCCTGCCACAGGCTGGGATGTCTCTCTACTAGACCAGATTCAAGGCCCCATCCAACCTGGCCTTTAACATCTCCACAACCTCTCTGGACAATCCAATCCAGACTCTTGCCACCCTCTTAGTCAAGTTTTTCCTAAGATCCAATCTAAACTTATTCTCCTTCAATTTAAATCCATTTCCCCTTGTCCTGTTGGTGGACACTCTTGTAAAAAGTCCCTCTCCAGCTTTCCTGTAGGATGCTTTCAGGTACTGGAAGGCAGTTATAAGGTCTTCCTGGAGTCTTTTCTCCAGGCTGAATAATGACAGTTCCCTTAGTTTATCTTTGTAGCAGAGGTGTCCAGACCCTGGATCATATTTGTGACCCTCCTCTGAAATTATTCCAACAGATCTATGCCCCTCTCATTGTGGTGATACCAGAACTGGAAACAGTATTCGAGGTGGGGTCTCACAAGGGCAGAATAAAGGGGGAGAATCACCCTTTGTATTAGAGAGATCCTCTGTTTTTCATAAAACTTCTTGTGTACCTGGGATAGAAAATAGAATAGAATAGAATTAACCAGGTTGGAAAAGACCTTCGAGATCATCAAGTCCAACCTATCACCCAACACCATCTAATCAACTAAACCATGGCACCGAGCACTCCATCCAGTCTCTTCCTAAACACCTCCAGTGATGGTGACTCCACCACCTCCCTGGGCAGCACATTCCAATGGCCAGTCTCTCTTTCTATGAAGAACTTCTTCCTAACATCTATCCTGAACCTCCCCTGGTGCAGCTTGAGACTGTGTCCTCTTGTTCTTGTGCTGGTTGCCTGGGAGAAGTGACCAACCTCCACCTGGCTAGAACCTCCCTTCAGGTCATTGTAGACAGCAATAAGGTCTCCCCTGAGCCCCCTCTTCTCCAGGCTAAGGAGGCTATAAGGATATTATAGTTGTTTGTTGTGATGCTTTATAAGAAAATGGAAAATCCTCATTAAAATGTTCCTTCTTTGCCTTTCATCAGCAGAATGAACAAGAACAAAAGGGAGAAAATAATACCAGTGGGTAGATAGTCCACAGCATACTGAAAATGAGAGACTGCATGTGAGTGTGGTGCTCTGAGGGGACTTTCACATCCCCAGTTAAGAGCCCTATCAGGGTCTCTGCTCCTTCTTCCTCCGATCTTGCTTTATAAGAGTCTGGTTTTGTTTTAGAAGAAATGAGAATACTTCAAAATATTAACTAGGCTTTGAGTTTCTGGAGCTTAGTTACTGCTATTTCAGAGAAGCAAAACTGCAAAAGCTCTTTCCAGCAGCAGTTGCTGCACTGCTGCAGAATGCACAAATCATTTGTTGCTGAAGTCAGAATATTTGCCTTTCATTTGGATTCAGTAGCTGCCCTATGAGATTATGGCGAGATGGCATTTGATTTTCTCCTATAATCTGGGAGGCCTGTAAGTGTGTTTTCTTTGAAGTTAACCTTTCAATGTTGTTTCAAAACTCTGCAGGGTTCAAGATCCAGTGAGCTTGTCACACAGAGTGTGGCACAACCTGAATTTAATTCTAGCATGTATTGATCACTTCTCAAACCCTTCATCTCAATGTACTCAGAATGATTTGCTTTGCAATCATAGATCCTGAAACGTGACTTCCCCCCCCCTGAAATTTGCTGGTGAATTTTGTCACTACACAGCCAATTCATTCATTTAAATATCCTAAATGTATTCTGAATCCACCAAGTGATTACCTATCTGAAGTGAAGCATTAAAAAGCTTTGGAATGGCTAAAATATTAACATTAATTAATGAGCAATGTGGTTCATGCCTGACAGACTATAATAGCTGTGTGATCAGGTTTGATAGAATAAGAGAGAAATCCTGGCTTCTTATGAGCAAACTGGAAACATTAAAAATGAAAGTCAATTTTCAACAGGAATAGGAAAAGCTAGCCTTGGCCAGTTGATGCAACTAGTTCAATGTTATTGATGATTATTCAGGCAACTGCCTGGTAGTTTTGGAAAGGTTCAAAGATACCAAACTTCAAGGAGTGCATTCCCAAATCGATATTAATCTTAGAAATACTCTCCTAGAGGTGTTGTAAACTGTAAATTGCAGCCTTCTAAGTCTTCATGTGCTGGCTTTAATGTTGAAGGTAGCCAGGTGAAAGAAGAAATATTATCATACCACCGAGCCACTGGCTAAATAATCAAACAGAACACACCTTAAAGGGATATTTGGTTGAAGACTGGATCTCAGAAGTGTACTTAGTGAAAGCACCCTGTAAGAGAATACAGAATACAGAATTAACAGCTCATGACTAAGCAAGATATAAAGGTGAAGGGATTGATGTAAAACTTCAGCATCTGGAGTGTTTTAACAGTTCCTTAGTAAAGCAGGCAAGGAATTGTAAGAGGTTCATATTTTGGAGGGAAAAAAAAAAGCCAGTGGGACCAAAACTCCCACTGTACACTTTGGTTCTTTTAATAATGCAACAACTGAATAACATTTTATGGAAGCACATGAGTCTCAGTAGGCAAATTATCCCCTTATAAACCTTCAAGTGACTTCACAGAGCATGTCAGAATAAACCTTAGTGTTTCCTTTTCTGTCTGGGTCACATGAAAGTTCTGCACATTAAACTGTCAATTCAAGCAAAACCATTCCCAATCTCACCTACTCCAGTGTTCTTAAAGTGTCACCTTCATGCCTGTCTGTTTTGAAGCTTCAGATTTTGTGCTGGGAAATAAAAATGACTCAGAGCTCGAGAATAAAAGAACAAATGAATGAACAAAAGAAAGAAAGAGGAGGCTTTCTCTCCCTGCTGATATTTCAGGAGATCTGAGAGAGGAGATCCAAGAGATGATTTTGTAGAATTTTGGAAGTTTCAGGCAAAATTTTGGCAAGGAACAACATGTTCCCAGAGATCATCCAGTTCCAATCCCTCTGTCATGAGCAGGGACACCTTTCGCTAGCCCAGGTAGCTCAGGGCCTCATACAGCCTAGCCTTGAACACATCCAGGGAGGAGGCATCCACATCCTCCCTGGTCAACCTGCTCCAGCATCTCCCCTCCCTTACTGTAAAGAATTTCTTTATGTTATCCAGTATAAATCTTCCCTCTTCCAGCACAAAGTCATTGCCCCTTGTCCTACCACTTTCAACTTGTGAACATCTGTCCCCAGCTTTCTTGCAGGCCCCTTGCAGGTACTGGAAGGCTACTCTAAGGTCTCCCCAGGCCTTCTCTACTCCATGCTCAACAGCCCCAACTCTCTCAGCCTGTCCCCATGGGGGAGGTTCTCCAGTCCTCTGATCATCTTCATGGTCTCCTCTGGAGCCTCTCCAGCAGTTCCATGTCCTTTCTTGCAGATAGTGTTTGGTTCTCTAGATGAGGAGTCATTTGCAACTGCAGATTTTTGGACCCATGTAATTGTGATGCAATTATCATGAAAGCTCATAGAAAGACCTCAGGATGATAAGATCCAGGCTCAGAAACTGTTTGAAGCCTGCCCTCTTGCATGATGTTTTCTGAAAGCTATAACCCTTGGATTTATAGAGTCATAGAATCAACCAGGTTGGAAAAGACCATCAAGTCTAACCTATTACCTCAAACCTAACACCTTCTGACAACTAAACCGTGGCTCCAAGTGACACATCCAATCCTTTTTTGAACACCTCCAGGGACGGTGACTCCACCACCTCCCATGCCATTTGAACTGGGAGGGGGGACAGTGACTGAATGTGGACTGATGTTAGCCCACATTAAAGAGTTACCTGGGAAGACAAGTGTCCCTGTGAAAATGAGATGACAGCTGAGCTTTCCTCCAGAGCACCAGAGTTATTACTCCATTCAGAGACACAGAGCCTGCGATGTGTAGGTACTGAAAGAATTCACTGTAGCGTGGTACATAGTACACAGAGCTGCAAATAGGGTCATTCTTCTGTTCAGAGCCCCAATGCCCAGAGTAATTAACTTCACATGCCATGGCTGAATGCTGAGGCTGAGTTCAAGTGAAATGGTGAGGAGCCCAGCCCTGAAGGGCATGCTTGCTTGAGTTCTTTATTACAAACACAATGGGGGGAAAAAAAAAAAAAGTAATAGTTTTTGCTACACAATGTTGCAGTGCTTCTGCCCAGGAAATGAATTTTTTATGTTGGTTTTGTATCTGGTGAATTCTGCATATCTTATTCCCTTAAGTGTAGTGTCAAAAGCACTTTTTTTGGTATGGCTAAGTAACTTGACTAATTGCACAAACGAAGCAAGCTGGCCTCGTGCGTTAGGAGGTTGAAATGTCAGGAGCCATCAGGAGGTCCCCAGGAAAGAGTGGCTGTGTCATTTTAAATAGTCTTTACCCAGAGTTATCTTAAGGCAAAACTGAAATGTTTTAGCCAATTTGTGTTTTAAGGCTAATAAAAAGGAAAGCTATTTAGGTTTAACTTGATTTTCTTTTAACCATCCCCCCAAAAGGAAAAGCTATTTAGGTTTAGCTTGATTTTTTTCTTCAACTGTCCCAGGCAGAGGATCTTCAGCACTGCAGGTATAAGATTTGCATGTAATAACTTGTGCATATCAATGTAAATAAAGTACAGAGTAAATAATAAGTGCTGAGAACTCATTCCCTTCTTTAAACAAACCAGCAATCCTCCCCTCGATACCAAACCATCTGGAATGCCTTGATTTGACTAAATTATAGCATTCTAGTCTGGATAATACAATGCTTTCCTTCCCCTCTCTTTCTAATTGTGGTGCTGATTTCAATCCTCAAATTCATATTAAGGTTTGTTGGGTTTTTTTTTGAACAGGGTTGGGAATAAATAACTCAGGCACAAGCCACAGGGAAGGCAGGCACCACCAGCAGGCATTTGCTGAAGCTGTGCTTTATTTCTTGTCTTCTGCTACGCATTTTGCTGCCTACCTAAAACAGGTCCTCTCCATGTTTCCTGACAATTTATGCACTGATAATAATATCTAAGTTGCTTTTTTTTTGAGTTTGAGCTGGCTGCTGCCTGCATCCAAGCTTCAGGAGCAGACAGTTTGGAAATCCAGAGGTTTAAGATCCTGGTTTATGTTAAACTTTCCCTGGAATCCTTCCTTGTAATCTGGGGGCTCCACTTCCATACTGAAGGTGAGCACGTGGGGAAGTGGGTGAGGAATCAGAAGGTAGTTATGCAGAGTTCTTTAACAAGCTGTTTGTTGTAAACAATTTTGTTGTGCTGCACATCTCCCACAGGTTTCAGTGAATTGATGCAGACAATCAGCATGTAAGTAGGCATACCTGTTATTTTGTCTCCCAGGGAAGTTTCATATCAAAAAGAAACAGAAGTGGCTCACAGCTGAATTCATCTACAGTGAGTGGTGACTGAGCGAAGGTTTGTCTTGCAGATTATCTTTACCACAGGCTTCAAACTTCTGGTTAGATGTCCTGATGAGTGTTATAATTGGGTAACATCTTCCAGTTTGAAAGGAAGCTGCCTGATGAATATTGTCACCATTGGGAAACTGTAGTCTTTGAAGCCCTGGATTTGCAAAATACCCTGGATGCAAAAGGAGTAAATATTATAAACAAATCATAAGCTGGCCTTCAAGAGGCCATCACATCCAGCCTTTGCTCAAAGATACAGTAAACTGCTATCTGTAGTTTGTTTTCTGAAAATCCTTCATTCCTGTGGAGAACAACTTCCCATACTGTGAGTTATGATTAAAAAGCTGTGGTGAACTGCTGAACAGCCTGTGTGTGTTGAGGAATTTAATTTGTAACCCACTGAAAAGAAACCTGCATCTATAAAACAGGTTGAAGGACAGGACTCATTGTCCTTAACCAGTAGCCTCTTAAAACTCTGAAAATCAGAAACTTCAAGACGAATGTCTTTGAGGCTTCCAGAGAAGAAGGTTCAATCAATGCTCTCTGTAGCAGTAGCAAAGTGACCTGCGGAGTTCTGGGTCTTTGCCCAGAGCTCTGTAAGCTGTTTAAAGTGGATGATGGCTGTGAGTCTGAACCAAATTCACTCCATCCTGGGATTGATCCCTGCGTGGAGGTGGCTGTGAATGCCTTCCAAACAAATTCTGTAAACTCTTCCTCAAAACTTCAAGTCCCGAAGTCGTGTGCTGTGATTCAAACCACTGGCTGAAACCCTCCAATCTTCTGTTGTAAACTGTGCAAGTGGATTCACAGAGCTGCAATCTGGACACAGCTGCTAACCTGTTCCTTTTATCCCCCTGTCATTAAAAAAATATAAATGGGCTGTCTTGCTCTGCAAACAGCACCAGGCCTTGACAAAAGGTGCTGCAAGCAGTGGAAACAATAGGTAGTGTCAGTCTGCTGAGCAAAACATATCCAATAATGCAGCCTTATGTGTATACCATGCAAATAAGCAGGCAACTTACTAAGGATAGAGTCGAATTACCACTACAAATGCTGTTCTGCAAGGTGAAAAAGCGGTGCAGGGATGGTGATGGAAAATGAGAAACAATCAGGAAAATAAGAAACGTGCAGCTTGAAGGGTCTGGAGGGACCAGGAGCAAAGAGAGAAAAGAAATAAGTCAGCATTGCAAGAGAGAGCTACAAGGAGCCTTACAGGTAAATGAATACAATTGAAGCTTAATTTGCTTGATCAACAAAGAGAATTAAAAGGGGTCTACATTTTCACCATTATTAACAAAAATAATACATAAGCCAATCTTGACTTTGGAATGTGTCAGAAGGGAGCAATTAATATATCAAAGGAGAAATCTTCATCAGTACATTCATTCAGACACCGCTGACCTTCCCTTCCATTTACCTATTTACTGCTTGGTGGGTACTCTGTCTCATGATCTGGAGCACCTCTCCTATGAGGACAGACTGAAGGAGTTGGGGCTGTTCAGTCTGCAGAAGAGAAGGCTCCGAGGTGACCTAATTGTCGCCTTCCAGTATCTGAAGGGGGCCTACAGGAAGGCTGGGGAAGGACTTCTCAGGATCTCAGGTAGTGATAGGACTAGGGGGAATGGAATGAAGCTGGAGGTGGGGAGATTCAGACTAGATGTGAGGAGGAGGTTCTTCACCATGAGAGTGGTGAAACCCTGGAATGGGTTGTCCAGGGAGGTGGTCAAGGTCCTGTCCCTGGGGGTGTTTAAGAGCAGGCTGGATGAGGCTCTGTCCAGCCTGATCTAGTGTAGAGTGTCCCTGCCCATGGCAGGGGGGTTGGAACTAGATGATCCTTGTGGTCCCTTCCAAACCTGAATGAAACTATGAAACTATGAAACTATGAAATTACTACTCCCTAGAAGCACATCAGAGAAATATGTACTCCCCAAATCAGTTGCCAAACTCAGGCTGTTGCTCCTGAATGAACGAGCTCACTAAAGGCGTGAATGAAGAGTGGCTTGAAATTCTCCAACAGGAGAGTGTGTGAAGTTTAGCCAAACTGCTGCTTCCCTGCCAGCCTGGGTTTTGTCTTCAGGATAAGTGGCAGCCTCATTGAGCAGTAATACAGATAGCACAGCACCACCTAAAATGTTAGATACTTATTAGATTAGTTGCAGTGGGAGGAGGGCTCTATCAAATCACGACTCTGTTCGTTATATGACCTCTAAAATTACAGGGAGCTGAGAGAAAAGATTTTCAGGGTACAAAGAGACATCTCCCTATATATTAATTTGAGGAAGGGAGAGGAGTTCATTGCATGTGGTGTGTCAGATTTGTAAATCTCCAAGGGTAATGTACGATTTCATTATCTTAGATACGTTCTCACCGGATGATAAAAGAGTTACCAACAGTACAATTCTCAACAGCTGAACTATGCCTAATGGCACAGATACAGTACAGTATATCTTTTTATAATTTACAATGCAGTGCTGAGAAAGCTCTGGCCCAGTTAGGAGATTCTCTTTCCTTTCTTTTTTTTTTCCAAGTGGTTCTATTTAAGTCAATGAAACAACTTGTGTCAGGCCTTCTTTGCCTTTTCGTGGGGAAGGACCTCTTGAATTCAGCTGATTGGCACATATGAATTTTAATGTTAATGGGCTGATAATTTATTAAGGGTTTTTTTTTGGTGGTTTTTTTTTTTTTTAGAAGGAGAAGAGCCTTATGGGGCTCTGAGCTCCTCAGTTTAGGAGTTGAGTTGCTGGAAGGTGTCCAGAGGAGGGCAACAAAGCTGGGGAGGGGTTTGGAGCACAGCCCTGTGAGGAGAGGCTGAGGGAGCTGGGACTCTTTAGCCTGGAGAAGAAGAGGCTCAGGGGAGACCTTATTGCTCTCTAAAACTACCTGAAGGGAGGTTGTAGCCAGGTGGGGGTTGGTCTCTTCTCCCAGGCAAGCAGAACCAGAACGAGAGGACAGTCTCAAGATGCACCAGGGGTGGCTTAGGTTGGATGTTAGGAAGAAATTCTTCATAGAGAGAGCAATTGGCCATTGGAATGTACTGCCCAGGGAGGTGGTGGAGTCACCATCACTGGAGGTGTTTAGGAAGAGACTGGATGGGGTGCTTGGTGCCGTGGTTTAGTTGTTTAGATGGTGTTGGATGATGGGTTGGACACAATGATCTTGAAGGTCTCTTCCAACCTGGTCTGGCCTGCTCTATTCTATTCTATTCTATTCTATTCTATTCTATTCTATTCTATTCTATTCTATTCTATTCTATTCTATTCTATTCTATTCTATAGTGTTGGATGATAGGTTGGACATGATGATCTCAAAGGTATCTTCCAACCTGGTCTATTCTATTTTTTCTTTTCTAGTCTAGTCTAGTCTAGTCTATTCAACATCAATGCACATTTTTTTGTCTGTCATTCCATACCAGAAATGGGACACTGTTTTATTTTGGAACTGGAAGATTGAAGAGACTAATTTTATTATTTGCTTTATGTAGTTTGTATCAAGGCACAACAAAATCTCACTGGATTAGACTCTGTAAATTCCCCAATCCAAAGTTTATCTCAGGCTCTTGCCAACACTAATTGCATTTCTGGGTTGCTGTACTTATTTTTTTCTTCCCCCCACCCTCCAGCTTCATATAGCTTTTTTTTTAAAGCTTCTTCTCATATTTGCTCAGGGCTTTTCTACCTTCTGGGAATCATAGCATGTGTGATAGAGGTGCCAAGATTTAGGTATTAAGGAAAAAAAATCAGGAGAATTAATACATTTTACAAGTGAAACAACTGCATTTGGAAAGCATAATAACAGCTCTTCAGAGGCACCACTGGTGTACGTTCATGCTAATCAGCCAATCTGCTATTGCTCCCATTAATGGTGAAAGGAGGTTTTAGTGCACAGACTTCTGTTCCACAAATGATAGACTGAGCATTAGGATATTAAATCATGTCAGCTTTTCCTCTGAAATTTGGACTGTGTACCTGCACACAAATCCATCAACATTACACAAAGCAGGTAACTGATTGTTGACACTGATCATGCTGCAAAGCTAATGCAGGGCACAGTTTAAAAGTCAGCTTCAAGAAGCATTTGTCATTACCATCCTTGTACCCTTTTTGGTACTTTCTCTGGTGGAAACCCCCTAACTCTTTCTGCTATGGAAAGGGCTCTGAAACTCAGTGGCCAACCTGGTTTCTGAGGTATGGTTGCAGGGCAAAGGAGCAGGTGGGAGCACTTTGACAGTGGCCCAGAGCTGGGATGTAGTGAGGCTGGTAGAACAGAGAAATCCAGCACTTTGACACCAGGTGACTGTAGAGATGAGTCACAGATGGCTTAAAAAAGCCTTGGATCAGGGCTGAACTCAAGTGTTTGGGAGTATTGTCAGCAGCTTGAAGCTCTAAGGGTTTGTCTTTATGAGACTTGGCTTCCTACACCTTGTCCCATCCTCCACTGTGACTGCAACTTCAAATTAAACAGTAATGCAAAGACACCTTCCAGGCTCTGTAGGTAATTTTACTGGCTTTAGGCTGATGATGTGGTTGCTCCAAAGCGTGGAGAGCCTAAGGTGAATGTCTCTTATTACCTGCTGTCTGTGCTGGAGACAATAGTGTGTCATAGGTGTTGCTCTTCCAGCTTGGATCCTCTGGCATCTTTTGTTCCCTAGTAAAAGACCTGTCTTTCATGGGTGTCTCATATACTCCTTCTGCTTGCTCCTTGCTCCTACTTGCAACAGGATATAGTAATGAGGGGCTACCACTTAAAGTCTCTCTGGCTTTCATATGATCTCTCTGACCATATCAGGGAGATTGGTAATCAGATAGGAGGGAGCAGCAGCAGAAGCAGAGTCACTAAGCAGATACAGCAATTCCCTCCCAAGCCATGTTTAAGACAAACTGAGATGATGCATCTAATGTCACATTTAGAAATATCATTACCCTTCTAAAGAGAAACCTGTGTGATTTTTTGCCAGAAAAATAACACTCTGGCAAATATACCCAGGGCAAGATTATTTACAGCAGAAAGTACTTAATAAAAGTTTCACATTATGATGTCTCTCCTCTGGGCTGGGTACACAGCTTCTGGGTTTCCTACTTCCCCACAAGCAGAGCAAGCGTGTTCATTATATTAATATGACTTGCTTTCAGCCATGCCTTTCCATGTGGGGAAAAGCAAATGAGAAGCCAACAGCCCTCTCTCTGTTTTCTGGAGTCCCTGCACTGTGCTGAGTGCTGCACTTCGGCTACGGCAATCCCATGCAGAGCTACAGGCTGGGGTCAGAGTGGCTGGAGAGCTCCCAAACAGAGAGGGACCTGGGGGTGCTGATCGACAGCCACCTGAATATGAGCCAGCAGTGTGCCCAGGTGGCCAAGAGGGCCAATGGCATCCTGGCCTGCATTAGAAATAGTGTGGCCAGCAGGAGCAGGGAAGTCATTTTGCCCCTGTACTCTGCTTGGGTTAGGGCACACCTTGAGTTCTGTGTCCAGTTCTGGGCCACTCAGTTTAAGAAGGACATCGAAACGCTTGAACGTGTCCAGAGAAGGGCAACAAGGCTGAGGAGAGGCCTTCAGCACAGCCCTATGAGGAGGGGCTGAGGGAGCCGGGGTTGTTTATCCTGGAGAAGAGGAGGCTCAGGGGTGACCTCATTGCCCTCTACAACTACCTGAGGGGTGGTTGTGGCTGGGAGGGGGTTGGTCTCTTCTCCCAGGCAAGCAGCACCAGAAAAAGGGGACACAGTCTCAAGCTGCGCCAGGGGAGGTTTAGACTCGAGGTGAGGAGGAAGTTCTTCACAGAGCGAGTCATTCGTCATTGGAATGTGTTGCCCAGGGAGGTGGTGAAGTCACCATCCCTGGAGGTGTTCAAGAGGGGATTGGACGTGGCACTTGGTGCCATGGTCTAGTCATGGGGTCTGTGTTGATAGGTTGGACTCGATGATCCTCGGGGTCTTTTCCAACCTAAGTTATACTGTGATACTGCGATACTGTGATGTTCCAGATGCTCAGGGAGTAGAGACTCGCTTCTGAGTTCACATGTTTGTCATTTATCTCCCCAAGATCCGGGGCTCGTCAGCAGCAGAGTACTTTCAGCTTTCAGGGAAAGTAGTCATTATCTCACGCCAGTCAATAGGCCGACAGCATCCTAAGTGCTACACTTTTAGCAGACATTTTACTAGCCCCTACAGCATTATACAATTTTTTTTGCACTTACTTTAGTAATCTTTATTAGTTTAATAGACCCATTGCACGCAGTGCACCTGTTGTGACAGTTGCAGACCCGCGTTTTGTTCGGGTACCTGTGCTAAAATTTTAATGCAAGCTGAAAGAGTGCTGGTTACAGCCTGGCATTTCAATGGCATGTGGTAATTGTTGCCATTTCGTGCACAATGCAGTTCTCCTGAAATAAGAATGCTGGACAGAAAAGCAATCATTTCAGGATTGGGCTGTTGTGTTTTTCCAACCCCCACCCCCTTCCTCACTGTATAGATTGCAAGCTTTTAGGAGAAGGCAGACATAATTGTATAAGTGCTGCTTCCATTAAAGAACAGCTGATAAGGGTAATACTTTTGAAGCTGTGTAATAGGAGTTTGTAATATCTAAAAATAGTGGTGCCTTTTATAGGGGATTCTTAACTCTTGGAATGCTCAGATGTTAGTGAAAAATCCTCTCCTGGATAAATAGTTTAGTGAGCTCTGAAGACCAAGATGCACAACAGAACTTTGTTTTGGGCCAGATGACATTTTGAAAGATACTGCATGGGATATTCTGGGAATCTGCCAGAGCAGGAACAAGAAGGTCTAAAGATGAAAGATGTAAGGCAGTAGTCATCATTTTATGTGACTATTCAGTAAACAAATACTTTATCTTCTTGCAGTTACAGCTGTGATGATATAGAGGAAATTATGTCATTGTGGTGATGTTGGAAGGGTTCATTAAACATTGAGCTATCTAGGGACCAACTACTTCCTTCCCCTTTGGAAGCATCTGACAATTCTTCCATCTGACCAACATTAGTTTATTGCAGGCTTTGCTACAACATTTTCATTTCTGAGCTAAGCCAAAATTTGTACTACACTAAAGCAGACAGGACTCCTCTCAAAACCCACTTCCAAATGCTCTGCCTTTTAGGCAGGAAGCTTGGATTTTGGTGCAAATGTGTGTGCAAGTCACTCTTCCATTCAGCTGCTCATTCATCTGCCTCAGGAATGTGTTTGCTCAAATGCAAATGTACATTTCTATAATTTGCATAAATAATGTTCAGGTAACACTTGAGAACAAGGCTAGTGCCTTACCTAGATGCTGTATGTTGGCATAACTCTGGCCAACTCCTTTCCCATTGTAAGTTTTGCTGTTGCACTCCTCACCAAATGTTTGACTCCTGTCCAGTAGTACATTAAGCTGGATGACTTCTTTGTGCTGTAGGTAAAGTTTTTCTCCTCCTGCTGTTCCCAAGATCAGATTGTGAGCAATTGCAGCTTTGGTTTGGTGAGGTTTTAACTGGGGAAGGTTATTTTCTCATACACATCCACATGCACACATACACACGCAAGCACCTCCCCATACACATCCACATGCACCTCCCTCAATAATACAGGTGTTGCTAATTGTCAGTTTTTATTTCTTCTTTTTTTCATGTAAGAGTATGAAAAAGAGTTGAAAAATGCCTCTTGCACAAGGAGAGGCAGATCTACCTAAAATGATCATGAATGATAATCAATTTGAACATGGATACCACATCAAAACTCCAGGCAGGTGAAGATGCAAGTTAACCCATGATGGGTATCAGAGTATCACAGTATCACAGTCTCACTAAGATTGGAAGAGACCTCAAAGATCATCAAGTCCAACCTGTCACCACAGACCCCATGACTATACCATGGCACCAAGTGCCATGTCCAATCCCCTCTTGAACACCTCCAGGGATGGTGACTCCACCACCTCCCTGGGCAGCACATTCCAATGGCTAGTGACTTTCTTTGTGAAGAACTTTCTCCTCAACTCCAGCCTAAACTTCCCCTGGTGCAGCTTGAGACTGTGTCCTCTTCTTCTGGTGCTGATTGCCTGGGAGAAGAGACGGACCCCTTCCTGGCTACAACCACCTTTCAGGTAGTTGTAGAGGGCAATAAGGTCACCCCTGAGCCTCCTCTTCTCCAGGCTAAACAATCCCAGCTCCCTCAGCCTCTCCTCATAGGGCTTGTGCTCCAGACCCCTCCCCAGCCTTGTTGCCCTTCTCTGGACACATTCAACCTCGATGTCCTTCTTAAACTGAGGGACGAAGGAGTAGCAGACTTGATAACTACTGCCACAGGCTTTACTCTTATGCCAGAAGTATGGGGCCAGGTTTTGTTCAGTGGTACCCTGTGACAGGACAAGAGGTAATGGGCACAAACACAGGTAGTTCAGTCTAAACATGAGAAGGATCTTCTTTACTTTGAGGGTGGGCAGAGAACTGGAGTTGGCTGCCTGGAGAGGTAGCAGAGTTTTCTTCTCTGGAGTCATAGAATCACAGAATTGCTAGGGTTGGAAGGGACCTCAAGGATCATCTAGTTCCAACCCCCCTGCCATGGGCAGGGACCCCTCAGACTAGATCAGGTTGCTCACAGCCACATCCAGCCAGTCCTTCAAAGCCCACCTGTTGTAGGTGAACCTGCTCTGGCAGGGGGGTTGCACTAGATCTCTGGATGTCACTTCCAGCCTCTACCAGTCTGTGATTCTGTCTTAGCCTCATCTCCTGCACCTATGTTTCCTCAACTCCTATTTCTCTCTTGCTTGGGGTAGAGGGTAAATACTCATATGCTGTTTATTTAGGAGTTGCCATTCTTATTATTATGTGTTAAGCAGCCATGCACAACACTTCTGGTTTGAAAATATGCTGTTTACAAGAAATGTGTAAGCTATTTTCTGTAGCTAAATATGGAATGGTATAATCCTTTGAAAAGAGGCATGTGGCACCAATGTGGCAGGGTTGGCACATAATAGGACACTCTCAAAAAGACATTTTTCTCCCTTTCTGGCAAGCTACTTAAGCAAACCCACTACATTTGATGTTGGGAACTGGGATCTGAGCAGCCTCTGAGCAGGAACCTTGCCACTACTGTGAATGAACTGGAAGGAAGGAAACTGTGGATGTCTATCAAGTACTTCTGCAAATACCCTAGCTGTTTTTCAGGGTCATTAAACTGTCTGTCCATTGTGATTGTGTCTAAGAGTCGAAGGTATTTAAGCATAAGTGACAATAAGTATTTATGGCAGTGAAATTCAGTCTTTATTTACACAGATTTGGGAGGTTTAGGTAAGTAATTACATTGTACCCTTTGTCCAGCTAGTTGGATAATGTTAGCTTGGAAAACACATAAGGTAAGAACAATGAGCTGGGTATGCTAGTAATGTCAGTTGTCCAAGAACATTATAATAGCATTAATGTGAAAGCCAGAAGGCTCATAAAAAAGAAATGTGTTCATGTCTGCTCATCTGAGGGACTTAACAAAAAAATCATACATAGCCAGACCTCAGCTGTTGGAAAAGGAATGTCATTTTTCTTTATGAATGATGTGGTCCAAAGGAATTAATTAACTTGGCTAGCCCACTTGCAGCCCTAAAACGCTGTGAGGACTCCAATAGCCCCAGACGTCTGTTAGCACAGGTGATCTCGCAGGCAAACTGCGTGAGCGGCTTTTGCCTGCAGACAGCATCGTGCTGCTTTGACAAGATTCTGAGGAAGGGACTGGCTCATAGCATGCTGCACATCCAAGTGAATATTTCAGCACCTGGTAGGTGAGGTTTTCCACAGCACACATTGCCTAGCAATGTTTTCCACAGTATGCACTCAGACGTGAGTCTTTTTTTTTTTCTGCCTGGTGTTTCATTCTTTTCTCTCTTTTTGCTGTAGATTTGCCAAAGAAACACTGTTTGATTTAAAAGCCTCTCACAACGAATAGCAGGGCAATTAGAGCAATCCCTGAAGAATCTCTTGGAACACACAGTGTCTGGGGGAAGTTGGAGCCAAGTAGGTTCCATAGTGGGAACCAGCTCCAAAGCACAGAGGAGGCTGTGATGAAGCTGTCAGCTTTCAGGAAAACCTAGTCAGGAGGGAGTAAAAACCCATCTTTCCTCAAGAGCATAAGCTTCTTGAATAATGACACTTTAGCTTGTCTTGAGACCAGCTTTCACAGAATTACAAGCCATATTTCAGTTGTCTCAAGCTGCTCTGTGGTCCAGGACTGCTGTGTGAAGTAACTAGGTAGACATTTCAAAATGGGGATAACTTCCTCAGGCACATAGGAAGCAGCTGTCTCACTGGCAGTGAAAGGTAGCCAGTGAGAGGGGACCAAAAACATTGCTCAGGAAATGGACAATGGTATCCTACAGCAGCTAAGGGCTGTCACAGTGCCACACTTTCACAGAATCATAGAATTGTGGAGGTAGGAAGGGACCTCTGGAGATCATCTCATCCAGCCCCTCTGATAACATGCATTGCCTGGAGCAGGTTGCACAGGAACATGTCCAGATAGGAGATTTCACAACCTCTCTGGGCTGCGTGATCCAGGGCTCAATCTAAACACTTTTTTCCTTAAGGTCAAATTAAACCTCTTGTTGTTCTAGTTTGTACTTGTTGCCTCTTGCCCTATCCCTGGGCACTACTGAAAAAGCCCAGCCTCATCTCCATGACCTCCACCCTTTAGATAAACATTGAGAAGATTCCCTCTCAGTCTGCTGCTGTTCATAATAAAGCTGCTCTCAGGAAGTGGTGTGAACTCTTAAAGGCCACAGAGACAGTTAGGACATGCCTCAAAATGTACTAAATCATGGGAAATGCAAGACATGCTGACCTTGTTTATATAATCCTGACTTGCTTTTCACAGCAACTACAATCTACTGCTCTCTTACATCTAACAGTATTATTTAGTTCAGCTGGTAAGAGATGGATGTTGTGGTTTTGGTGGAAAAAGATTCAATTATCACTTGGGACCAGTGGCTGTCAATAAATGCAGCCACAGGTAGGTCATAACTATTAGTGACCAAGAGCTGTTAGGCTACATAAACACATAGGTTAAACTGAAGAAAACAGAGGAAATAGTGTAACATGAGAATCTGTCAGAGGAGAAGGAAATTGATGTCAGGCTCAAAGTTAGTCAGGAGGAAGCTAGGGCCAGTTAGTCAGCCTAAGCTCGAGTAGTGCAGTTGCTAAGTGGGGAAATCATTGCAATACTTGCCATAGAAATCAGGACTTTTCCATTACTGTTGAATTTTTGCTGAAAATTGTTATAGCTGCCTTCCAGTACCTGAAGGCATCCTACAGGAAGGCTGCAGAGGGACTTTTCATGAGGGTGTCCAGTGATAGCACAAGGGGGAATGGTTTGAAGCTGAGGGAGAGTAGGTTCAGGCTGGATCATAGGAAGAAGCTCTTCAGTATGAGAGTGGTGAGACTTTGGAATATTCTGCTGTGGATGCCTCCTCCTTGGGGGTGTTCAAAGCCAGCTTGGATGAGGCCTTGATCAGCCAAGTCTAGCTGAGAGGTGTCCCTCCCAAGTTGGGGGGATTGCAGGAGATGATCTATGAAGTCCATTCTGTGATTCTTTGTTAGAAATATATTCTGACTTTATATAGAGATCAATAGATTTTATTTTGCTTTTTTTCTCCTGAAAATGTTAATGGAAATTGTCCTCTGGACCCTCTCCAACAGTTCTTTGTCTTTGTGCTGGGAGCACCACAACTGCATGCAGTGCTCCAGGTGGGAGCTCACTATGGCCGAACAAAGGGGGAGAATCCCCTCCCTGCTCTGCTGGTCACACTGCATTTTGATTCAGCCTAGGACATGGTTGACTTCTGGGCTGCCAGTGACCATTGCTGGCTCATGTTAAGATAATAAAGCAGGACATGTTCTGCTTGCTCCTACCAGTCAACACAAATTGGACTCTCAGTGTCTCAGAGGCAAGAGCATGCAATGGTTGATAGCATTCTTGCATGGAAGGTTTCTTTTTTGATCCCAGCCACTCAGAGGATGGCCACTCAGTGCTTAGGAGCCTGAGGATTAATAACATCCAAGTAGCCACATTAGTTTTAATTAACTGAAATGTGGCTGTTGATTGTCCTCCTACTAACGCAGTCCTGCACTGGATAGCTGTAAGATTTTGACCTCAGTGCCACCCCTGCGGCAAAGACTTCTACAGGTGAATTTTGTGTACATGGAGGATTTCCTTTCAATGATTTAAAAAAATGCCCTCTCTCCAGCTTCCCTGGATGCCTCATTGCTGGTGTAGCAGAGCACTTGATGAAAAAGGACTGCTGAAAGTGTTGCTCTCTCTACTGCAGCTTGTGTTAGTATATTTATCATGATCTTTCTTTCATTTTCTTTTTAACTAAGGGGTTTCAGTGTAGCAGTGTGGACATATTTCCTGGGCTGCTAATATTCTTGTTTTCTAGCTTTGACTACTTTAAAAGTCCTTTTACAGAGAGGAACTAAAGTCCATAAACTAGAGGAAGAGAGAAGTTGATCTTGAAGCAATCTGCACATTGTGTAGCTGTGTGAATCTATACATTCTATATACATAAGCATTAAATTTTTTCTTTTCATTTTTTGTGTCTAACTTTGCTATTTTGATCTCTAATAGCTGGCAGTTAAGCATTCATTTTGGGTACATTCCTCTCATGCTTCTTATCATGAGAAGAAAGATATCATTGAGCTATCCCTGGCAATTCTCCTTATTTTTTTTTTCCCCTGACACGTTGCAATTAACTTGATGTGGATTAAATTTTATGGGCTGAAGAGACAAGTCAATTCAGCCCAGCTCCACTGACATGTTTAGATGTCAGGTATAAGAGGAAATCTGTTGCAGAGCATGGATTTGCAACCAGGTTAGCACCAGCTTTATCACTTTGATTCAAAAGGAACCTGCCTAAGAACTCTAATTGGAGGCTTATGGCACAAATATATGAAGGGCATGAAAACAGACAAGGGAAATTAGTCAGTTTTGACTAAGTAGAAAAATATTGGACTAGATCTTTCCCTGTGCTGTTCCTCTCCATGTTCCTCCTCCAAACAAAGGAGAAAGCACCTCGCTCTCCATGCCTCCAACAAAGAAATCAATAAAGTCATTAGCCAAAAGCAAACTGTATTAAGGTTAAATAGAAGGTTCAACTGGCTTGAAGAGTTGCTAATACTTTCTTATTAAACAATGCATATGATTTACTGATTTTATTGATTGTATTAACAGAAACATCTGCTGTTGAACCCTGCAACCTATTATTTTGTTTTCCATTGATGGTTCCTGAAGGTCCAAAGGGGAAATAACTGGCACAAATCTATCTGAAAATTGTTTGTTGCCGATCAGCTACCTCAGAGTTGCTTTCATAAGTCTTCTGCTCCAGCAATAGCAATACAAATACCTTCTTTAATCATTATCATCTGGCAGAAAAGTCTCCATTGATGTGTGATAGTATTTGACAGTCTCAGCACCATGTGTAGCACATCTTAGAAGAAAAATCAGTTCTGGTGATGTTGTAGGAGGAGTAGATCAAACCATAAATAATTTTATCTTATAGAAGATGCTTTGCTTTAGGTTGAATTACAGACTCAAATGACCTGGTACTGCTTTGTTCCATTGTTTCACTCTGCTCCTCTTCAGCTCCCTCTTGCATTTCTCTATCCTGACTTTGCTTTGCAGTCATTTCAATGCTAAGGCTCCTGGATCAGGAAGCTGGAATTTGCCTTATGTCTATGTCCTCACTTCCTTTTTGGTGTTAACTTCCTACTTAAAATTTGTAGGAGGTAAGATGCTAACCAGAAGTTAATAAATTAAATTATGAGATTCAGGTACTTGTTCATGATTCAGATACTTGTTCATAACTGAAGCCACTGCCTGTGAAAGAACATCTAGACCATTGCACATGATGAATGGAGTTTATTTCCTTCACTTCTCAGCTTTTTTTTTGGCTTGCATTTGCTTGCAAACTACTGATTCTTCCATTGCCTTGACTTGACTAGCTTCAGCAAGTTAGAAAATACTCTCTTGATAATCTCAACTGTGATCTTAGAGTTAATGCTTGATTATGGCATAAGTAATATATGAAATATTTTAGATATGAAGTTGTGCTTTTATTATGCTATTTTGGGGTTTTGTTCTGGGAAACAGTTTGCTCTGATCCTTCAACTTCTCCACTTGCTATCAAAACTTCTGTGAACCAAGTAAGATCTCTGAAGGAAGGGCTGTGTCTTTCTTTGGCTCACAGGACCCTGAATAATATCCCTGCTGTGCTGACACCAACATTAATGGATTATAAACCCCAACTAATATGAACATACTAACAAAAACCCCAAGACATTTTCCCACTGTAAGCAGATCATCTTGGATGCATTTCCATCAGCTTAGTCTGGCATTGGAACCTGTAAACACAGAGGAAAAAAAAACCCTGGAGAAATCAGTGCATGGAGAGGAAAAATGAACTGCTACAGCCTGACTGCTCTGGTTCTAACATAACCTGGAAGCAAGGCAAAGTGAGATACGCTGTTCTTCCAGGTTTTCACGGGCATCCTCAGCTCATTAATACCTTTGGTGTGTGGAGACTGTTCTGAGGTGGTTACTGTACTATGTCAGTTAGGCAGAGCAGCAGTTGTAAACAAATTAGGAAAATTCAATGCTGCTTATCTGAATTCAAAACAAGGAATTAAACTGAATGTTGGCAATTTACAACTCGGTCATACTGTAGATAAACATGGAGAATTACATATGTGGGCCATTTGCAGATATATGCAATATTTTGAAACATTTTCTCCCTTTTTTTTGTGTGTGTGTGTGTTTTTAAACCAAATATTTGCAGCATTTAATAGCTATCTGTTTCTCTTTTTTTGCACATGGAACGATCGCTCAGCTCTCCGTCTCTATTAAATGTTGGGTTTGGGAAAGATGAGTTTGGACAAACAAAAGACCCAGCTTTGCCTGCACCACATGGAATTGCTTAAAAAGTAATCATGCCCTCTTCATGATCTGGTGGTCTGTATTTCACTTTTCAGGACCTAGCCAGACACATTTGTATGGCTTAGAAATATTTGGTGCTGTTGAAACGTACTCCGTAAGCTTCTACAATCTTTTGGCACCGGCCTTCGTTCTCATTTTTTATTTGCTATTTCAGAAGAACCATATTTCCTCCCCACTTCCTCTTCTCTCTCCAAATTTGAGCCATTAAGAGTCTGTGCATTATTGAAAAGATCTGGTACAATAGAGATGTCACATTTTGAAGCTAGCTAGAGAAATAACTGGTACTTTGAAAGGTCACATTCATACAATCAACCAGGTTAGAAAAGACCTCAGAGATCATCAAGTCCAACCTATTACCTAATACCTAACACCTCATGACAACTAAACCATGGATCCAAGTGCCACATCCAATCCTTTTTTTGAGCACCTCCAGGGATGGTGACTCCACCACCTCCCTGGGGAGCACATTCCAATGGCCAATTACAAGAACTTTCTCCTCACCTCCAGCTTAATCTTCCCCTTGCACAGCTTGAGATTGTATCATGTTCTGTTGCTGGTTGCCTGGGAGAAGAGACTAACACTTACCTGTCTACAAGCTCCTTTCAGGTAGTTGTAGAGAGCAAGAAGGTCTCCCCTGAGCCTCCTCTTCTCCAGGCTAAGCAACCCACAGCTCCCTCAGCCTCTCCTTGTAGGGCTTGTCCTTGAGACCTTTCTCCTTCAACTACAGATCAAAATACATTGCATCTCATTATTTTCACATCTTTAAACAGTATGTCCTGAACTTCCACATCAAACAATAGTAAGAGTATCTTTCTTTTTCTTTACAAGCCTCCCTAAGGTAAGCACTGATTCATTTCTGTTGGAAATGCATATGCATTCCTCAAGACAACCAGGCAGCTGACGGTATGTCTTAAAGATCTGTGTTCACTTCAGCAATGCAATAAAACACTGAAACAGAAACAGCATCTCTTGGACAAATACTTCTTATGAAAAGCAAATAAATTAGGCTGTGCAGTCACATTCATACACTTGCAGTTTCCTGGGACTGCCAAGACATGTCAAGCTGTTAATCTTGCTCTGAAGATCATCTGTTGAATCCAACACTTCATCTTAGTAGGAAGTGTCGTCTTTAAGGGCTGGGTTTGGCATTCTTTTCTCCAGCAAAACTCCCAGCAGTGCTTTTTCTTAGAGAAGTTAGCAGAATATTATAGCGTGGTACATAGGCACGTGGCTAATCTTGTTCTCACTCTTCACTCAACAGAAAAGAATTTTGAATATGGTGGGAAATGAGAGAGTGCTGCAAAAGGGCAGTGGCGGCACAAAATACTTTGTTAATGGACGAGAGCCAACTTCCGTTGTGGTAGTTTGGTGTCATAACTTACTGAGGTATAACTTATGCTTCGTAGGATGATTTTGGTTGGAAAAGACCTTGAAGATCACTGAGTTCAACAATCCTTTGACTCTACCAAGTCTGCACCACATCTCTGCCTCTTTAACACCAAGGATAGGGATTCAACCATCTCCCTGGGCAGCCTGTTCCAGCCTTTGAGAATCTTTTCAGTGAAGAAGTTTCTTCTAATATCCAGCCTAAGCCTCCCCTGGGACAACCTGAGGCCATTTCCTCTCATCCTGTCACTTGTTAGTAGGAAGAAATGACTGACACTTCCTACTACACAGGCTCAAAGAGATGGAAAATACACAGTGCCTCTGATATATGGGAGACTACTGTTTTCTTTTCATGATTTATTCTGGCTCAGTGAGAAACTGCTCTAGCAGGAAAGGCAGATTTCCTTCCCCAAAAACTTTGTGGATGCTGAGGTAGACACTGTAAACATCCACTAAAGAAGGGAAGGGAAGGGAAGGGAAGGGAAGGGAAGGGAAGGGAAGGGAAGGGAAGGGAAGGGAAGGGAAGGGAAGGGAAGGGAAGGGAAGGGAAGGGAAGGGAAGGGAAGGGAAGGGAAGGGAAGGGAAGGGAAGGGAAGGGAAGGGAAGGGAAGGGAAAAAAAAAAGGAAAGGAAAGGAAAGGAAAGGAAAGGAAAGGAAAGGAAAGGAAAGGAAAGGAAAGGAAAGGAAAGGAAAGGAAAGGAAAGGAAAGGAAAGGAAAGGAAAGGAAAGGAAAGGAAAGGAAAAATAAATCAACAACAAAACCATAGGCAAACATAGGCACTTTGACAGAGTGCTTTTGTTATTGGCTAACTGGATATTGTCTAGAAGACACTGGATATGAATATGTTTCCTGGCTGAATTGCCAGTAGAAAATTTACCAAGACTCCTTGTTTAGCACAATATTATTTGACTTACAGGTGGAAGTTTTGTCACCTGTTACAGCTGAGAAACTTCAGAGACTTCTGAAGGGGGGTGGGGGGTGTGGAAACCCCAACAAATAAAACAACAACACAAAGAAAAGAAAAAGGAACATTGTTCCTTTTTTGCCCTACACTAGACAATGATGACCCAGTTGGGAAAAATCCCTCAAACATGATGAATTGAAGAACATGTTCTCTGCCAGCTTTTGAGTGATCATGGCAACCTGGTACTTTCAAGTCTAATTGCAGCTGAAAGCAACCAGCAGTCATCTGATTTTCACAGCTGGTAGTCAAATTACTTCTCCACCTATGAGGAATAGGAAGGCTAGTAATTCAAAGCTGTTGAGTCAAGGTGCTTCACTTTCCCCCTCAAATGTTGGTCCTGGGCTGCCACTCAAAAAGACAGGAGGGTTTCTATATCCTTTTAAACTATCAAGGGACTGCAGCAGTGAAACCAGAAAAAGAATCATAGATTAGAATCATTAACATTGGAAAAGACTTGTAAGATCATCAAGTTCAACCATCAACCCAAGATCACCATGCCCATTAAACCATGTCCCAAAGTGCCCTGTCTGCATGGTTTTTGAACACCTCCCTGGGCAGCCTGTTCCAATGCCTGACCTCTCTTGCAGCAAAGAAATTTTCCTAATATCCAACCTAAATGTCCCTATCTAGAGACCAGGCAACTTTGGACCAAAGTGGGTTTTATACACCATTAAGATAGGATTAGTAGACAGAATTTATACACCCAGAAGTGGAAGGGCATGCCTGTTGTATGTATAATGTCTCTAGGGAGTATCGCCATGTGGAATGAGGCCATGAAGATGATCAGAGGAGCACCTGCCTTATGTGGATAGGCTGAGAGAGTTGGGGCTGTTCAGTCTGGAGAAGAGAAGGCTGCAGGGAGACCTTAGAGCAGCCTTCCAGTACGTGAAAGGGGCTGTAAGAAACTCAGGACTTTTGAAAAGGGCTTTAGTGATTGGCAAGAGGGAATGGATTGAGGCTAGAATAGAATAGAATAGAATAGAATAGAATAGAATAGAATAGAATAGAATAGAATAGAATAGAATAGAATAGCATAGCATAGAATGGAATGGAATGGAATGGAATGGAATGGAATGGACCAGATTGCAAGAGACATTCAAGATCATTGCATCCAATCCATCATCCAACACCACCTAATCAACTAAACCATGGCACCAAGCACCCCATCAAGTCTCCTCCTAAACACCTCCAATGATGGCGACTCCACCACCTAGATTTAGGCTGGAAGAGGGTAGATTTAGACTGCAGATTAGCAAGAAATTCTTTATGGTGAGGGTGGTGAGATGCTGGAACAGGTTGCCCAGGGAGGTTGTGGATGTCTCTTTCCTGGTGGTGTTCAAGGCCCAGTTGGATGAGACCTTGAACAACCTAGTCAAGAGGAAGATGTCCCTGCCCATAGCAGGAGGGTTGCAACTAGATGATCTTTAATGACCTTTCTAACCTAGACCATTCTATGAATGTATGAATACATCTATGAATGATGCATGTGTATTGTGGAACCATTTTCTTTGATGTTCATAGGGTGCTATAGAAAAACAAAATATCATTTTGTCTAAGGAAATCATTTTGTGGTACAGCTATGTGAATCTCTGGATGTGCAATAATTGCTCTGGCTCTCTGGGGGGGAAATAAATAATTAAGAGAGGCTG
Organism: Melanerpes formicivorus; assembly: GCF_026170545.1. Taxonomy (NCBI): domain Eukaryota; kingdom Metazoa; phylum Chordata; class Aves; order Piciformes; family Picidae; genus Melanerpes; species Melanerpes formicivorus. Next base: position 1,863,313 of record NW_027142394.1, read on the forward strand.
ATTGTATAGCTAATACTACATTATGCAAATATGTAACCCAGGGAGGTTTGGCACACAATGCATTGATTTATATGCCTTTTAAAGGCACCTTACCGTTCATGGTTTGTTATTTACAGGCTGGATTGTGTGCTTGTTTATACAACTGCATAGCCAAAGAGGACAGGAGGAGTTGCTACTCCTATTAGCCACATCTCAGAACTGCTTGAAATGGGGATCTGGTCAGGAAGCATGCTCAGCATGCACTTAGAGATACCATGAACTTCAGCCCAAGCTGAGAGCCCCAGGGCAACTTCGAGAAGAGGGAGTCAATACTTCCCTTCTTGCAAGTTTTATTTGGTTTTCTGGGTGATAGTTCAAGTGAAAGAATGTTTGACAAGGACAATTCTACAATAGATTCCTGTCTAAGTGAGGTTGTGAGTCACCATGTCTATTCAGAGCAAAATGATAAATAAAGGTACTTTTTTAACACAGACTCTCTAACAGTGAGGGCTGAACTGAAAAGAGAAGGAAGGCCTCATTAGAATGATGTCAGAAAAGATTATAGGATGAACTAATACGAATTCTTCAGCTATGAATTTGCATCAGTGGTTTGTTGACTACGAGAAGATTGAAGCATTTGAGTTGCATCATTGATTTGGGTCACACACCTCTGCTTACGCCAGGTAGGAACAGGGAGTCCCACAGAAGCCCAGCTCTGGAAACACAGAGAATTAATGAATTCTTCTGCTGGTAGCCCTAGAGGCTAGCAATGTTTGGGGGTATTTTTTTTGATCTTGCCTTTGATTTGCTGCATTTTAAAGTGCAGTTTTCCACCCAGTTCATGCTAGTGTCAGTGCATGTGAGAACTAAATTAGCGTTCATTCATCCAGTGCTGCTTCCACCAGATGGAACTGGTGACGTTCAGCCTGTCCTGGGGATATAGCTGTCATAGAAACAGCAAAGAGCCCTCAGCTGGTGATGGCTTTTGGATATTACTGACATGGATCAGATTTGATCTGTGATTTGAAGTCTTGTATGTGGTGGTGGTAATTTGTAACAAGTTATTAGCTTTTTACAAAACCTACATTAATCTAAGTTGGTAATTTATGCAGCATTTTCTGGGCATGTATTATCCTTCTGTATCTGCTCAGGGAAGGGGAAAAAAAGCTGGAATCCTAAAGTGAATTAATTATAAAGCCAACTCCATAGCTTTAGGAAAGCCAGCAGCTCACCATACCTTCCCATTAGGACATGGGAATAGTTGAGATTTATCATACCATCTCTCACAGGAGGAGATGTTATAGCACAGTGGACTGAGATGCCAGCAGAAAGTGTCTGGAGACTGTTCTAGTGTCTTAGCATATGTTTCTGAAATGTTTTCTATTATCAGACAATGGCTCATGGTCTGTTGTGAAGCCATTGATGGATTATCTATCAAGCCCCCGACCAGGATGGGTAAAAGCTCTGCTAAACAGTGATAAATTACGAGACAGTTTCCTTAAAATTCAGCACCAGGAGATTATCTTTGAAGCAAACTTTCCTTGCTATTTTTCTGATTTTATGTGGCCAGTGAGAATTCTTCCTTTATTGAAGGTCTTTTATCCCAGAGCCAAGATGCTGATGCCTGATGAAAGCCTTACAGACCCTTGTTACATTTAGCAGCTTAAAAGCCAATGAAAACTAATTTTTGTCTTGTTGCACTCTGGTTTTTTTTCCCCTTTCCTCCAGAGGTCTTTGCTGTTAGCCGGGTAAGATATTAAACGCCGCTTTAATCTGAATCAGAAGACTTTTCACATAAGGTTTAATATTTTCCTTTCAAGTAGTCTGTTATCAACTGAGGGAAGGTTGGAGACTAGAGAAGCTTCATTTATCTTGCCAATGACAAAAACTGAGGGGAAAAAAAATAGAAGTCATTTCCATTTAATTCAATTTCTCCTGGAGTGTTGCAACTGCATGTGGCTAAAAGCTGCATTGCACACGGGCAGCAGTAGTGGGCACTGATCTTCCAAAAATATGGCCAATATGGTACTTGAATTGAACTGTAAACACAGGAATGATCAATACAAGATATGATTTATTAGCATTAAGAATTTAAGTGACAAAAGAGCCAGGCTGGAAACAAGGGAATCCTTATGCCTTCTCTGGGAGGCAAACAGAAAATCTTGGGCTTGAGTAATTTCAGCACCGCCTTGCAGGATCCAGGGTCATCAGATTGAAGCAGGGGGCTTGAAAAGTTGAAGTTGTTTGGAAAGCCGCTTTGGAAAACACTCCATTGTACTTCTCTCACTTCTTAATTCATTAAAACAACTTTCTAGTGGGAGAGGATGTTGCAAGTCAAAGATTATTTCCTCTCTTCAGGCCTTATTTTGCAGTTAATCGCCACAATGACAAGAGCCTGCAGCATGTTGGGAGCCACTACGATGACTACACATCAATGTCACATTTTTAACTTTCCAATTTGAACTAATTCCCCACACTTTCTTACCTCCCCTCCCTGCTTTAAAGAAGACAGATGCGCCTCTGTGACCTGCTTTGACAGACACTTGACTGTTCTTCTTTGTTGCTTTTTCATGTATCTTGCTGCTCTTCCTGAAGCTGAAACCTGAATATCCTGGCAGAGCAGGTGAAGGCTGATAAGCTGGCACAACAAGCTAATGCTCTTACAAAATTAAACCATGGTACTGAGGGTTTTGTGGTGGAATCTACTTTTACTTGATAAGATGCAGGTCATACTAACACAGTTTTCTCCTTGAAAAATACCTGTCCTGTCCTGTGTCTCCATGACTTGCATCCTGGCTGAGAGGACCACAAACCTCATTGTTTTCCCAAATCAATCAGCTTTAAGGTGTGGTTTAGTTATGACCAAGAAGCTTTTATCCTACCAAGTGTCTTTAAAAATAAAATAAAAGGAAAGAAAAAGTGCTTTTGAAAAACATATGGTGAATATATCCTGCAATGAATTAACAACTCCTTAATTTTCCTTAATATTTAGACACTCTCTGTCACATCACAGGATTTTTTCTTCCTCCTTTTCACCAACACCCTACTTTTTCTCACATAAGGTGTAAATTAATCCCTCTTTGTTAATTTAGTCCTGCATGTGTTCATGTTAATACACCACTTTATTCTGTATACTCATGTAATGGAAGTGTCATCTGTGCTCTACCAGTGTTCTGTTGAAAACTAAACCATCATCCTTTCAGCCTCACATCCTTCTTTCTACCCTGTATAAAATCACTAAGGCTGGAAAAGATCTCTAAAATAATGAAGTCCAACCATCAGCCCAACACCACCATGTCCACTAAACCATCTCCCAGAGAGCCCTCTCTACATGGTTTTTTTAACACCTCCAGAGATGCTGATTCCACCAGCTCCCTGGGCAGCCTGTTCCAATGCCTGACCAATCTTTTAGTATAGATTTTTTTCCTAACATCCTACCTAAGCCTCCCCATCTAGAGCCCAGGCAGCTTTACACCAAAGTGTCTTTTAAAATCCTTAAGACAAGATTAGTAGGCAGGATTTATGCACACATAGGAAAATTATCCTTGTTGATTTGTTTTATGTCTCTAGGGAGTATACACATATGGTATGATATCTATGTTTATTGAGGTCATTTCCTTTCATCCTACTGCTAGTTACTTGGTAGAAGAGGCTGATCCACAGTACTGAGTATTTCCAATTCACAAAGGAAGAAGCCAGATTTGCATGTCATCCTGCCCTGCATTGGAAATAGCGTGGCCAGCAGGAGCAGGGAAGTCATTCTACCCCTGTACTCAGCACTGGTTAGGACACACCTTGAGTACTGTGTACAGTTCTGGGCTCCTCAGTTTAAGAAAGATGTTGAGTTGCTGGAAGGTGTCCAGAGAAGGGCAACGAGACTGGGGAGGGATTTGGAACACAGCCCTGTGAGGAGAGGCTGAGGGAGCTGGGGATGTTCAGCCTGGAGAAGAGGAGGCTCAGGGGAGACCTTCTTGCTGTCTACAACTACCTGAAAGGAGGTTGTAGACAGGTGACGTTGATTTTCTTCTTCTTCCAGGCAACCAGCACAAGAGGACACAGTCTCAAGCTGTGCAGGGGAAGTTTAGCCTGGAATGAAGCTGGAGGTGGGGAGATTCAGGCTAGATGTGAGGAGGAGGTTCTTCACCATGAGAGTGGTGAAACCCTGGAATGTGTTGTCCAGGGAGGTGGTCGAGGCCCCATCCCTGGAGGTGTTTAAGACCAGGCTGGATGAGGCTCTGGCCAGCCTGGTCTAGTGTGGGGTGTCCCTGCCCATGGCAGGGGGGTTGGAACTAGGTGATCCTTGTGGTCCCTTCCAACCCTGAATGATACTATGATACTATGATACTATGAAGTGAGGAGAAAGTTCTTCACAGGAAGAGCAATTTGCCATTGGAATGTGCTGCCCAGGAAGGTGTTCAAAAAAGGCTTGGATGTTGCACTTGAAGCCATGGTTTAGTTGTCAGGGGATGTTAGGTATTAGGTAACAGGTTGGACTTGATGATCTCTGAGGTCTTTTCCAACCTAGTTGAGTCTATGTTTCTATGATCTCATGGAGATTATTTGATTTGTGCCAAAGCAAATTAGATCTCTAATTTCAAGGTGATTGCAAGCATAGCTTTCAAGTGACCATTAGTAATTGGTAATTTGAGAGTCAGATTCACTGACTACCTCTCACTGTATTACCCAAAGCCAAAACCAAAACAAAACACCCACATGAAATCTGCTCCTCTCTTTGGAGCCATATTTAGATCATGGCAGTGAGTTCAGTCTTTTGTGCAGGGTTTTTTTTTTAAAGTCATTCTGTCTTCAGCCTGCTAATTTTAGGCACCAGCCACGTGGTTGAGATTAGAGGAATTTCACTCTCAGCTCCTGTGTGTACATTATTCCTGAGTGCTTGCTATCGTGGTTGGTTATTATCAGTAGAGATGAACCAGTTGGATTGAGAAGGAGAGAGTGTTAATGGAGAGCTGCTGGTGGCCTGAATGGTTGCCATGTGCTGTTGATAAACTGCTGGTGCTGGTGTCTGCTTCTGTTAAAATCAGGCAGGGTAGAGTGGTGAGAATGCCAGAGGTCATCAGTGCTAGGCCAGGCCTGAGTGGTTTGTTTCCTTAATTGCAGCAGAGGCCATTTTGGCAGCGGCTCTAGAGCAGATAGGGCCTGACAGCCTTGTGTTTACCCTGGCCTCCTGACTGCAGATTTTTCTATCTCTCTGTGAGCTCAGGGTAGCAGTATTTCCCTCTCTTTTTTTTCTTTATATTTCTTTTTTCCTCTGAGCTCATAATGTTGGAATTTACAGGCTTATTTTTATTGTGTTTTATTTCAGGGCAATATAAAGCAGCTGTTATAACGACAAGTTATTTAAATGATGCACGTTGCTTTATGTGCAAGTGCTTGTAGCTCTGAAAACACAGGGAAAAAAAGGGAAATCAGGCCTATTATTTTTGCTTGTGGTGATATAGGAAGTTTCCAGAACTGAAGCATTGGTATCATTTTAACCTGAAATGAAATGAGACTGCAACAGGAAGGGAAATTACATTTCTGAACATCACTTATTCAGGTGCTTCAGCTGTAAAGGAGCTGTGCCATATTTCACCAGTGAAGAACCTTCCTGTACAAAAGCATGCTAAATGCAGGTGCATAAACAAAGGAAAATGCAGCCCTGAGTTGTCTTCTTCACTTAATTTCAACTACTTACAGATAGAAAAGCAAAGACCAGCAAACCAGGGTGCTATGTAGATTTGAACAAAAGAAAATGCAGCCCTGAGTTGTCTTTTTTCACTTCATTTCCACTACTTACAGATAGAAAAGCAAAGACCAGCAAACCAGGGTGCTATATATATTTGGACAAAAGAAAATGAACCCCTGAGTTAAAGATATAGAGGAATCACAGAATCACCAAGGTTGGAAGAGACCTCAAAGATCATCGAGTCCAACCTGTCACCCAACACCTCATGACTAAACCATGGCACCAAGTGTCCAATCCCCTCTTGAACACCTCCAGGGATGGGGACTCCACCACCTCCCTGGGCAGCACATTCCAATGGTGAATGACTGTCTTAGTGAAGAACTTTCTCCTCACCTTGAGCCTGAACTTCCCCTGGCACAGCTTGAGACTGTGTCCTCTTGTTCTGGTGCTGGTTGCTTGACAGAAGAGACCAACTCCCTCCTGACTACAACCACCCTTCAGGTGGTTGTAGAGAGCAATAAGGTCTCCCCGAGTTGTCTTCTTCAACTCATTTCAGCTACTTACAGATATAAAAGCAAAGACCAGCAAAACAAGGGTCCCATGTAGCTTTGTGCAAAAGAAAATGCATCCCTGAGTTGTCTTCTTCAACTCATTTCAGCTACTTACAGATATAAAAGCAAAGACCAGGGTCCCACATAGGTTTATACAAATCGAAATGTCTATTCATTCCTTAAGCAAGGACATAATTAAACTTATTTCAGTTGATTCTGTAGGATCATCAGATTAGTTATTCAGTCACTAAAGAGATAAATTTGATTAATGTTAGGCATAGACTTAATTTTATTTAGCAGGTTCCCAAAGACAGGTAGTGATGGTTTAAATACTCCTGGAGGTCGTTTAGTAAAATATTGAAGGTTACATGAATTTTTGTTGCATGTTGGTAAAGTTGAAGCCTTGCCATGAGACTGCTATTATGAAGAAATAAACTGCAGCTAAAACCCCACTTTGTGGTAAGAATAGGATAGAATAGAATAGAATAGGATAGGATAGAATAGAATAGAATAGAATAGAATAGAATAGAATAGAATAGACCAGGTTGGAAGAGACCTTCAAGATCATTGCGTCCAACCTATCATCCAACACCACCTAATCAACTAAACCATGGCACCAAGCACCCCATCAAGTCTCCTCCTAAACAGCTCCAGTGATGGTGACTCCACCACCTCCCAGGCAGCACATTGCAATGGCCAATCACTCTCTCTGTGTAGAATTTCTTCCTAACATCCAGTCTGAACCTCCCCTGGTGCAGCTTGAGACTGTGTCCTCTTGTTCTAGTGCTGGTTGCATGGGAGAAGAGAACAGCCCCTGCCTGTCTACAACCTCCCTTCAGGTAGTTTTAGAGAGCAAGAAGGTCTCCCCTGAGCCTCCTCTTCTCCAGGCTAAGCAACCCCAGCTCCCTCAGCCTCTCCTCACATGGCTGTGCTCCAGACCCCTCCACAGCTTTGTTACCCTTCTCTGGACACATTCAAGCAACTCAACATCTTTCCTAAACTGAGGAGCCCAGAACTGGACACAGGACTCAAGGGGTGGCCTAACCAGTGCTGAGTACAGGAGCAGAATGACCTCCCTGCTCCTGCTGGCCACACTGTTCCTGATCCAGGTCAGGATCCCATTGGCCTTCTTGGCTGCCTGGGCACACTGCAGGCTCATGTTCAGCCTACCATCGACCAGCACCCCCAGGTCCCTCTCTGCCTGGCCACTCTCAGCCACTCTGACCCCAGCCTGTAGCACTGCCTGGGGTTGCTGTGGCCAATGTGCAGAACCCTGCAAAGCAAGCTAAAATTGAAGAACACCAGATCAAACCCTGCTCCTCCACTATGCCCACAAGGGCCTATGGCATTGTTGTGTGCTGTGGGATTTATTATCACACCATTTTGTTAGGATATGGAGGCAAGGGTGAATATAATTATGTGATGGCCTTAGATGTGACCCAGCAGCTCTGTTAGAAGACACCTCATTGCTGTTCCACACAAACAGCTGGGAAATATCAACAGAAAGAGAGCTCTAAATTCATCTCCCATCAGCTTAGTGTGGGTGTTATATTGGAAGTATCTTGAAGATATTGGATTTGGACAGAAAGGCAATAAAACTTTGCTATATTTTTTTATATTGCAGTGTCCTAAAACCCCAAGTGTCCAGCAGCAGAGGGGATGACATGAGCCCAGTAGTGACCTAATTTAATGCATTTTTTTCAGGGGAGATAATGGAAAGGGTAAGAAACGGACTCTGAGCAGGATAGAAGTAATGAAATGGCACACACAGGTTTGAGGAAAGCATAGTGAACTGGATATTTATGTATTTCAGACAAAGATATGGTCACAGGCTTTCAATTCACGGTCAAATTTACACACTAACACTTTGTAAAATGCACAGTTGAGTAATGCAGTGTGTGGTGCAGTTTATCTTTCCTTTCAGGCCATGTAAAGACAGAGATGTTGTCTCTGCCTCCCAGCAGCATGGTAGTGTAAGACACAATTCCTGACGTGTGAAGGGAAATGTTAACTACCTCGAAAAACTCAGCAAGGCTCAGTAGAAATCCTGATCTTGTTTCAGCTGATCTGATGAACCTATTAATCATAATAATGACTTAATGCTTGACTTCCTTTTGAAGTTCTTTGAGGGATGTCTGATCCTGAAAACAATGCCAAGTTCCGTGTACTTAAGCCTGTCTGCTGTGGCCTTTTGTATTCACTATATCCAGTCCCCTGGAGCTATTCAGTGCTCTGGAGCCCCCACACCACCTCTCCCCATGAGCTTCCTTCAGTCTGTATGGTATACCCTTATGGTATAGCTTCCTTCCTGAGGAACAACACTTATAGGAAGAATGAGGTTTGACATCAAAAACTGATGAGAGCTTTAGAAGTGAAACAATGTCCTCTTCAAGAGGACTTGTGAGCTTCATGTCCGGGTTTCCTAACAGGGTTAATCCCAGAGGCAGAACACTGCAGGTGCTTAAGAACAACTTTGAGTCAGGCTTGATGAGCCCTGCATTAAATTGTGGGCTAAGGAATGGAGAAAAAGATGGTTTTTTGCTTATTGTTGTTACCCACTCTTCCACCCCTGCTCTTGTTCTGGTGCTGGGTGCCTGGGAGAAGAGACCAACCCCCACCCGGCTACAACCTCCCTTCAGGGAGTTGGAGAGAGCAAGAAGGTCTCCCCTGAGCCTCTTCTTCTCCAGGCTAAGCAACCCCAGCTCCCTCAGCCTCTCCTCACAGGGCTGTGCTCCAGACCCCTCCCCAGCTTTGTTGCCCTTCTCTGGACAACTTCCAGCAACTCAACATCTTTCCTAAATCGAGGAGCCCAGAACTGGCCACAGGACTCAAGGTGTGGCCTAACCAGTGCTGAGTTAAATAATAATGGGAACTTCTCAACCAGAAAGTCTGGGAGAAGTGTCTTCAAAAGACTGAGAAATTCTTTATGCCTCACTTCAGTAGACTGAAAAGTTAGTATACAAATAAAGGCACCTATAAGTGTTTTGAGAATAAACCACTAAAAAGATTGCACATCTGGAATGAAAGTGCTATCAGCAAAGACCCAGTCCTGCCACTCTTGGTGAGAAGTCCCAGCAAGCATGAGATGTGTCAAGAATTCAAGATAAGGCCTCACATTTCAACAGGACACCAATTACTGTGTCTGAGTTATGAAGCACTTCTTTTGTTTCCCTCTGCAACTCTTTTTTTTTTGTGAGTGAGTTTAGTACACACAAAAGATATGAGAATGACAGCTCTGGAGAATGAAGGGTTTTGTTTATCTGTTTAACAGGCAAAAAAAGGCAGGCAGCTGAGGGGTGAGCTTCTTCAGCACACTTCTGGAAAGAAACTTCTGCAAGTTGGAGCAGAGCAATATATTTTTGACCTTTATTAAATAATCTGGAGGGGAAAATAAAACAACATTCAGGCAGAGTGAGTCCAAATAATCACACTCTCTAAAGACATCCTGCATGCAGACCTAGCTGCATGTTTTCATGGCTGCTTTGCCTGCTATTTTTTTTTTTGAAAGCCAGAGTGAGCTCCCATAGAATGGTCACAAGTAGCTAAAAAGGATATTATTCTCTTTTTTGATATATACTACAACACTTCAGTTTTCATGCTCAATCAGCCTTTGACCTCTCTGCTTACACTGCCGCAGAGATATCCATTAGTGTCAAAAGGGTTGTTTTCCTCTAGATGTTTGCAGAAGCAGCCACTCAACACCCAGCTCCAAAGCCACTGAAATACAACCGCTGGACTGTAACAATGATACAACAAAGCAACAGGAACTGGGCAACAGTTGTGTTGTCACTAAAAATCCATGGCATGGCTTAGCCTTTCTGGCTGTTTTGGTAGCACAGTGACAGGAAGCAAGGTCATTAATTGAAGTTGGTTTTCTCTTGTTTGTTGGTATTTTTTCTTTTCTTTTCTTCCTCTTCTTTCCTTCTCTCTCTCTCTTTCCTTCTCTCTCTTCTTCCTCTCCTTTCCTTCTCTCTCCTTTTCTCTCCCCCTCCTCTCCTTTCCTTCACTCTCTCCCCTTTGTCTCCTTCTCTCTCTCTCCCCTTCCTCTCCTTTCCTTCTCTCTCCCATTCCTCTCCTTTCCTTCTCTCTCCCATTCCTCTCCTTTCCTTCTCCCTCCTTCCTCTCCTTCTCTCTCCCCTTCCTCTATTTTCCTTCTCTGTCTCTCCTTCCTCTCCTTCTCTCTCCCCCCTCTCCTTTCCTTCTCTCTCTCCCCTTCCTCTCCTTTCCTTCTCTCTCTCCTCTTTGTCTCCTTCTCTCTCTCTCCCCTTCCTCACCTTTCCTTCCTCTCCCCTTCCTCTCCTTTCCTTCTCTCTCCTTCCTCTCCTTTCCTTCTCTCTCTCCTTCCTCTCCTTTCCTTCTCTCTTTCCTTCCTCTCCTTTCCTTCTCTCTCTCTCCTTCCTCTCCTTTCTTTCTCTCTCTCCTTCCTCCCCTTCTCTCTCCCCTTCCTCTCCTTTCCTTCCCTCTCTCCCCTTTGTCTCCTTTTCTCTCTCTTCCCTTCCTCTCCTTCTCTCTCTCTTCCCTTCCTCTCCTTCTCTCTCTCTCCCCTTTCTCTTCTTCTCTCTCTCTCTCCACTTTCTCTCCTTTTCCACTCCCTGCCCTTCCACCAGTAGACATTTATACATGTGCAACTGAGAAATAATTAGTTGTATTTACATGTAGGTACTGTCTCAATGCAATCTGTTCTTTCAACCCTCTGTATACCTGATTCAAAGATTTTAGTTGAGAGCATCAGCAGGTAGACTTTGCAAGTTATTGTGCTCTGGAAACCATCAGCTACATCCTAACATGTGACCACCACTCTTTGTGCCATTTTGCAAACAACACTAACCAAAACTGAATGGCTGTTGTTGCAATGACTCTGTGTTTTCAGCTAAATATGCTCCAGGGCATAATGACATTTGCCAATTAACAATTAATCACCCTGAACCTCCCCCCACAGTGTGGACAGAGAAGAGAAGGATAGCAGCACTCCTGCAGTACAGCTGTTGGAGAAACCTTTCATTATCCATATCACTCCAAATTGCAGGCGACGTGAAAGGGAGGGCTTATCCTGCTCCATCTCCAAATGGCTGCTTTTAGATGACTCACATCTTCCCCTACAACTTTCTTGAAAGATACCCCAGTCCCCCTTTCATCATCCTATTTTGTAATCAATAGCCTTGTGTTTCATTATGAAGGATTCAGGCATCTCCAGACAGTGTTGCTCTAAATCTTGATGGATGACAGAACATTAAATGAATTGCTGTAAATTTTAAGTGGCCATATTCTGGCACTGCTGGAGAAACTCAGCCAGCCAGCATGTAAAAGGAGGTGGCAAATACTAAGCAAAATGATGGTAATAACTGAAATCAGACGTCTGATTGTATAATAGATGTGGGTTTCTTACTGAAATTTAGTTTCCCAGACCAAGCAAGAGAAATGGAACATGGAAGGAAATGTTTATGTTTTGCCAGCATGGCAGTGTGTCGTCTCTCATCACACCAGAAGAGTTGCAATAAATTGCTTTCATTCCTTTCTTGGGTTTAGGCTTTTTGATTCAAGAGATCTCTTGCAGTCCTGCATGTCCCTATTCCTTTTGTCCTTGCTTTAAGAAGAGCAAAGGCTATTTTCATTGGATCATGAACAACTCTCAAACCCAGGTCCTTCTTGTAGGCTGTTGTATAAAATCAGAGTGATAGTCAAGCCTTCTGACCTCATACTAATTTCTGGCTGCCTAGCCTTTTTCAAATTAAGCTACAAGCTTGAGTGTGATTTTTGACATTGATCTTGTGGTGTGCAGTGTGGGGTTTAGATGCACAAGGTTCAAGACTGAGATGATTACTATGTGGCACTCTACATAAATCTCTTCAGCTTTAAGCACCTAAGCGGTCAATCTGATTTCAAGTCTCAGGCCTAAGCCTCAGTCAGTGGACTCCTTTTGAATAGGGCACGAGAGTCTGTTTCACAAGAGTGAGTGCAACCTGCATCAGTCACAAAGATGACACAACATTTGCTTCAAAACAGTGCGTTTGGTGCCTTCCTGTGAAATGTTTATGGCACTTCTTGCCTTGGGGCTTTTGCTTCTGCTTTCCTACTCACCTGATAAGTTCCTCTGCTTGGGGCAAACCTTCTGTCAAGCCTGTTCTTTGGAAATGTCACTGGAGCAATGACATAAGAAGGAGGTGAGAAGCTGACATGCAAGGCTCTGTGTACAGCAAGGCCCCATTGCTCAGGAATGGTCTGTGACAGAAACCTGTGATAGGAACAGCAGAACCTCTCCCTTCTGAATATGGTGAAGATCAGTTCACGTGAAAGGGACAAGCTTTGAACTCCAGGTTTATGACAATACATTTCATTGTACCCACCACTCTACACAGAGATTTGGGATTGATCCACAACATGTTTACAGCTCTTTTAAGCCAGTACAACTCTGGATTTCAGTGGCATGGTCTAATTTCAGATCTGAGTACTGATCACTGATCTGTTACACCAGCTTTATGCTAATGAGTTGGACCCTAGTTCTGAAATGATGTCTGCCATCTTTTCATTCTACTGTGCATCACCTGGCAGCTGCATATGTAGCTGCTATGTAATTTATGCTTTGCAGGTGTCAGTAACTCCATGGCAGAAAACAGAAAGATGCTTGGATGTATTTGGTAATTACTGTGTTACTAACAGGGTAATTGCACACTTATTTCTGTCTACAAATTACATGGTAGTCACACTCAGAATTACCATTAAAGACATCTTCAGTAGTTGCCAGTGAATAATTGCTTTTTAATTACAATATAATTACATGCTTATTACTGTCTGGTAGAATAAAGCCCTGCTTGATTTTGTATACTTTGTGGCATTGTCACAGCAGCCAAAGGTCCCTGGGTGTCATTTGCTCAAACGCTGCTGGTGGCAACTCACCAACATTTTTGGAAGTGTTTTTATTTGAGAGTATGAAATGGCTGTCTCCAAGGAGGTGTTACCTCTCTTTGAGCAAATACTTTATCCTGTTAGTAATGTCCCTCTCAGTTAAGGTTAAGCCTGCCATGGTTTTCAAATGTTGTTGTATCCTCTCTGTTTCAGGCCGAAAGGAAAAGTGTCCGCAGATAGACCAAGTGATTGCACAGAAAACACCACCATGAAAACTTGAAGCCCAAAGCTCCAAATAACTGCACAACACTTTCCTATCAACAGTGGCAAACTCTTATCCAAGAGCTGTCTTTAAGCTGCCTGTTTGGTTATCAGTTTGAGATTTGAGCTGATTCAATGCTGCAACTGCATCACTTTCAGGGTTTCAGAAGGAGATGTAGCTAAAGCTTAACATGTTTTCCAGGATTAACAACTTCTGATTGAGTAGGTAAAACTCAGGGGGTTAAAGGTGTAGACAGAGAAATATTTTATTTATCTAACTATGGAATAATTATATATGTATATAAAATATATTTTATATATATATGTATATATATAAATATATGTATCACCAGTTTTACTCTGTTGTTAAGCAGTGGAGAACCACAGAGTATTCAAAAGGTAAATCTTGTTTCAGGGAGATCAACCCAAACAAATCCCGGAGAGTCCAACAGGATGAACACATCCTACCAGCAGAAAAGCTTACTCCAGATCCCATGGAGAAACAATTCTTTCTCTAGCTTGAGAGCAGATTCTGCCAAATCTCCTGAACTGTCTCAGCAAGCGATGATTTTCTCCCTGAGTCTGGCCTAGAGGAGCTACATCTTCACCTTAGCAAGACAGAGCCTTGCAGGGCTACTGTTAATCATAATTAAGTACTTTACTGTAAGATTTTAGAGCCCAGTTTTATTGCAAATGCAACAGGCAAATTAAATGAGCTTCAATTAATCATCAAGAGTTGGATAGCCTGAGTTCTGCAGAGTGTTAATCACAGTTTAAACAAATAGGTAGCACTTCCAACCATTAAGAGCACGCTGTGCTGTTCAGCACACTTTACAAATGAATTAAATTCTTCCTATGATTCTGCCTGGAAAAACCCAAACAAACGAAACAAACCCAGGCACCGGCGAAACCCAACCTCTGTGCCGACTTCTGAGCTGTAAAATGCCTTTCTGTTTGGTGGTTTGCCATCCTCCCTAGTGGCACTTTCAGGCAGTGCTTGTTCACATACCTTGCCACTTTCAATAACACACTGATTTGCAGATGATGGGGGGAAATATTTTCTTTCTCAAGTTCCAACCTGAATCCGATCTTTCATACAGGCAGAAAGTGAAATGATTAAGTGTAAGATGGAGATGTAAGTGTAAGTGGAGATGTAAAGGCCTCAGCTAATCGTGGATATTGAAAGAAAATAAATGCTTTCAGCTATGCTTTCATAATGTCCTTTGAGTTGTCCACTCTGCTTATGCTTCCCCCTCCACTCCCCCTCAAGTGTAGCTTATATCTTGCTCACAAATTCTCTTATTAACAGACCAAGTCCAAATTCAAAGAGCAGTCAACAGTCACTCCGAGCAGAGTTGCTCAAACTATTTTCTTTTTTTTTTTTCACATACTCCTTTGATTTGGCTTCCTTTAAATCCAACTTGAAGGGCTGGCAAAATAAGAGCAGGTTTGAAATAATGAATTTCTTTGTGCTTAACTAAGAACGCTTTCTGGTGGCGGGCAGACTTTTCAGAGTGCTTTAGCACGTATGACATCTTGGCAGCCTTTATTTTTGGAGCCTTCCTTTTCAATCTTCAGCATTGCAGTTTATTTTTGAAACAGGATTGCTGGGGTGGAGAGCAAACTGCAGACCACTCAGCGGTGTTACAAATAATTCAAAGGGGAATGCGGTGTTTGAAAGCTGTACCATTTGCTAAAGGGCATTTGCTAGCAGACAGAGGCATGAGACAGAGCTACTGTCTCAGCTGAACCCTCCAGCACAGTAGAGGCTGGAACATGGGCCTTCTGGAATTTAGAAATTAAAGACCTTCCACTGAAATATTGTGATGATATCAGAGTGTTTATGTCAACAAGGAACTGCTGGACTCCCACTGTTCTTCTGGAGAAGAGGAGGCTCAGGGGAGACCTTATTGCTCTCTGCAACTACCAGAAAGGAGCTTGTAGCTGGGGGTGGTTGCTCTATTCTCCCAGGCAACCAGCACCAGAACAACAGGACACAGTCTCAAGCTGTGCAAAGGGAAGTTTAAGCTGGAAGTGAGGAGAAAGTTCTTCCCAGAAAGAGAGATTGGCCATTGCAATGTGCTGCCCAGGGAGGTGGTGGAGTCAAGAGGACACAGTCTCAGGCTGTGCCAGGGGAGGTTTAGATTGGATGTTAGGAAGAAGTTCTATACAGAGAGAGTGATTGCCCATTGGAATGGGCTGCCTGGGGAGGTGGTGGAGTCACCATCATTGGAGGTATTCAGGAGGAGACTTGATGGGGTGCTTGGTGCCATGGTTTACTTGTTTAGGTGGTGTTGGATTGGTTGATGGGTTGGACACGATGATCTTGAAGGTCTCTTCCAACCTGGTTTATTATTATTATTATTATTATTATTATTATTATTATTATTATTATTATTATTATTATTAAATTATTATATTAAATCTCTGGAGGTGTTGAAAACAGGATTGGATGTGGCACTTGGAGCCATGGTTTCGTTAGTCACAAAGTATTGGGTGATAGGCTGGACTTGATGATCTCTGAGGTCTTTTCCAACCTTATTGCTTCTATGTTTCTATGATTCTACGATTCTCAGAAGCCAACATCAAGTGGATAAAACAATGCTTTCTTTGTGGTCTTTGGGATGTTGAGCATGATTTTACTGAAGTGTATTTATAGTTTCTGCCTATTGGAAGTTTTAACTAGTTATTTTCTTGTTGAAAAGATGGTAGTTTTGAGCTGTGCCGAGAAAAATTTTCCAGAGATCCTGAGCAGAAAGCAGTAGAATACAAATAAATTGCCATTGGATGTAAAAAGGGAAATAATTATAAGATATAGAATAGAATAGAATAGAATAGAATAGAATAGAATAGAATAGAATAGAATAGAATAGAATAGAATAGAATAGTTTCATAGTTTCATTCAGGGTTGGAAGGGACCACAAGGATCATCTAGTTCCAACCCCCCTGCCATGGGCAGGGACAGCCCACACTAGAGCAGGCTGGACAGAGCCTCATCCAGCCTGCTCTTAAACACCTCCAGGGACGGGACCTCGACCACCTCCCTGGACAACCCATTCCAGGGCTTTCACCACTCTCATGGGGAAGAACCTCCTCCTCACATTTAGCCTGAATCTCCCCACCTCCAGCTTCATTCCATTCCCCCTAGTCCTATCACTCCCTGAGATCCTGAGAAGTCCTTCCCCAGCCTTCCTGTAGGCCCCCTTCAGATACTGGAAGGCCACAATTAGGTCACCTCGGAGCCTTCTCTTCTGCAGACTGAACAGCCCCAACTCCTTCAGTCTGTCCTCATAGGAGAGGTGCTCCAGCCCTCTGATCATCCTTGTGGCCCTTCTCTGGACACATTCCAGCACCTCCACATCCCTCTTGTAATAGGGGCTCCAGAACTGGAGGCAGTACTCCAGGTGGGGTCTCACCAGGGCTGAGTAGAGGGGGAGGATCACCTCCCTCGACCTGCTAGCCACACTTCTCCTGATGCAGCCCAGGATCTGATTGGCTTTGCGGGCTGCAAGTGCACATTGAGAGCTCATGTTGAGCTTTGTGACAACCAGCACCCCCAAGTCTCTCTCCTCAGGGCTACTTTCCAGCCAGTCACTGCCCAGCCTGTATATGTGCTTGGGATTGCCTCGACCCAGCTGCAGGACCCTGCACTTGCTCTTATTGAACTTCATGAGGTTGGCTTGTGCCCACCTCTCCAGCCTGTCAAGGTCCCTCTGGATGGCCTCCCTTCCCTCCAGCTGTCTGCTGCACCACACAGCTTGGTGTCATCAGCAAACTTGCTGAGGGTGCACTCAGTGCCACTGTCCATGTCACCCACAAAGATGTTGAACATGACAGGTCCCAGGACTGATCCCTGAGGGACTCCGCTTGTCACTGGCCTCCACTGGGACATGGAGCCATTGACAGCCACTCTTTGGGTGTGGCCATCAAGCCAGTTCCTTATCCATCTAGTGGTCCACCCATCAAACCCATGTGTCACCAGCCTGGAGATCAGGATGTGGTGCGGGACAGTGTCGAAGGCTTTGCTCAGCTCCAGGTAAATGACATCAGTTGCTCGCCTCTCATCTATTAATTTTGTCACCTGCTCATAGAAGGCCACCAGGTTGGTCAGGCAGGATTTGCCCTTGGCAAAGCCATGCTGACTGTTCCCAATCACCTCTTCACTATTCTTTTGAGCGAGTAGTGACTCCAGGAGGATCTGCTCCATGATCTTTCCAGGCACAGAGGTGAGACTGACTGGCCTGTAGTTCCCTGGTTCCTCCTTCTTGCCCTTTTTGAAGATGGGGGCAATGTTTCCCCTTTTCCAGTCTGTGGGGACTTCCCCAGATTGCCATGACTTTTGAAATATAATAGAGAGGGGTTTAGCAACCTCATCTGCCAGTTCTCTCAGCACCCGTGGGTGTATCCTGTCGGGTCCCATGGACTTGAACACTTTCAGGTTCTTCAGGTGATCACGAACCTGATCTGCACTTACAATGGGCAGTTCTTCCTCCCCGTCCCTGGCTTTGACTTCCATAACATCAGGAGTGTGGCTAGAGGCCCTTGCAGTGAAGACTGAGGTAAACAAGTTATTAAGTACCTCAGCCTTTTCCTCATCACTTCTGACCATGTCACCATTTTCCTTTCTGAGGGGGCCCACACCTTCCCTAGTCTTCTTCTTCCCATTCATATACCTGTAGAAGTTCTTAGTGTTCCCTTTAATCTCCCTGGCTAGATGAAATTCAAACTCTGCTTTGGCTTTCCTAACCAGGACTCTTGCTGCTCGGGCAGCTTCCTTATACACCCCCTGTGCTAGCTGTCCTTCTCTCCACTTCCTGTAGAGTTTCCTTTTAAGTAATAGTGTGTCCAGTAGCTCCTTGCCCATCCATGCAGGCCTCCTAGCATTCTTACCTGCTTTTCTCTTTGTTGGTACACAGTGCTCCTGGACACAGAGGAGGTAAAAGATACTGGAGAATGCGGGCATCGATCCCGCTACCTCTCGCATGCTAAGCGAGCGCTCTACCATTTGAGCTAATTCCCCACCTGATAGAATAGAATTAGAATAGAAATAGAAATAGAATAGAATTAACCAGGTTGGAAAAGACCTTCAAGATCATCGAGTCCAACCAATTACCCAATACCATTTAATCAACTAAACCATGGCACCAAGTTTCTCATCCAGTCTCCTCTTAAACACCTCCAGTGATGGGGACTCCACCACCTCCCTGGGCAGCACATCCCAGTGGCCAATCTTTCTTTCTGGGAAGAATTTCTTCCTAACATCCAGCCTAAACCTCCCCTGGTGCAGCTTGAGACTGTGTCCTCTTGTTCTGGTGCTGCTTGCCTGGGAGAAGAGACCAACCCTCACCTGGCTACAACCTCCCTTCAGGTAGTTGTAGACAGCAAGAAGGTCTCCCCTGAGCCTCCTCTTCTCCAGGCTAATCAATCCCAGCTCCCTCAGCCTCTCCTCACAGGGCTGTGCTCCAGACCCCTCCCCAGCTGTGTTGCCCTTATCTGGACACCTTCCAGCAACTCAACATGTTTCCTAAACTGTGGGGCCCAGAACTGGACACAGGACTCAAGGTGTGGCCTAACCAGTTCAGTGTACCCAGTCTGTACCTAAACCAAGACACATCTTTATCCTGGTTTATAAAACTTGGAAAGGTTAATTAGAAGTCCTGATGCTACTGGCAGAGAAAGAAGTGCAGTCACAGGGGCTCCTCATTTTGCAGTTAGATCTCCACTTACAAAGACACACACTCAAACACACTGGATCCTTAGAGTAAACCTTTTCACCTTCAAAGCTTTTTGCTGAGTCAGCAATCTCCTGCCGAGAGCATTGAAGCAGTGGAGTGTTACATAGAGTGCAGAGAAGCAGCAGCTGATCTGGAAGAAGGCCCATTTCCACTTGATGTGCTCATCCTAAAAAAAATCAAGTAAAACTTTCATTCTCTTGATTCATGCATGCTCCATTACTGGAATAACTGAATCTTGAGTAGTTCCATTAATGCAATCAAAACAAAACAAAACATAGGATGAAAACAAAGGAGAGGATGGAAAGATCTAGTGGGCTGAGGGAACTGTCTATGAAGTAGGAGATCTCAGTTTGCAGCTTGCTTCTGTCTTGCATTTATGCCATCTAAAAAGGTTGTTAAAGCTTTGTGTACTTCGGTACCCCAGGTGCAACACAGGAAAAGCAACCCTTCCTCTGCTTCCCTTTTCCACCCTGTCCATTTAGCCTGTCAGATGTCTGGAATGTGAGGGCACATCTATTTACAGCATTCCAGGCTTGATGAGGGTGTCTGGCTGACATACTTAATTCACATAGCAGAATTGTTTTACATGGAGCTTTCTGGGCAGGATTTACAGCAAGTGATGTTGCCCCCTCATTCTCTCTCCACTTGTGAGGTCAGATTTTGATCTTTTGCTGAACTCTTTGCATGCCATTGAACAGCCTCCTTTTCTAAACTCCACTTTTTATTTGTTCCCTTCATGTTTCTGAATATAACAATAAATTCAGGTCTTCCTCAAGCTTTTATGCATGTGTATTACAGATTTCCCCCTTCCCTAAACAGGGTATTGCAAGTTTTCCTACAGCCCCATTAAAAGAAAGGAAAAAGAAAGTAGCATATAATGAGGTTAGTGTCATGTGTAGAAGAGGCTTGAATCTTGCTATTAACATTATTTACTAAGCAGATTGTGAGCAGAAAGGCTCAGGGGGAGAGGATATTCTGAAGAAAGTTGCTATGAATTAAGTTCTCTGCAAAAAATAAAGATACAGTGCTGCTTGTACCTATTTTCGGTGTCAGACACTTTATGGGAGGAAGTTGAAAATGCAGCCAGAGGAGAAGAGCAGCATGGCAAAGAGAGAGGTATGAGTAAAGCTACAATGGTAGAAAAGCCTGAAGTGTGTGAGGAGCAGCTAGTTTGGTAGGCTGTGTTGTCTGAGTGCGGAGTGACAGGAGGTGAGAGAACAGGGAAGGTAAACTGGAGGCGAGGATGAGTAGGTTCAGCTTTTAATTGAATGGGGAATCCAGGAGGAAGGTGCCAGCAAGTGGCTCCCAGGAAACCATTTACTTTCAGCCTGTTCATCTCACCCTTTTCAAAAATCACAGAAATCACAGAAATATGCACATTGGAAAAGACCTTCAGAATCACCAAGTCCAACCAATAACCCTACTCTACAAGGTTCACCCCTAATCCGCAGCCCCAAGCACCACATCCAGACCACCTTTAAACACATCCAGGCTTGGGGTTTCAGGTAAAAAGCCACTCATCTTGACCAAATGGTCTGAATACGAGGAGAGGCTGAGAGATTGTTTAGCTTAGAGAAGAGGAGGCTCAGTGGAGACCTTATTGCTGTCTACAACTATCTGAAGGGTGGTTGTGGCCAGGTGGGAGTTGGTCTCTTCTCCCAGGCAACCAGCACCAGAACAAGAGGACACAGTCTCAAGCTGCACCAGGGGAAGTTTAGGCTGGAGGTGAGGAGAAAGTTCTTCCCAGAGAGAGTTGTTAGCCATTGGAATGTGCTGCCCAGGGAGGTGGTGGAGTCCCCATCCCTGGAGGTGTTCAAGAGGGGATTGGATGTGGCACTTGGTGCCATGATTTAGTCCTGAGGTCTGTGGTCACAGGTTGGACTTGATGATCTTTGAGGTCTCTTCCAACCTTGGTGATTCTGTGATTCTGTGAATGTCCTATACAGACATTGTCATAAAGACACACATGATCAGTTGCCTACAAATTGAACCTTGTCTATGATATTTTGATGCAAATGTGGATTTGGACACCGCAGAGGGGGGAAAAAGAGACATAATGCATGCACACAGTGCACATGAAAATCTGATTATAAACTAGAGGCTGCCTAACAAAGAGCCTTGCATCACTTCCAGAGAGAAAGAATAATTTCAGGCTCACATTTTAATTTTATTATAACCTGTCTCTAAAATGTGTTGTGACTAATCATATGAAAATTTAGCATTTATTTCAGAAGGGGTGGACCTAGGTGGATGGCATAAAGGATACACTCTCAAGCAGCAAATCATTTTTATATCAGCCCAAGCAAAAGCTTCACGACGAATGTATGTAAATCACTGACTTTCAGTGCACCGAGGGGAATGTACTCCATGCTATAACTTAAATACTAATGAAATCAAGTGAAAATGATAGTCATTAGTCAGCTGTGCCTTGATAGGGTTCCCTGTGGACTGATATAAATTCACCATTAGAAATGGATTCCCTCACAGTCCACAGTGAGCATTTAATCCTTCTGTAAAGCAGATTTAAATTTGATGTTTAATGTGGGGGTTTTCATTTCAGGTCTCTTATGTTGCCGTGTTTGCAGCTTGTGTTTAATCTTTTTGAAGTCACTCTGAGTTTTTGAGGGGGTTTTATTTGATTATTTTTGGGGGGTTTAATCTGCTTTCTCTTGGTTTTATGTGCATGCTATTGGCCTATGAGAGTCACACAGCCACAGGTATTAACGATAATCAGTGGAAGAGAACTAATTAGCACACAGCTCGAAATGATGATGTTTCTTATAAGCCGAACGACCCACTTTGGTTTCAGCTCATAAAAGGAATCAAAAACTCAATAGGAATTTAGGGGAAGCATTTTGAGTGGTGTCCAAGAAAAGGACAGCTATAAACATTCCTCATCTTTTGCCTCAGATGAAAATAGCTTTACATAATTTTGCAGCATCTGATGCTGGGAAATTATTTGAGCATAAGTCAGCAGAATCTCACACATGCATGCACACACGCATGGTGGAGTCACCATCACTGGAAGTGTTTAAAAAGAGACTGGATGAGGCACTTAGTGCCATGGTTTAGTTGATTAGATGGTGTTGGGCGATAGGTTGGAAGTGATGAGCTCAAAAGTCTTTTCCATCCTGGTTAATTCTGTATTCTGTAAAACTTCTGAAGCCTTACCTGAGATCAATAGAGAGGAGTTGAGGGGAGAGATGCTTGCCAGCATTCCTGTGACTCAAATCCCACTGCATGGCATCAGGAGTCTATGCTACCCACCCAGGTTTTGTCTTAATGCTATCTCCTTGTTCCCTCACACTTCCATCAGAGCTGTATGGGAAACACTAGCGGAGCGGCACCAAGCCTTGGCTGGAACAGAATCTTTACTCAGTGAAAACTCACACTGAAATGAATAGGAGCCCTTCACTACACAGGAAAAAATCATAAGAGAATGGAGAATTCATAACATTTCATAGGAAAATTTGTTCTATCTCCAGGTTTTCTTGGCTTACTACATAATATTTACTATTAGACAATTGCCAGACCATGAAGAAACAAAGCACAGTAGCAGCCTTCCACAGGCACTCTGCACATTCATACTTGGAAGAAAAATCTCTAGAAGTAATGAGAATTCCTGTGGGCTGTGTGTTATGTAACCTTATAAATTATAAGTCATAATGCTGTGCAAAATCAAACCAGAGAATGAGCTCAGGCACAAACTACTGGCTGTCGACATCCTTAAGAGTCAGCATGTTCCCTGGCTTAGTGTTGGCTCTTGCCAGCCAGCACTTCCCAATAGAACAATGCTTATAACACGGCTGTATCATTCTCAAAAGGCAGTATAGACAAGACAGAGCATGGTTTGGTTCTCTCCAAAAAGTCAGAGGAAAGTTCAAACCCTGAAATGCCTCTTCATAATTTCATTTATCCTTGGCTATGCAAAATATGCCCTCCTCCCATGCCCATATGTGCATTAGAAGTCTTCTCCTTAGTCTCCCTAGTCCAAATCCTCTCCATTCTTAAAACCTAACAGAAACCCCTTTTGGAACTGGATTTGAAGCATATCATGATGTTACTGTTGTTGAAGACATCACTGCAGCAGACAGACATAAAATAATTGTTCTCTGCTTCTTTTATAAGGACACAGACTTGACCTGATGCTGCCTGACAGCCAAGTGCTGGTCTCCAGTCCCTGGTGATGATGCAAGCAGATTGGTGTGACTTTCTCCTAGAGAGCCAAATCATACTTCTCTAGATGGTCTCCTTTTCAGTCCAATTACAAGGCAAGAGTATTATTGATTTAATCAAGCTTTAGTCAGGAATTCCCCCTTCCTGCTTTAAATTAAACAGTTCTTACTGACTATACAGTCCAGGGCTTAAGTTGATTCTTATTTCCACATCACAACTAGAGAAACTGGTGGAAAGCACCTTCACACATAACCTATGAAATTGCTGCATTTGAACTTTGCCAGCATGGGAAAACAGGACAGCTTTTGTGGAAAACTATTGATTTAGACATTCTGAATCCAGAAAAAGTTTGGCCTGTATCTTAGCTGCCTTTGTGTGCAGAGGTACAAACGTTTGACACACTGCTCCTATTGCTGCTGAAAATCGTAGCTCAGGGCAGTGCAGAATTTGCATGTGAAATCCAATCAGTGTTAAAGAGCAAATGAACTTCAATCAGGCAGTGTTCAGCCCTGTCCTGATTCACACAAGACCAGATAAGAACTCAGTGGGCTTGTCATGCAACTCCACCTTCCCATCCTGATGCTTGTCACTGTGGTTGTGCTGTGCAGTCTGTCATCTTGCTTCCCCAGGGCTCCATCTCCATGGTGTTTGTTTCCCATTCTTATCTTTCCCAGTGGTCTGGCCTCTGCCCTGTGAAGCACTTTTAGGTGGGAAAGCATGGGGTAAGAGGGAGCAGTGAGTGCTTTCCAAAACATGATGAATGTGCCACTTAGGTTCAGTTTACAACTAAACAATGGTGGGGCCAAGTATGAGATTTTATGACACGTTTTGTTTTCAGAGCTGCTGAGCAGGGGATGAAGAAGTGAAATTAGCAACTTACCCTCGAAATCCAAAACAAATAATAAGAATAAAAAAGCAAACCTAAACTCTCTCTCTCTCTCTCTTTTTGGTGTAACTGACCTTCTTAAATCTGGAGCTGCTGTCTAATAACTTATGCTGGCTTGATGTTAGTTTGTTTTCTGGATGAATGTGTTGGTCTAATTCCAGAGGCATCTGCCTGCAAAAAACTATACAAACAAGAGTGTATTAAGCTTAGCTACTGCTTAGCAAATACTTGAGGGGGGAATCATTAGGTCAGATTCTGGTTCAGCATTGTGAATCTACTGGACTTAAAAGAGTAATTCGACTGCTGAGGCTCAAAGCTCAGAAACAAAGAGTAAGAACTAATGACAACTAAGCACTGAGGAACACTAATGAAGACTCCTTGCTCAAAAGCAAGCTCTTGGATGCTTGGAGACCCCAATCCTTCCTCTGAGTGTATGAAAAACTTAGTTTATGGAATGTGAAGCTGGCAGATGAGAAAGCTCTGTGTGAAAAAGGAGTATGAATCACCACTGAATTCCCATCCCTGGAGGTGTTGAAAAGCCACAGAGGGGTGGTGCTGAGGGACATGGTTTAGCACCAGATTTGGTGGAGTTAGAGAATGGTTAGACTTGATGACCTCAAAGGTGTTTTCCAACCAAAACAATTCCATAGTTCTGTGTGAGCTATGGTTGGACTCGATGATCCTCTAGGTCTCTTCCAACCTTCGTTATACTGTGATACTGTGAAACAAATTCAGACACTGACAAGTCAGTGATTTGTTGCTAGTGATGACTTGCACACATTGTGTTTTTAGAGGCTTCCCAGGTAGAAGAAATAGAGATTCCTAAACTAGTTTCAATCTATAGATGACTATACCTCTTGATACTTCATAGAATCATAGAGTGGCTTAGGTTGGAAGGGACTTTAATGATAATCCACTTCCAACCCCCTGCCATAGGCAGGGACACCTTCCACTAGCCCAGGTTGCTTAAGGCCCCATCCAACCTGGTCATGAACACCTTCAGGGAGGGGGCATCCACAATGAAACTAGTGTCTCCCCATCCTCACTATATGGAATTTCTTCCTACTAGCCAGTCTAAACCTGCCCTTTTCCAGCTTAAAGACGTTCCATCTCATCCTACCACTACAAGCCCTTGTAAAAAGTCTCAACTTTTTTGTAGGCCCTTTCAGGTACTGGAAGGCTGCTGTAAGGTCTCCCTAGACCCTTCTCTTCTTGGTGTTTTGGTTCAGGGCATTTAAAGTGTGATCACTTTAATTCTGAAAGATTAATATATTTGCTGTTCTATGTATATTTATCAACAATGTCCCTCATAATAGGCTCTCTTTTAGCATCTTGGACTTTAGAATTGATGTAATTACTTTTCTGGGTGTGTTACACAGTTTAAGTGAACCCTGATAGTCAAGAATTCCAATAAAATGGAGAAATAAAAGGAAGCAGAGTTTTAGGAAAGGCCAATTTTTCAAGGCCAGTTGTGAGACCTATAGTACACAGTCCCCCTCTTTTATATCTAGCTTATCCACAGAAAGCAGTGATAACTAAGGTGTCAAAGCTCAGTTTCAGTTGCTTTTCTCAGCCTCTCCCATTTGCACAGTTGTAGTGCTCAGCATGATTCCCTCGTGGAGAGGTGGATTTTCCACCCTCACATATCTCAGACAAACCAGGGAAGTAGGAGGAGCAGTGAGTGACATGAAGCTACAGGAATCACATAGTCATCTGGACAGAAGTGATGAAGTTAAGGCTTGCTGAGGAGATGTGCCCTCTAGAAGGTCTCTTCCAATAAATTTGAGTTGACAAGGTACAAGGGCTATGTCTTTGGCCTTTTTCACTGACAGGACAGGTTCCCCTAGTGCCTGAGTTCAATAAAGAAGGTAGAAAAAAAATCTGATGCCTAAAATCCTCAGGACTCCTCTGTAGAATGGTCTCTCTTCTTGGTCTCTTTCCTTCCCTCAGGCCCTGCACACAGTCTGGAATCAGAATTTACTGCCATTTTGTTGATGATTCAAGAGGCAGTGACCTTCTTTCCCAGCAAAATAATGAGTCATCAGCACAAAGCACAGTAAAATGTGGTCTTTGAGTGGCCTTTCTTCCATGTCTGGCTATTTATCTAGGGACTGTGAAATACCTCATGAGCATTAACGGCCATAAATTAACTGGCAGTTGGTGTGTTGGTATTTCTCATCCAGAACAGATTCTCGATGCCTTCAGTAGGATAGACTCTAATTTAGCCCCACCACCTTTTTGGTGTGTTTATCTAGCTGATGAAGACACATTTAGCAACGTGCACAAGGTCCTGCATGAGCGCTGTGGCAAACCCACTAATGAATGCAGAGATTTCAACTCCCACACCTGTGCTGCAAATAAGTGCTCTTGGTGTGCACTGTGGATGTTACTCACACAACTCATAGGAAGCAGATGTTTTTGCTGGAACTGCCACTTCTCTGGCAGTAGCATCTTTTAAATGCCATGCGTATTTGAATAGCAAAAATGAGTGGGAGCAGCATGACCTCCCTGTGCTTTTGTTGTATTTGTTTGAGAGTTTCCTTTATGAGTTTTAGCTTGAATTTGTATTTTGAAGGCAGCTTCTGGCACTATTCATAGTTGCACAGCAGCTATTAATTCTGACTGCCCTGCTTCTCTTTTTCTTTTCCCTCTAGTAAGTTTTTTCACCAGCTTTCATCAGTGCAGATGTGGTCTGCGAACCTGGTAGATATAAAACGGATTTGTGAGGCTCACTCATTAGACACATTTTGCTTTAAATGGGGGGGTACAGCTTACCATGATGTCAAGCCAGGCAGTACACACAAGTGAACAGTCCAGCATTTCATCTCTCAGCGGTGAGAACTGGTTGCTGGGGTTTGCTCACTGCTCTGCCTTGTCCTCGTGCTGCCACATGCTTCGGTGATTAACCTGCATTAATCACACCAGGCTAGACACATGGAGACAGCTGTGCTGTGGGGACTCAAACATATAAATCCTAAAGCCTTAACGTGAACTGTGCATAGCTAACCTTCAAACATTAAACATTTACTTAGGCATGCAGCTCGGGATCACAATGTTTGCTGTGCTTTGAGAGTCAAAAGTTTTCTCTTTCCTCGCAGAGCGGTGCAGTTTGATGGATAACAACATGGGGTGTGCTGCTGGGTGACGTGTGTCTGTGCATGCATCTTTGTGCTCACATCTGGAGGCATGTTCTGCACTCTGTGTGTGTGTACAAAATGCATACCTAGACTCTAGGGGTGTGCATACACAATCTGTGCAGAGTTTATCAGATTTCTCTGAAGCAATACATCACTTTCACCTTCACAGCTGAAGGAGGAAAAAAAAAGAGAAGACCACTATGAAACCTTTTTTGTCCCCAGCATATTTGAACTGACATAATGCAATGTAAATGCTTTTGCTGGTTGACAAAAGCTCCTTACACATCTGGTTTGTACCATCTGACATCCAATAGTGTGTATCAAATGGCTCTCCCTTTAACCCCCTTCATCTGCTTGCTTCCCATATGTGCAAATGATTTGGCACGCCAGGAAGGGGATCTGGGTAATGACCTTACTAATGCTAATGAAATGTGGGTGGGTTTATGTCATTTTCTTTTTAAATAAAAGGTGCATAAGATATTTTATAGATATTGGAAGAAGAAATGAGTCCTTTGTCAGATAGTTTGCCCTTTCTCCATCCCTCTGAGGTGCCTGTTGTTTTCTTTCCCGTTCTTTCCCCTAGACCTTGTTTGCATCACAAAGACTGCAATAGTATTAGGGGGAGATAGAGCAAACCTCCACTCCCAGATCAAGTAAACTTAACATTTGATTAATTACATCTCTTTTTATATTAGATCTGCTTAAAAATTCTATTCAAACTATAATGTCATCATTAAGGCTCTTTCAGCATGGCAGAACTGACAATAGTTAGTCCCAGTATGTAATTAGGACATATAAAAGTCTTCACTATAAACAGAATTTTAATACCTACGCCACCATGAGAGGAGAGATTTTATTTTGTGGATTGCTTTTATCCTATTTTGAGCATCCAGCATGAGCTGGTGTCTTTGTTAATGTGCAATGAAACAATGACAAGATCAAGCCTACTGGCATCCAAATTGTCTCACGTCAGGAGCAGTTGTGGGCTTTTTTTTCCTTCCCCCAGCAGCCTCACATGGTTTTTCAGTGATGCTGCAGCACTTCTGACACAGTATGCAAGATTTAATAGCTTAGACAATAGTCTGCTCTTATTTAGCCAGTCTCCATAATTTATTTTCCATCAGTGATTTTTTTTTCTTTTCACTAGATGAGAAGATAATCATAGAGCTAACTTTTGCTTTGAGTAGGTAGGCATTACAAGGTATTCTTTATCTTTCTGTCCAAGTGGATTTAGCCAGCATTAATTTCAATTTGAAAACCTGATTGCAAAAAGCACACAGAGGAATCTCCTCCTTACATTGCTCAGTGCTCTTACTGGAGTACAGAGGTGTCACATACTATCAGGTACTAAATTAGCAAGGACATTTTCACTGAAATTGATTTCTTGAGTCTTTGGAATCCTTGAAATCACTCAAAGTCCTTGTTGCTTTTCAGGTACCCTATTAATCTTTATAGGGTTGTATTGGCATTGTTGGCTGTGGCCTTCCTACTCCGCTCTCTGGGCAGATGTGAATAGACCACAAAGGGGCAGGGATCCACTTTTCATTTGGAAGAATCCACATCAGGTCTCTAAATTGAGCAGCAAAAAATACATTAAAAGCAGGCAGAATCACAAAATGCCAACGAGGTAGAAGGGGCTAAGGAAAGAGTCCATGTTGATCTCACTGCTGACTTTGCTTGTCTCTAAATGTGCTTTAAAATCTAACAAGGAAGTGGTTCAGAGGCAGGTGAGTTAATCCTTATCAAAACTCAACATCTATCAAAAAATAATTATGAAAGCAGGAAAAAACATAGAAAGGCAGAAAAGGGAAGAAAACAAGCTTGGAACAAGGAGCAGGGAGTCTGCTAGAGGGAGGGAAGGAGGTGGACTGCAATTGTAGGACCCCATTTGCAGGGAAACAAGGAGCAATCAATGTAATAGCAGTATAAAGCAGTCAAAAAAGGACAAAGGCTATATTCTGACATCTTTTATTCCCGAGCCCAGGTGGAGCTATAATTGGCAGTCCCAGCCTGGAGATGAATACTGTGTAAAAGAGCAGGCAGAGTGTCTTGGATTTTTACAAGAACAGTCAAAGGATATCTCTAGTATTTTTTTTAAGGGGTAGGGGAAAGGGAAAACTGGTCTTGGGGGGATAAAATCTTGGCATGTTGTGAAACTTGTGGCTGGAATCTGTGAATTCCACAGCTGCTTGAGCTCTTTTTACCTTCCTGCTCACAGCCCTTGCAAAGCAGCAAGAGCAGTCAGCTCGAGTGCCTGACATCCTTGCAAAGTCTTGCTGGCCACATCTGCTAATTTGGGTGACAAACATTGCCTGTTCTGTTCACAGCTAACAGGGATGACAGAAAACCCAGGGAGGATCAGTCATGACCACTGACATTTAGATTCAGCAATGGCAGAATGGCTGCTCGCTTGTTACACGGGAGAGAAAAGGCAGTTTGCCACTGAATGTCCTCAGCCGCTGCTCAGGAGCCCAGCTACGAGAGCCCTTCCACAAAGTGCACACAGCCTTTGTGTTACAAGTTTAAAATGCCACATATAAGCAGGCTGTTAAAAGTAATGCATGTCCTTTTCAGTGCAATTCACCATCAGTGCTTTGCATCTTTATCTTTCGCTGGCTTCAGCTGTGTGAATTCATTTCTTTTATCAAGCTCGGGATGTGCTTCTGAGGTACAGACCCTAAACTGATCACCCTAATTTGGTGATGAAGAGGGCTTTATTTTATGAAAAACAGCAACAGATCTCATAAAAAAAAACAACCCCAAACTACCTGAAAATGTGTAAGAGACAACAGCCAGGGAAGAAGAGCAGCATTCACAGCTTCTCCTAATAAACTAGTTTCTTTAGGGAATAACTGCATTAAAATTAATCAGACACCTACACTTCAAATTAACTAGCAAAAAAATGCTCATTTTCTTTTCAGACACTGTATGCAAGTGTGCTTAACTATCATTTACTCAGTGGGGGACATGGACAAAAAAGGCACATATAATAGCAAGGCATTCCTTTACGCTTTTTTTCTCTGGCCAAGAATAGATCAAGAATAAAGACTTCGTTCTCTGAGACTGTTCATTTGTAGCCATTGACCTTGTGCTGCTGGTTTTAATTTGAATTTAGGGTGGAATTCTTTTTTTTTTGTTTAAACCTCTAGAAAATTCATCTGTTGGCTGTTGGTTATTGACCTCCCAACAGAAAGCCTGTACAGTTATAACCTCAGAAAAGCTTTGTAAAGCATTTTGTTTTGTGTGGGTGGGTGTGTTGAGTCTCTCAGTACACAAATAGGTGGCACACCTTAAAACATAATGTGGTGACTGCAGTTAGAATCATAGAATCAACAAGGTTGGAAAAGACCTCAAGGATCATCAAGTCCAACCTGTCACCCAACACTTCATGACTACTAGACCATGGCAACAAGTGCCATGTCCAATCCCCTCTTGAACACCTCCAGGGAGGGTGACTCCATCACCTCCCTGGGCAGCACATTCCAACGACTAACAACTCTCTCAGTGAAGAACTTTCTCCTCACCTCCAGCCTAAACTTCCCCTGGTGCAGCTTGAGACTGTGTCCTCTTGTTCTGGTGCTGATTGCCTGGGAGAAGAAACCAACCCCTTCTGACCACAACCACCCTTCAGGCAGTTGTAGACAGCAACTGCTGTCTGCTCCAGTATTTTCTTGCCAGTAGTGGCCATCAGCAGGTGCTTAGAGTAAGTTCATACATGATGCTTGCATCTAATATCTTCTCAACATAAAGTATTTTTAGCTGAGAGAACTTGCTGAGCTGGATGTGGTTATTGTGTGCTCCACAGTGTTTTCTGTGTGTCCCATTCAAGCTTTTGGCCAGGGTACTGCTGAACCTATACAAACTGTTAAAGCTTACAAAGCTCTTTCCAAATGAGCCAGCAGGCTTTTGGAATTTAACTTGTTGGTTAAATCCTTCTGGGTGGCAAAGTCATGCAGAGTTGGTCTTAGGAAGGTAGTCACTGTTTTCCATAAAGCTGGAAAACAGACCTTCCATCAAGTCCCAGTGTCACAGCCAGCTGGCAGGGCAACGACTGTGGCCACATAGCCATGTTAAACTCCCCTGTACCACTCTGTTCCCCTCATGCCAACAGGTGATGGATAACCAGTATCCATATATAGCAAAGTGTCTCACTCTTTAACATTGAGTCACATCATCTGTATTGCACACTGGGAGGTCCCAGCCAGTTCTCAAAATAGACTTGAAAATTGTTAGGAACTGTTAATGTAGAATCATGCAGGTTGGGTGGGTCAAAAATATACCAGAAGTGCTTTTAGAAGTTAGATATTGTAGAAGAATGGATTCCAGTGCTCAGGAACATGTCAAGGCACTTTTAAAATGTATTGCCATGATCTTCAGACAGGTTCTTGAGTACAGCAGTAGGTGGGGTGTCTACATGTCATCATTCTGCTCCCATTTCTGGTTTGGATCAATTCCTATGCACTTCCCTATGTGTAAAAAGCAAGATGTGAGATGTAGCTAATCAAATACATAAAGCAGATGTTGATCCTCTAATCAGTTACAAACGCAAGAATGTAGAGAGAATGGTACCAGTTGCTGTATGCCTGAACATCAGAATGGAATGGAATGGAATGGAATGGAATGGAATAGAATAGAATAGAATAGAATAGAATAGAATAGAATAGAATAGAATAGAATAGAATAGAATAGACCAGACCAGGTTGAACACCTCCAGTGATGGCAACTCCACCACCTCCCCAGGCAGCCCATTCCAATGGGCAATCACTCTGTCTATGACGAATTTCTTCAGCAGTATGCCAGCAGTATGCTCAGGTGGCCAAGAGGACCAACAGCATCCTGGTCTGTATCAGCAGTTATGTGACCAGCAGGAATAGGGAAATGATTGTACCCCTGGACTCGGTACAGCTGAGGCTACATCTCAGATACTGGGCTCAGTTTTGGACTCCTCTCTATAAGAAAGGCATTGAAGTCCTGGTGCGTGTTGAGAGAAGGGCAACAAAGCTGGTGACAGGTCTGGAGAACAGAGTTGGTGAGAAGTGGCTGAGGGAACTGGGGTTTAGTCTGGAGAAAAGGAGGGTGAAGGGAGACCTCATTGCTCTCTGCAGTCCCCTGAAAGGAGTTTGGAGTGAGGTGGGGCTTGGTATGAGAGGAACCTGCCTGAAATTTTGCCAAGGGAGGTTTAGGTTGGATATTCAGAAAATATTCTTTACAGAAAGAGCGGTCAGGCATTGGAATAGGCTGCCCAAGGAGGTGGTGGATTCACCAGCCCTGAAAGTGTTCAGGAAATGTGTGGCCATGGAACTTTGGGACATGCTTTAATGGCCATGGTGGTATTAGTTTAAGGGTGGACTCGATGACTTCAGAGATCTTTTCCATCCCAAACAGTTCTAAGATTCTGAGTGGAGGCATTGATGAGCAGCCTAAGCCCTGTGTGTACAGAGACCACAGCCCCTCTTTTCACCTCAGATGTGTGCAGCCTGATTTGAAGAGTCAGCTCAGTGAATTCAGGAAGACAAATCTGTTTGAGATTCCAGGGCATTTTACAAGAGGGTAGTTGATTATTTTCTTTCCCACTGACTCACTTTGCTACTGGCCTGAATGTCAGCCTGCACTTGTTTGCTTAATGTCATCCATCAATTATCAAGTGGCATCTCTTAATGGGTTCATTGTGACCAGGTTCATGAAATGTACATCATAAACAACAATTATAGTGAAAATCAAGGAGAGTTTTCTAGCAAGAACATACATGGACAGTTGTTCAAGACAGTTGCTCTTGTCACTCATTTTCAGTACTGCCTGGTGCTCTCTAGGCTATTTTTTGCAACCCTCCAACAAGAATAAGTGTGGAGTCCTGCACCTGGGGAGGAACACCACCATGCACCAGTAGGGGCTGACCTGCTGCAAAGCAGCTCCACGGAGAAGGGCCTTGGAGTTCTGGTGGATTGGTTACTCAAGGGACAGCAACGTCCCAAGAAGGCAAATGGCATCCTGGGGTGTATTAAGAAGAGTGTGGCCATCAGATCAAGGAAAGTTCTCCCCCTGTACTCTGCCCTGGTGATGCCACATCTGGAGCATTTTATCCAGTTGTGGGCACCCAGTTCAAGAAGGACAGGGGTACAGTAAAATAGTGTCCAATGGAGAGCTGTGGGGATGATTAAGGGACTGGAGCATCTGTCTGATGTGGGAAGGCTGACAAACCTGGGGCTGTTTAGTCTGGAGAAGACAAGACTGAGAGGGAATCTTATTAATATTGTAAATATCTGCAGGGTGGGTGTCAGAAAGAAGGGGATGGTTTCTTTTTAGTGGTGCAATGGATGCAAACTGGAACACAGGAAACCCCACCTCAACAGGAATAAAAGCTTCTTTACTGTGAGGGTGCTGGAGCCCTGTAGCAGACCACCCAGAAAGGTTGTGGAGTCTCCTCTGGAGACTTTCAAGACCCACCTGGATGTATCCCTTTGTGACCTGACTTAGGTGATCCTGATTTGACAGGATGATCTCTGGAGACCTCTTCCAGCTCTTAGCGTTCTGTGCTTCTCTGATTTATCCAGACTCTTCTCCAGCCTTTTTTTCCATCTTTGCAAGTGTAAAATAGGATAATGATGTGGCAGGATATTAATATGGATTAGCTGTGTACATGCAGCAAAGTGAGATGTGCAGCAAAAACACCTACATGTGCTCATGATTAGATGCACTCCAATATCCATGCAAAGCCTTGTGATTGCTGATAGTCTTGCTCCCTCATTTTGAGCATTTAGTATAATGCATATACATATGGTTTCTAAGCACATCTAAAATTATTATCATATATTTATTCATGGAATGTGTCTGTGTGCAAGCATATTAAGTGTGGGTCCAGAAGAGCTTAGGAACCAATTGCTAGAATAGGATGGAAGAGATGGGACAAATACAGAGCCTAGGAAGTTGGGACATTTGTTTTCTGATCAAATTTGAGCATTTTATTTTTCACTCACCCAGCCCTGGCCTATTTATCACTTGTGTTTGCCTGCTGTACTTGCCACACAGACTGTGACTGCCTGAGGCTGGGACTCTGTTATATGTCTGAATACTGCACAGTGCAATCGATCCTCCATTAGGTGGCCAGGCAGTAAAGTGGTGCAAATAAATAATAATAACTTGCCAATGTATGGCCCTTTGTGACTGAATTAAAGGCAGAAGGAGATGGTGAAATAGCTAGGCTGAAAATTGAAGTCATAAAGGACAGCAGACTTGCTTTCTTGTCCCTGAACACACTGTAAATGTAATATGCAAGAGATTAACAGGGGCTGGAGAACAAATTTTCTGAGGAGTGGCTGAGAGAATTGGGGTTGTTTGGTCTGGAGAAGAGGAGGCTGAGGGGAAACTTTCTTACTCTCAACAACTCTCTGAAAGGAGGTTGAAGCCAGGTGGGTGTTGGTCTCCTCTCACATGGAACATGTGAAGGGACAAGAGGAAACGTCCTCAAGTTCCAATAGGTTAAACATCAGAGGTAATGTCTTCCCTGAAGGGGTTTTCAAATGCTGGAACAGCCTGTCCAGGGATGTGGTTGAATCCCCATCCCTGGAGGTGTTGAAAAGAGGCATAGATGTGATGCTGAGGGACATGGTAGAATGGTGCCCAGGTGGACAAGAAGGCCGATGGCATCCTTCCCAGAAAGAGAGATTGACCATTGGAATGTGCTGCCCAGGGGGGTGGTGGAATCACCATCAATGGAGGTGTTTAGGAAGCGACTGGATGAGGCACTTGGTGCCATGGTTTAGTTGAATAGATGGTGTTGGGTGATGGTTGAACTTGATGATTTCTGAGGTCTTTTCCAACCTGGTTAATTCTATTCTATTCTATTCTATTCTATTCTATTCTATTCTATTCTATTCTATTCTATTCTATTCTATTCTATTCTATTCTATTCTAGATATCATCTCAAGATTATGTCAAAAGAATATGGAACTACTTAGTGGTTGGCATCTCAAGAGAAAGGTCAGTGAGTAACAGCCTGAGTCTATGGCTGGACCTTTCCTCGATGACCACCTTATCCAGCATCAGATAGCTGAAAGGAGGAAGAGTTAAAACTGTGGAAATCTGTGTTCAGTCGTGATAAATCCTCTGGAGCTATTGCTAGTAAGTGTGCAATAGCTCTAAGAAGGACAGTGAACTGCTTGAGAGGGTACAGCAGAGGGCTGCAAAGATGGTGAGCGGACTGGAACTTCTCTTTTATGAAGAAAGACTGAGACACTTGAGAATTTTTAGCCTGGAGAAGAGAAGACTGAGGGAGGATCTTATCAATGGTTATAAATACTTCAAGGGTGAGTGCCAGGAAGATGGGGCCAGGCTTTTTCAGTGGTGCCCAGTGACAGGACAAGGTGTAACAGGCATGATTTGAACATAAGAAGTTCCATCTAAACATGAGGAGGAACTTCTTTACTTTGAGGGTGGTAGAGCACTGGAATGGGCTGCCAGAAGAAGTGGTGGAGTGTCCATCTCTGGAGCCATTCAAAACCCAGCTGGACACTTTCTTGTGCAGCCTGCTTTTGGGGACCCTGTTCTAGCAGAGGAGTCAATGATTTGCAGAGATCCTGTCCAAACTTTATCATTATGTGATTTTGTGACTGCTATAGGGAGAGATGTAACTTCTGAGGGTACTCAGGAGTCAGCAGAAATGGGGGATCCAAAACACTGTGCTGGTCCCTGAACAACTTCTGAAAGGGGATTTTAGGGCCTGATGAAGTCCCTGTGGTCTGTGTGATAAAACAGACTGGCCATGAGAGTTCCCTTTAGACATAGCTTCTTCCTCTGAGATCAGCTTATGGAGGTGCATTTTGCTGCTCTACTCTGCAGGTCACAGTGATACTGATAACTAGGATAAGCCTCCTACCTAAAAGAAATTGTTGAAACAGTTCTGCTGATCATAAAGAAAAAAACCAAACAAAAAACCCCCAACATTTCAAGGCAGGAAAATCTCTTAGGAATGGAAGGCAATCAAGAATATAATTATGTATTAAAATAAATTATGCTGAAAAGCCTTCCTTCTCCAATTCACAGCCTTCTCCAATTCACAGCTGCCTAGGTCTTTTCCAAATGTCTCAAGAAAGCCTTTCAGTTCTATTTCTCCTTGATCTTGACTCATCCAGTCTGCTCTTTTCCAAGCCTCTAATTCAGGAAAAATGCTAAGGCAAAAGTCTCCTGAAAAAGGAATTAAAAAGCTGCCCTCCTGACAGCAGTGATGTCACCACATTCATGATGCCCTGGCTAAGCTTATATCTATGGCTCTTGGCTGTGTTGTTGAAAATGAGAAGCACTATGGCTGTTCCAGAGCTCAGCAATTCCCTGGCCTTACTCCTGAGAAAGTCCTGGAGGTAAGAAGCTGGGCCAGCCTCTCAGTAACTCATCCAAGTCTGGCACTGTCTGGCAGTGTAAAACTTGCCCAGTTTGGAGTGACCTTTGGTCACTTTCACGTGGAGATGCATTAACATTTGCTGCCTGAACAAACATTGACTGGGCAGAGTTTTGATATGGCAGAGAAAGTTTTGGGTCATTCCGACTGCTCTGTGTTGGGAAGTTCACGTTACAAATGAAAACTGCAGGCAAGAAAGAAAAGTCTGAAGTAGTTTTGGGATGTAGTACAAATATTTACACACTCCTATCAAGGACTGAGTAGTTCTCCCTATTTTCTTATTCTTAAACTTGCATTAAAGTTTAGGGCAGAAATTAATTAAGTCTCCCATAGCCATCGGGCACCACCTTAAAAGATACGCTGCCCAGGGGGGTTGTGGAGTCTCCCTCTCTTGAGATATACAAGACCCACCTGGATGGGTGTGTGTGTGTGTGATCTGGAATAGGTGATCCTGCTCTGTCAGGGGGGTTGGACTGGATGATTTCTTGAAGTCCTTTCCAGCCCCTAACGTTCTGTGATTCTGTGATATTATTTTTTGTTCTCTGACAGCCATGAGTTTTCTCAGCACAGATTTAGCAGGGGATGTGCTGCATCACACATGTGGCTACCAGGGTAGAGAAACCAGAATCAAGACAGGAGGGGAAGGGGGAAAGCTTGCAAATAAGCATCCTAGGATAACTTGGTGGGGTTTTTATTCTGGATTACGTTGCTGCTTCTGAGGTTTGAAGCTTTGCATGCCTCAGGAAGCGGTGTAGGAGTTCGTAAAGTTCACAAAGCATTTGGTGTTCTGAAGTGCTGATTTTTTCCTGGGATGTAAGCTTGCTTGCCACTTGGAAAGATGCTTGAGCTGATGCAAAATATTCCTAGGTGAAGAGAATCCTTTGCTGCGTATTCTCTTGATGTGTGCATGTATGTGTGTAAGGAGAGATGTGTATGTGTGTACTATGCATTTAAATTGAATTTTCCTCTCCTTTCAGCTTCTTTATGCACAGCATCTCAGGCTTGGCTCAGTTACTGATCCATTTTTACATCTTAGGTAACGTTTTCAAAAGTGCCATTGTATGTGGGGAAGCAAATGGCATGCAGGCTCTGAAGGCAATTTAGGTGCTTTTGAAAATGGGGTCAAAGTTTCCTTGTCATTTGGCTGCATAAAAATTTTTACTCTCTGTGCTTATAACAATTTATTATTAGTATCACAGTAACATAGAGGAGGCCCAGTCATGAGAACAGAATGCCATTGTGCTAGGTTTTGAATAAACATATTCTAAATAGACAGCCTCTGACTCAGAGGAGTTAGGAATGGTTTTTCCCCCCCTTCTGTCTGTCCCTTTGTTTTCTTTTTATTCGTCAATCTCAAACAGAATGCAAGTGATGACAAAATTGAAATCTACAGTGTCTGAGTGGCTTGGAAGGAGGCAAAACTGAATTCACTCCCCCTGTGACCTTTAATAGGGGAAAAGAGCAGTTACAGAATAGAGAGTACAGAATTAACCAGGTTGGAAAAGAATTTTGACATCATTGAATCCAACATATCACCCAACACCATTTAATCAACTAAACCAGCTGCAAAGTACCAGAACAAGAGGACACAGTCTCAGACTGTGCCAGGGGAGGTTTAGGTTGGATGTTAGGAAGAAGTTCTATACAGAGAGAGTGATAGCCCTTTGGAATGGGCTGCCTGGGGAGGTGGTGGAGTCACCATCACTGGAGGTGTTCAGGAGGAGACTTGATGGGGTGCTTGGTGCCATGGTTTAGTTGTTTAGGTGGGTTGGATTGGTTGAAGGGTTGGATGCAATGATCTTGAAGATCTCTTCTAACCTGGTCTGGTCTGGTCTGGTCTGGTCTGGTCTGGTCTATTCTATTCTATTCTATTCTATTCTATTCTATTCTATTCTATTCTATTCTATTCTATTCTATTCTATTCTATTCTATTCTATAGCTGAACTTCAAGAAAACCAAACATTTGATTGACCCAAGCAAGCCTCTCCTGTTCTCAGAAAATAAATGTTAGCATTAAGAGAAGCACATTTGTAAACAAAAGTACTCAATAATTAATCTAAGGGGTTTGCCAATACAAAATAATAACTAGCAGATATTTAAATAGAGCATATTAACTGAGGTAGGTTGCTGCCAGGGTTTCCTCTGCCTGGACTGTGCCCAGCAGTGTGCCCAGGTGGCCAGGAAGGACAATGGCATCCTGGCCTGTATCAGGAACAGTGTAGCCAGCAGGAGCAGGGAAGACATTGTGCCCTGTACTCAGCACTGGTTAGGCCACACCTTGACTACTGTGTCCAGTTTTGGGCTCTTCAATTTAAGAAGGACATTGAGATACTTGAATGTGTCCAGAGAAGGGCAACACCACTGGGGAGAGGTCTAAGCACAAGGCTTATGAGGAGAGGCTGAGGGAGCTGGGGGGGTGTTAGCCTGGAGAAGAGTCTCAAAGGAGACTTTATTGCTGTCTACAACTCCCTGAAGGGAGGTGGGGCTTGGTCTCTTCTCCCAGACAACCAGCACCAGAACAAGAGGACACAGTCTCAAGCTGTGCCAGGGGAAGTTCAGGCTGGAGGTGAGGAGAAAGTTCTTCACAGAGAGAGTTGTTAGGCATTGGAATGTGCTGCCCAGGGAGGTGGTGGAGTCACCATCCCTGGAGGTGTTCAAGAGGGGATTGGACGTGGCACTTGGTGCCATGGTTTAGTCATGAGGTGTTGGGTGACAGGTTGAACTTGATGATCTTTCAGGTCTCTTCCAACCTTGGTGATTCTGTGAGTCAAAATTATTTATTCCCTTCCTTGTTTATGGAGAGCTCTTACAATGTCTTCACATATTCAGATGCATCTTAATAGAACCACAGAATTATTTTGGTTGGAAAATACCTTTCTGGTCATCCAGTCCAACCATTCTCTAACTCCACTAAATCTGGTGCTAAACTACATCCCTCAGCACCACATCTTTACCTCTTTTATACACCTCCAGGGACGGAGATCCAACCCCCTCAGAGTCACTTGTTTGTTAAGACATAAAAACCAAGCAACCAACCATCCAACCCCAAAGACAGAAGCATTTTAAGAACCTGGTTTGTGCCTCTGATAGGAGCAAAGTGAAAATAGCTCCCAATTACAGTCTGTTCTCTTGCTAGCTTGAATCAACTCTTACTTTGGATAGTACAGCCAAGAGCTGAGCTCTCCAGCAATTGTGTTTGTGTACTTTGTACTGCTCTTAATTGCTTGCACAGGCATTTAATAGATGCTACACATTCACTGTATTGAATAATATAATTTATTAGGTTTTCAGGTATAGTTTATTGATCTACAGGAGCATGACTGTGTTAATTCATAAGTATCGGTCCCATTGGTTTCACTTAGTCTCCAGAAGCACCTGGCTTTTTGAGTAACCATGGCCAGTGCTCTTTGCTTGTGTAGATATGCATATTTGTCAGCAGGCCATGAGGACTTCCTCCCACCCCCCTTTCCTCTTTTGATGGACTAAACCCCAATGACATTCTAGTCCATCCTGGCAAAAAGTTTCTTGGAAACTGCAAGAAGTGAATGGTGTTTTCTTCCCTGTTCTGCTTATTGGTTAGTGTAAAAGTGTCACTGATGTCTGTGTTCAAGCATGAATGCCTTGTTTATTGTCTTTTTAGTGTGCACCCACCCTAATGAGATTTGCACCTTCCACTTGACAGCCACACCTCTCCCTGAATATTGATTTTTTAAATGATTTCTACACTTGCACTATACTTTGATTATCAGCTGCTAAGTGCTGAAATGTAACCATTTGCTAGGTAGGTTTCAAATGGTCCCCATCTTCATAGGCTCTGGGAGTCTTTTGTTACCTGACTGAGCCAGAAATGCTGTACAAAATCATAGGATCACCCAGGTTGGAAAAGACCTCAGAGATCATCAAGTCCAACCTACTACCTAATACCTAACACCTCCTGACAACTAAACCATGACTCCAAGTGCCACATCCAATCTTTTTTTGAACACCCCTAGGGATGGTGACTCCACCACCTCCCTGGGCAGCACATTGCAATGGCCAGTTACTCTTTCTGGGAGAAATTTTCTCCTCACCTCACCTAAACTTCCACTAGCACAGCTTGAGACTGTGCCCTCTTGTTCTGGTGCTGCTTGCCTGGGAGAAGAGACCAACCCCCACCTGGCTACAACCCCCTTTCAGGTAGCTGTAGAGAGCAATAAGGCATTGTAGCAAGCAACAAAATGACCCAGAGAAATCTGCTGATCAATAGGAAGCATTAGTATCAGTGATTAATAAAAGCATCCTGAAAATCAATGCACAATAGGGATTTGGAAATGTTACTGATTTTGCCACCATTTCAAGATCAGTTTTAGAGCCATCTACCAATGTCAGCTCCACCTTAGCCTTAAGGTAATTTTGTTTGGCAGGGACTGGTTAAGTGTTCTAAGTTTTTTAAATGACAAGACTTGATCTTTTTCTTTTGCTGAACAATCAGATATTCCACTGTCCTGGCCACATTACACACACTCACACACACACAGGGCAAGATTATTGCATTTGAGCCCTGCTCCTTGTAGAAGATACAGGTGGAACTTTAGGGAAATATCTATAGCTACTTAATCTACAGCCTTGGTCCTGGCAATGCTTAAAGCAATTACCCTGCTCACGAAGATATGTCTGTTTCTATCAGTGCAACATGATAGAGCTCTGCTTCCTCATCCCCAGTGGCAGTGCAGCAAGATCCCCTTCCTGCAACAATAGGCAGGCTACAAAGAACTGGGGGGAAAATGCAGCTGATAGGTCCCTTGCCTCAGTCCAGCTGAGCGAGTTGCTGCTTCAGTGCTGGTGTTGCACTGGAATTTTTCCAAAAGCTTTACTTTTCTTTCTCTCTTTTACCTCAACAAACTGATGCTTTAAACCAGGGATTTTGAAACCAGAGACT
Organism: Melanerpes formicivorus; assembly: GCF_026170545.1. Lineage (NCBI taxonomy): Eukaryota > Metazoa > Chordata > Aves > Piciformes > Picidae > Melanerpes > Melanerpes formicivorus. The sequence continues at coordinate 1,904,876 of NW_027142394.1, forward strand.
TCATATGTGAAAGTCTCACGTTTACTTTTCTGGCCTGTTCTGACATTCTAAACAGAATTGGGGAAGCTTGCTGCTTTTTGGTTTTTTTTCTTCTGTTTTCTGTTTCTTCAGGCTAAAAGTTGTTAACTGCAGCAAAACCAAAAGGAAGCCTTTTTTTTTGGGGTGGTGGAGGGGCTTTTGCTTTGCAAATGAAGGTAGAAAAAGACATTGAGATTTCCCCCGTGTTCTTCAAAGTATTCCGCTGTCAGAAAATCGATTTCTCCTCCTGATCTGTTTCTCTTTGTGGAAGAATTCCTTGCCTGACCTTTGCAGCCAGTTTCTGACCTCTTTGCCTCATTTGAATGTGCCTGTGTACATGTATATTCAATGCCCAAAGCTGGCCTGCTGGTACTTTCTTTCTCATCTTTGTGCTAGATGAATGGATTCCACGCTAAGGATTTTCCTCTCCCTACCATGGCCACAGTGAATATGCCTCCGCCTTCTGTATACAGAATTCCACCTAAGTCTCTTGTTTCTAAAAAAAATATGTGTTTAAACAAGAGCTAAACTCATAAAAATACTTCTAGGTTGGAAAGCTGACAGAAGGAACTGGGAGTTCCATCTGGTTTCTGTGTAATCTTTCCTCTCCTTCTATTAACTCAGACTTTATTGGTCAGCCAAACTTAGCTCAGATCATTCCCAAAATGCTGATTTGTCACTTGTGCTCTGCCTTTTGTTTTCTAGGTTTTGTATATTCTTGCCACAAGCATCTGCTACTAGAACCAGTATGAAGGAGTAACAAAAACCTGACAAGCCACACAGGGACATTTCTTCTATTTCAGTGAAGAAAATGAATGCTGCACCTTGATTTTTGCTTAATTAATCCTATTACTTCCTAAAAATGATTCCTCATGGCTGGTCAGAATTAAATCTAACAGGAGCAGCAAATGCCATTTAGGTTTTCACTTAATCTCATCCTAATCTGATGGAAGATGAGGCTGCTTGTTTTCAGCATGACCTTTCTGTGTGCCTTTGTTCTTGAACAACTAATTGAGTTTGCTTAATCAAACACCATTAGACAAAATCTGGAACACAAAAGTTAACCTTATTTTAGAGCTTAATGGTTACAGAAGTGGAGAGTTTCCAAGGATGAGCAGCAAAGATGTGAATTATGGTACTCATGTGAGGGTTGTTGTTGGGGCTGTATTTTTTTTGCAAACCATGGTTTATTCTGCACAGAAAAGTGCTAAAGGGATATCAGTGGTAAAACTGGCACAGACCCTGCTGAGAGGTGAAGCAGTTCAACACTGACTTTCTTTGAAGATACCATTTTAGTTTCTAGGTGTCATTCCAGAGTGGGTTTTTTTACGAAGGAGAAAGAGGAGAGAGAGACAAAGATTAAAAACTGATACCACAGGGAAAGATCTGATGAAAGGCTATAAACATTTCTACTTTCATTCCTAAGTGAATACAGTTTTCATATCTGAATGAGTGGATTTCAATAGGATTATTAAACATCACCCATGTACCAGGAAAAAAACAAACAACCACAACTAAAACATGGCTAAGAACTGTAAGGTGTCACACAAATTAGTGGAAGAGTTGGAGGAAGAAGATAGACCTACCCAGACCCTAATGTATGGGCTTCATTTCTCTCTAGTAGAAGATAAAGAACTAACCAGGTTGGAAAAGATCTTCAAGATCATCGTGTCCAACCTATCACCCAACACCATCTGACCAACTGAACCATGGCACCAAGTGCCTCATCCAGTCTCTTTTTAAACACTTCCGGTGATGGAGACTTCACCACCTTCCTGGGCAGCACATGCCAATGGCCAATCTCTCTTGCTGGGAAGAACTTTCTCCTCACCTCAAGCCTAAACCTCCCCTGGCACAGCTTGAGACTGTGTCCTCTTGTTCTGGTGTTGCTTGCCTGGGAGAAGAGAGCAACCCCCACTTGACTACAACCTCCCTTCAGGTAGTTGTAGAGAACAATGAGGTCTCCTCTGAGAGCTCCCCTGAGCTGTTGATGTTTGCTATCCTTGATTTTTTCCCCCCAGGTTTGCTAGCAGTTAAGAGGATTAGTAGGATAGTAATCTATATATATCTAAAGAGGAACTATAATTTTGACTGGAAATATTTCCAGTTGCATTTTTTTTTCCTTGAGAAATTAACAGCTAGAGGTGATAAAATCTGTTATTAGATTATAAAATAAAGCTGTAAAATTATTATTAAAGTTATCAAACACTTAAAGAGACCCCTCAGGAAGGTGGTTGGATCTCCGTCCCTGGAGATGTATAAAAGAGGTAAAGATGTCGTGCTGAGGGATGTGGTTTAGCACCAGATTTAGTGGAGTTAGAGAATGGTTGGACTGGATGACCATAAAGATATTTTCCAACCAAAATAATTCTGTGGTTCTATTAAAATGCATTTGAGTATGTGAAGACATTGTAAGAGCTCTCCATAAACAAGGAAGGGAATAAATAATTTTGACTCACAGAATCACCAAGGTTGGAAGAGACCTGAAAGATCATCAAGTCCAACCTGTCACCACAGACCTCATGACTAAACCATGGCACCAAGTGCCACGTCCAATCCCCTTTTGAACTCCTTCAGGGATGGTGACTCCACCACCTCCCTGGGCAGCACATTCCAATGGCAAACAACTCTCTCTGGGAAGAACTTTCTCCTCACCTCCAGCCTAAACCTCCTATGGCACAGTTTGAGACTGTGTCCTCTTGTTCTGGTGCTGGTTGCCTGGGAGAAGAGACCAACCCCCTCCTGGCTACAACCTCCCTTCAGGAAGTGTAGAGAGCAAGAAGGTCTCCCCTGAGCCTCCCCTTCTCCAGGCTAAACAATCCCTGCTCCCTCAGCCTCTCCTTGTAGGGCTTATGCTTGAGACCTCTTCCCAGCCTCATTGCCCTTCTCTGGATACTTTCAAGTGTCTCAATGTCCTTCTTAAACTTAGGGACCTAGATCTGGACACAGTACTCAAGGTGTGACCTAACCAGTGCAGAGTACAGGGGCACAATGACTTTCCTGCTCCTGCTGGCCACACTGCTCCTGATGCAGGCCAGGATGCCATTGGCCTTCTTGGCCACTTGGGCACACTGCTGGCTCATGTTCAGGCAGCTGTCAATCAGCACCCCCAGGTCCCTTTCTGTTTGGCAGCTCTCCGGTGCCAGTGAGTGGCTTTATAGGACTAAATGTGGTTTGTATAAGCTAAGGGCAGTACAGACATGCTCAGACTACTACTTTTTTACTGTTTTCAGGATTTGGTCCCAGTAATCATGATCTGAAGACTCAAGCCAAAAATATGCATATATATATATATACATACATATTAATTTTTTAATCCATAATTCTTTTTTTTTCATGAAGCCTATTACTTCTCCCTGATCACACAAGATCTGCATCTATTGCTTTGCTTCTAGAATTCACATGCACAATAGCTCATTCCCAGAAACGTGAGACTCCTAATCAAGCAACAAGATAAAATAATTCAGTTGTTGGTTAATGTGGATAGCTGAAGGAAAAGTGCATCAAATTAAATCCTTAATGAAACCAGAATTTGCATTGCTTTCCTTAAGAATTTTTAGGACAAAACTCTCTAAGCAAAACCAAAACAGGCAAAGTAGCTGCTGCCATCTGACCCTTGGTGTCAAACCTGTCACCTAATTAATCACCATCCTCCTTCAGGGCTGCTTAATGCTCTGACAGTGTCCCAGTTTTCTTTACCTCCATCTTGATCCCTCTGCTTCCAACAGTTTAGTGTCAACAGGGTGAGATGTGGAAAATATATGATTTGGGGTGGGAAGGGTAGTATGCTCTTTAAAGCTGAGGAAATTGTTACTCCTTGGTGGAGGTACTGTGAAATGTGGTGCACAATGTTCTCGGTGTCATATATGCTAAGAATTAGAACTAAAAATATACTAAGGAAACTGTTCTGTTTGGGTTTGGGTTTGGGTTTGGGTTTTGGCTTGGGTTTGGGTTTTGGTTTGGGTTTGGGTTTTGATTTGGGTTTGGGTTTTGGATTTAGTTTTGGTTTGGGTTTGGGTTTTGGGTTTTGGGTTTTGGCTTGGGTTTGGGTTTTGGTTTGGGTTTGGGTTTTGATTTGGGTTTGGGCTTTGGATTTAGTTTTGGTTTTGGTTTGGGTTTTGGCTTGGGTTTGGGTTTTGGTTTGGGTTTTGGGTTTGGGTTTGGGTTTTGGATTTAGTTTGGGTTTGGGTTTGGGTTTTGATTTGGGTTTTGGCTTGGGTTTGGGTTTTGGTCTGGGTTTGGGCTTTTGTTTGGGTTTGAGTTTTATTTTGTTTGTTTGTTTTTTTAAGAAGGACATCATTACAGTAAGGAGAATGTAAAAATAATGCCCACCTCCCAGCTGAAGAAAACATGTAGCTGTATTCCACCATTTGTCCAGTTAATCTTGCTTCCCATGAAAAAGAAATGTTCTTACTGGTAGCTCATCGTGGTAGCCTCAGTTAACTTACATAATAGCAAATAAACACAGCTTCTGACTGTAAACTGTGGATCTCAAATGACAACACTGGAAAGGATCTCCAGAGTTATCTTATCCAACTCATTAAGGCCAAGCAGGGCCAGCTAAAGCCAGTTTCCCAGGACCATGTCCAGATGGTGTTTGAATATCTTCTAGGAGAGAGCCTCTACTATGTGCTTGGGCATTCTGTTCCAGGGCTTGGTCACCCTTACAGTAAAAAAGTCCATTCTCACAAGGCGAAGCAATATTTAAAAAGTCCATTCAGGTGGAGACTAAATACACATCTGTGGGAATCTTAGGATATTCTGCATCTTTACTTCCTGCTCCATTCAACAGAAGCTGCTGGAAGTTGAGGAAAAGCTTTGCAAGTGCTTTTCTTTACCTGCTAGAACCAGGCTCCTTGTATTTTACACCCTTCCTTGTGTCCACTTCAAGGGCTCATGAATGTATGTACTCCAACTTGTACTCTAAAAGCTCTATTTTCACATTAGATACAGCCAGGGCATGTAGGTGCCTTTTCTTGATTGTGCCCAATACAAAGCCAGGCTGTATCTAATGTGAAAATAAAGCTTTTAGAGTCAGGGTGAGTGTTTAACATATTAAAAGTTCATCAGCTCCACGATCTCTTCTGCACCAGTGGCACAACAATTATTTTTGGAGGAACAGCATGAGATGTCACAGACACAGGGTTCTGACTTCCCTCAGCCAAAGGAAAAGCTGATTTGTGAGGGAGAAAGCTATTCAAACACTAACATCTTTAATAATAGCAAGGGGAATAAAGAATGCTGCTATCTAAGGAAATTGCTTTTCATATGAATGTGTTTAGGTTGTGGTGGGGTTTTTTTTTAATGCACTCAGCGTGAAAGGCTTCTTTAGAGGAAATAGAAGGAGTTTCTTCAGGGTTTTTTTTATGTCTTTCTTTTATTATTTTAAGGAATTATTCTCATTCTTCTTTTTTTTTTCCCCCCTACTCGTGAAGGAAATTTTAGACCAAAAAGGGAAGTTAACTAATTATAGCCACCCCCCCCCCCCCCCCCCCATTACTCATCATGTGTTCAGAATAAAGTAATACTGACATCATTCACTAATCCTGAGCACAATAATATACTTTTGAGTCAAAAATCTAAAGATAAATCCCAGGCAGAGAACAGGCTGTGAGTTGTGGATGGGAGTCTCCTTTGAACAAGGACTAAAGCAAGGTGACCTCTTTGAGGTAAATGATTCATTTGGTTAATTTAATGTAAGTTTCTACACCTGAAATTTTTTCACAGGAGGAGATCTTTTGCCTATTTGTTGTTGTGTTTGAGTTTGTGTGCAAAAATTGAATGCATTTCACATTAAGGCATCTTAGTCTATTATTCCCAAGCTCTTTCCTTCAGCTACTTAGTATTTATTTTTGTTAGTAAGCACATAAAGGTACCAAAAAACATTACACACAGTGTGCACTGCAGGCAGGGGAGTGGAAGGGGGAATTTTAGCTGCTCCATTGACTGCTGAGGTATAGGCTCTCATGCCTGCCTGCACACCTCAGGGCTCTGCTTACACCACTGCACACTGGGCATCACTGGTGCTAAGCGAGGGGAGAGGAACAGGGCTGAATAGCTGCAGTTTCAAATAGGAGGAAGCATTTCTACCTTAGAATTTTCTCTATTTACAAGTGCTGTGCTTTCCTATCAGTCTTTTCACTCAGTTCTCAGTAAATGGTCTGATTTTTTCAACATCTTTTTGCAAAGATAGGACTTGAAGATACTCCAATGCATAAAGTAGAGAAGGGTTTAGTTGGGAGCCAACAAGCTGAAGCAACAGGATGCTTGGATTTATGTTAACAAAGAAGCAGACCAGGCTGGTATATAGGTGGAGATAAAAGGCAGCTCATTTATTTTGGAGATGAGAAGGTAGTTCATTTATTTTTTAAAAGAACAGGGTTCATAAGCAAGGAAAATCTGGAGCTGTGGAGATTTTGAAAGCTGGATGTGTCAGCAAAGAAAATAATTAGGCACAAATTAAAGCACTGGAAAAAATAGCCTTAGAGATATGGTTATAGCTGTTATAGAGTGTGGAACAGCATGTCAAGGAGACACTACTCTGCTTTCAGTCATTGAAAAGTAGAATGTAACAGAAATATTTATCTATGTATGTGATATATGCACAGCAGTGTAGCATAACTAATAATATACATCTATAGCCTTTATTGCAAATGAGAATATAAACAGAACATAAATAATTCTTTGTTATATGTTCTTAATACAAACACATTTTTTTATGTCTCATCAAATACCACAACAGAGCTTGTTTTGAGTCAGTGGTCAAAATGGAAAGCTAGAAGGCCCCCCTCACCTCATTGAGAGCTATAAATCAATGCCCAAAAGGTGTCAGTATCCATGATTATGGCTTGGAGAAGTGCTGGGAAGGCATCATATATCAGCCCATTTTGATTAGTGCTTATAATGCCTTCAGTTATAAACCACAGCAGCTCTTTCTGCAGCTGCTGCAGGAACTAACTACAAAGCAGCTGCTGTTAGAGGATTTTCATCTGAATTGTTGCTGCTCCCATTTTAGCTAGCAGCCTTTGGATAATGTTTGGATAATCAATCTTTTGGCTGCTTATCCAAACTGAGCCCTAACGTGTTGAGATTCGTCCTTCAGCACCGATGTGAACCGGTTGTATTAGTCACATCAGTTAGAGCACTTTTAATTAATGTCATTATTCAGTAATAACCTCATGTCTGACAAGAGAAAGGATACCACTGCATATTGAACCCCTTCTCCAAATTTAGGAAGGTTATTGAGTGAGATCTATTTTAGGAAGAGGAAAAGAGCAGGTGAAAGGCAATATCCAGTGCCCTTCATGATAGATTTATAGCTTAGTAATAGGTTAATAGCTATTAAGATAAATACACATGTGTGGGCACCAAATTTTGACACTGCTCTCTTGTTTGTGAATTCCATTTCAACGTGTGTGTTTATTAAACTTTGACAAACAAGCCAGGGTTGTTTTTTTTTTAAAGTCCCACTTCCAGTACTTCTGAAGTTTCACTTGTAGCACTTGATTAAAACACATTTACCGAGGACAAGTTCTCTCCATGGGTGTACAATTGAAGAGTCTGCCAAGCCAATTTCACTTTAATTTGAGAATGCAGTGGTAATATCTCTCTGCTGAACCTGATCTATCTCACCTGGTGCCCTACTGTGTTAGGGATGGGAAAAGAATGTGTTTGAGTACACGAGTCTAATGGGCTTCAATGGTGTAGGATTGAAACCTATTCTGGTTTATAAAAACTCCATGGTCTTTGAACCTGGCTCTTTTCCAAAGTAGAGGGACACAGTTGTAGCTTGCTTGTCATTTCTGCACACTAAATAAAAATGAAATCAGACTTCAGAGCAGCTTCTTCCAAGCTCACCTTTGAAAATCACCAAAGCATGCTAGCAGAGGGCAGCAATGGAGGAAACCAGAGGCCAAAGGGTTAATGCCAAATATACGGCAGAGCTCGCAGGAGGAGCAGAAGGGAGCAGCTGAGCTAGCACAGGGAATAACAGAAGAGTCAGCAGAAAGGAGAGTGCTCAAATAGTTAATGTTGGATGTGAATGAATTAGAGTATGCAGACTTGTGCGTGATGCATTTCCCTTCTGTTTGTGAGCTGTTACCAAAGGAGTTGTCAGAGGTTGGTATTTCTTGCTGGGCGTAACACACACAAATTCGTGCAGCTGAAAAAGAATGGAAGCCCAGTCTAAGTGTGTGCATTGAAAAGGGTGTAAATTTTCTGCCAATTCTACTTCAGAGAGGTTTTGAGCAGCTGAAAATGCAAACCACCCGAACCATGGCGCACTGTGATGGTGCTTTTCACTCTGCTAAGCACTGAAGTTCCAGTCCTGCCAGCGCTAAATCCAGTGGAATGAACCATGCCCTGAAGCTGATCTTGCAGGATACAGACCTTCAGCATCCCACCATGCACAACAAGAGAAGCTCAGCACCTCTTCTGAACCCATGGCTCCATCTCCTGCTTTACAGATGCCACCCTGGACTTCAGGAATTCTTTTTAATTTTCTTTTTCAGGTAGTTTCTAATTATAAAACTGAAATGAAAACAGCAGTGTAGAGTGTTTTAGACAGCAAAGCAAAACAGATGAAGGTAAAGGTCCAGGAAGCAGAAGGCTATCAATAGTCCTGTGCCTAGTCAGAATCAAATATTAAATCCTCAACTACTTCAGATACAGAATACAGAATTAACCAGGTTGGAAAAGACCTTTGAGATCATCAAGTCCAACCTATCATCCAACACCATCTGACCAACTGAACCATGGCACCAAGTGCCTCATCCAGTCTTTTTTTAAACACTTCCAGTGTTGGTCACTCCACCACCTCCCTGGGCAGCACATTCCAATGGCTAACAACTCTCTCTGGGAAGAACTTTCTCCTCACCTCCAGCCTGAACCTCCCCTGGCACAGCTTGAGACTGTGTCCTCTTGTTCTGGTGCTGGTTGCCTGGGAGAAGAGACCAACCCTCCCCTGTCCACAACCACGCTTCAGGTCTCCCCTGAACCTCCTCTTCTCCAGGCTAAACAATCCCAGCTCCCTCAGCCTCTCCTCACAGAGTTTGTGCTCAAGGCCTCTCCCCAGCCTCGTTGCCCTTCTCTGGACAAATTCAAGAGTCTCAATGTTCTTCTTAAATTGAGGCCCCCAGAACTGGACATAGGACTCAAGGTGTGGCCTAACCAGTGCTGAGCACAGGGCACAATGACTTCCCTGCTCCTGCTGGCCACACTATTGCTGATGCAGGCCAGGATATCATTGTCCTTCTTGGCCACCTGGGCACACTGCTGGCTCATGTTCAGCTGCTGTCAATCAGTACCCCCAGGTCCCTTTCTGCCTGGCTGCTCTCCAGCCACTCTGTCCCCAACCTGTAGCGCTGCATGGGGTTGTTGTGATGAAAGTGCAGCACCTGGCAGTTGGACTTGTTGCATGCCATCCTGTTGTATCTGCCCATCTTTCCAGCCTCTCAAGGTCCCTCTGGAGATCCCTTCTAACTGATCAACACCTGCTCCCAACTTGGTGTCATCTGCAAATTTACTGATGACTGACTCAATCCCCTCATCCAGATCATCGATGAAGATATTAAACAGGACGGGGCCCAGCATTGATCCCTGGGGCACACCACTAGTGCCTGGCTGCCAGCTGGATGTGGCACCATTCACCACCACTTTCTGGGCTCAGCCCTCCAGCCAGTTCCTAACCCAGCTCAGAGTGCTCCTGTCCAAGCCAGGGGCTGACAGCCTGACCAGGAATTTGCTGGGGGTGGATGGTGTCAAAAGTGTCAAAGGTTTCTTCATTTATCAAGTGAAGGAAAACCAAATAAATAGAAACTCAGAAAAACTCCAGTGCAGCTGCAATCCCAGTTTCTGCCTGGTGTAAAAGGAACCACAGAGCAGTTGTCCCCTCCTATGCTAAAAGACAGAATTTTATACCTGCTAGTTGGCCCTTTATTCCAGATGGAGCTTCATGCTGTAATACCATATCAACTTTCTTCCTTTTGTCCTGTCTGCAATAATTGCAGAGCCCTTTTGAAGAAATGAGTGTGAAGCCAATTACTATAAAAAAAAAAAAAAACCCAACCAAAAAAAAAAATGACCAAAAAAAATCTGTGAAACTCTGATTCATACCTGTGATTCAGGAGACCAGGCTTCTGTTACATTTCTTTGAGAGCAAAAATCAAGGGGAGATTGACATTTCGTTCCTCCTCTCTTTTAGATGCGAGTGCATTAGTGCCTTATCCACTTCTCATCTGACTCATAAAAATCATGTCTCAAATCATAATGTTGTGCTCTTTGTGACAGGGACAGGGCTATTTTCTACAGGGCTCTGAGGAAAAAAAAGAAACAAAAAGAAATCCTGAGCAAACCCTTAACTCCACTAAGCTTGCCCTGCTGTTGCGTTTTTCTCACCATTTGGCAGTTCTGACCTTTATAGGCAGTCACTAATTTGCATGAAAATTACTGGGGGTCTGGCCATGATCCCCCTTCCAAAAGCTGTACATGAAATGTTGCTGCACCGCTGACTTAGGAGCCTGCAAGCCGTTTCCTAAGGCACCGAAGGAAACACCATTATGGTATACTGAGAATGGGATGAAGGAGGAGTAATAAGGTGAGGAGACCAGCAGAGGGAAAGCACATTAATTTTCTAGCCCCCATTTTTCATTGTGAGTTTGGTTGTTTCATTAATCCTCTTTTGTTTGTAAGCACCCATTTGCTTTTCCTGTCCTTCCTTGACTTTAATGGCCAGGCAAGGATCAGGCACCTGGGGTTTGCAGGCAGATTTGAGTGCTGTGAAGGAATGTGGTAGAGGCTGTCACTTTTGTCCTTGTCCTCTCAATTTTTCCTTAAAATGTAGCTGTTAGAAACAGTCCAAGACATGAAGAAAGAACACAAGCAACAAAGGAAATGGAGGGCAGGAATTAAGGTCAATGATTATCTGCTGCTTCTGCAGTTATTCTCACCCTTTCAGAACGAGCCCAAAGTGGTGCTAAACCGCCATGAAGGCTAAGAAGCATCCGTTCACATCCACTCTGTGCTCACACGACTTGCTGCAGAAGGTGGAAGGTACCAGAGGATCAGGGCCTTAATCTTTTTATCCTAGTCAATTTATGATGTGCCTTGGACAAATTGCCAAGGCTCGGCCCACTCCTGCTGAGCCCGCAGAGGGCTAAGCCACGATGTGAATGGAACATATGGCCCTTCTGACAGCACTTAGGCTGTAAGCAAGTCTCAGCATGACAGAAGGATATCTCTTAGATCCATTATATATAGACTTTGGCTCAACTGTTTGTGTTTCTTGCTCTGTCTTTTGTAAACCAGGAAGGATTTTCAGTTCGATGACCAGGATGCAAAGCCCCACGCGGGACGGCCTGAAAGAGACTCCGAGTTTAGATTAGCAGTGGTGCTCAGAGAGAGCTGTTAAAGCCTCAGCTTTCTGCAGATACAGCATTTCTCATAGGGGCAGGCATTGCCAGCCCTTCTTCTCCATGCTGAGGAGCCCCCAGGTCACAAGAGGATGGCAGCATTGTTTGTGATCATAGGAAGGGCACTGAGCTGCATACTAGACAAGGTCTCAAAGATGAGAAAGCCAACTGAAAATCCTTAGGTCACAGATATAGCTGTACCTGGCCTGGCCCTTGGGAGAGGAGATGCTCAGGGTTCAGCTTGATACACTGTTAAGCTGATCTGATAGCTGATTGCTATTAAAGGTTCCTGAAAGCTTGTAGGGGACTTCCAAAGAGAACTAGATGCAAGGAGATTTGAAGGTGTTCTCCACATTGACTCACCCCTCCCAGCAGCTGGACATTAAAATTACCTACCTTCTACCCTCATGAAGGCTCATAGGGCTCTTGCAAAGCTCATGGGCAATTTTGATGAAGTTTTCTTTGGACAAGTAGAGTGGAAAGGATGCTCCAGATGTCTCCTCAGACCAGAGATATCTATAATAAATGTTCCAGAGCATTTGTAAGGATGTGACAAGCTATATTTCCAAGGCAGCTTGATGTCCAGTCCAGATTGCCTAGAGTTTCCTCCACAGTGTGCATTTTCTTTTGCAGTGGTTGAAACCACAACATAATCAATGAACAGTGTGACTTTGAGACTCTTGAGTGTGTCCAGAGAAGGGCAACGAGGGTGGGGAGAGGCCTTGAGCACAAGCCCTACGAGGAGAGGTTGAAGGTGCTGGGATTGTTCAGCCTGGAGAAGAGGAAGCTCAGGGGAGACCTTCTTGCCCTCTACAACTAGCTGAAGGGAGGTTGTAGCCAGGAGGGGGTTGGTCTCTTTTCCCAGCTAACCAGCACCAGAACAAGAGGACACAGTCTCAAATGAGCCAGGGGAAGTTTAGGCTTGAGGTGAGGAGAAATTTCTTTACAGAGAGAGTTGCTTGGCATTGGAACAGGGAGGTGGTGGAGTCCCCATCTCTGGAGATGTTGAAGAGGGGACTGGACATGGTACTTGGTGCCATGGTCTAGTAGTCATGAGGTGTTGGGTGACAGGTTGGACTTGATGATCTCTGAGGTCTTTTCCAACCTTATTGATTCTATGATTCTATGATTCTGGTGGTATCTTGAGGGTGGGTAGTTTATGTACTAAGCTGACAGCTTTATCTGCTTGCATGTTACCATTAACATTGTCATTGTGTTCGGATAAGACACATTTTATTTCATCTGGAGAACAAGAGGAAATGGCCTGAAATTGTGCCAGGGGATGTTTAGACTGGATATTAGGCAACATTTTCTTACTAAAAGAGTGGGCAGGTCTTGGAACAGGATGCCCGGGGAGGTGGTAGTCAGCATCACTGAAGTGTTCAAGAGATGGCACTCTGGGGTTTGCTTCAGTGGATATGGTGATCTTAGATTGACAGTTGGATCCAATGATCTTAGGTGTCTTTTCCAACAGAAACAACTTTGTGATTCTAAGAAGCCAAGGAAAGTTCCCCAGAGGTCCAGAAAGATCATAAGAATCTGTCCCACAGCTTCTGTGGTCAGAGGGTGAATCTTGCTCATTGCTGACTTACACAGCCTATGTAGATTTTGACCACACTGAAGAGGAATAATGAAATGTGTCACTAGTGCTTCCAGGCTTTTGCCAGTCCTCTCCTTGCCCTCCCAAGATGACTTTATGGAAAAGGTGAATATGCAGGGCAGAGAAGGAGGTCCATCTGCCCTACAACTTATTTATATATCTATCCTAGCTTTCTGGGCAAATCTAATGAAGATTACTCTAGTGCTCCAGGGGAAAGAGTAAGTGGATAAAGTCACATTCTCCAGGAAAATGGGAACACAGACACTAATCTGTTTTTTGTTTGGTGATCACAAATGACAGAGCTGCCCTTTCATGAACTGCAGTTATGGGCAGGTCTGCAGAGCCTTAAATTGGATTGGACAGCATGTCTGCTCAAGCTAATAATGCTGCTGGTACTTGTCAGTGGCTATGTCACTCCAGCTTTTGTAAGCTGTGAACATAAACTTTGATCTGGGGACAGTTAGTGACCCTTGGAGGAACAACTTCATAAAGCTTCACCAATATCAGATGAGTGCTGGTGATTGTTGAACTGCTGAGGTCTTTTGGGCAACCCTGTCTGGGTGAGAATGTTGTGATGTGGTGTCATCAACACAGGTAAGTAGCTGAGGACTAAGTATATTGAAGAGGGATCTGAGACTTTGGAGAAGGAACAAAACCTGGAAGAAGTGCTTAAAAACAAAGGTTCATTTCTTTGTATGAAGATTATGCCTGATGCAGTAATGTTGAGAAGGTGGGAACTGGCTTTATGTATATCACCCAGAAGCTATTTCTACCTAAAGGGGAAAAAAATTTCCCAAGTCAAAAGTGGGAAGGGCATGAGGGGTGGAGAGAAAAAAGCTACAAGCTATTAAGAGAAAATGCCTGGAAGGAAATAACTTACAGGACTTTGAAACTATTTTCTGCTAGGCAGTAGGTTTCCAGTCGTGAATTAGTCCCATTTTTCATTACAAGGCAGTACCTTTCCCTACAATCCTCTATTACCAAGTGCAAAATGTGTGTCTCAATGTAGACTTTCTTTCCAGGGATGAAGTCTATGAAACTACTTTTAGTTTCATATATCAGACAAATTGAATTCCCCCCCCCCCCCCCCAAGAACAAAGGCTAGTGATTGTGAGACTTCTCCAGTAGATTGCAGAATATTCTTTCTACTTCTCCATTCTGGTTGGGTGGTCTACAGCAGGCTCCCATCATATTGCCTGCCTTGTCCTTCCCCCTGGTTCTTACCAGTAATCACTTAACCCTATCACCACATCATGAAACTCTAAACAATCAAAACACATCTTACCATGCAGGGATTCCTCATTGCATCTCTTTCCTTCCCTTCTGAACAGCTGAATCACAGAATCACAGAAACCTTGAGGTTGGAAAAGACCCTCAGCATCACCAAGTCCAACCCCAAACCCTACTCTACAAGATTCACCCCTAAGCCATATCCCCAAGGACCACACCCAAACCACCTTTAAACACATCCAAGGTTGGTGACTCCACCACCTCCCTGGGCAGCACTTTCCAGTGCCTGACCACTCTTTCCATAGAAAACTGTGTCCTGATGTCCATTCTAAACCTACCCAGTCATAGCCTGAGGCTATTTCATCCTGTTCTGTCACTAATTACCTGTGAGAAGAGATCAGAACCAATCTCTCCACGACATCCTTTCGGGCAGTTGTAGACATCAATGAGGTTTCCCCTCAGACTCCTCTTTTTTGAACTAACCATCCCCAGCTCCTTCAGTTGTTCTTCATAAGGAATAGAATAGAATAGAATAGAATAGAATAGAATAGAATAGAATAGAATAGAATAGAATAGAATAGAATAGAATAGAGCAGGTTGGAAGAGACCTTCAAGATCATTGTGTCCAACCTATCACCCAACACCACCTAATCAACTAAACCATGCAACCAAGCACCCTATCAAGTCTCCTCCTGAACACCTCCTTCATGAGCTTCCTTGCCCTCCTCTGCACTGGCTCCAGCACCTCAACAGCCATCCATTGCAGCTCTCCAGTTGCACAAGTCATCCCACCATGTGATGTCATCTACATCATAGTTTATCTGTTACACAGTGTCTTCCAGCTCTTGCTGCTTGTTGCCCTTGCTGCACAGCTTGGTGCAGATCGCATCATGGCTTATACATTCTATTCACGTGATAAAACGAATGAAAACCAAAGTTATTTATATTCCTCAGTTAAAAGATGTGGCTTGGCATTCTTTTCTCAACATTGCCTGCTAGCATTGTGTAAAGCCTCTTCCCCAGGTTGGCATCACTGCACTAGCAGAACCATTATGAGATGTCATTATGCCAATGTAAATTTGTTTTTGCTGGCTTGGCTTCTAATGGTTGGAAAAGCAGTGGGGGGAAAAAAAAAAGAAACAGCAGTAAACAAGCAAGTAAAAACTAGCTGTTGGTGGATGCCATATTTTTGCTAGAGCTAGAGGAATGTAGATGAGCTTTTGAATGAAAACTTAGCAAAAAATAAAACCCCCAAAAAAAGGGAAACTAAAAAAAAGGCAAGCATCTGAATGTGTTTTCAGTGTGGAACAGAAAGAAGTGCTCCCATCCATTCTAACTCTGCTTCAGGAGAAGAGGTTGTGAGTTCCATAAAATTCTTTTACTTGTGTGCCTGAGAAAATTCAGGTGTAAAAACATTTCTAGTGCATGGAAATACATTAAGTGCTTAAAATCTCTGTTTTCATGAAGCAATCCTGATGAATGCTTCCCTAGGAAGACAAGTATCTTCCTGGAGATGTTCAAGGTCAGGCTTGATGGGGCTCTGACCAGCCTGATCTCGTTGGGGATGTCCCTGCTCACTTCAGGGGGGTTGGGCTAGATGACCTTTGGAGGTCCCTTCCAACTCAGTGCATTCTGTGATTCATCATTTGCATTTTGGATGGTAGAACAAGACACAGTCTCAAGCTGGGCCAGGGAAAGATTAGGCTCAATGTGAGGAGAAAGTTCTTCACAGAAATAGAAATTGGACAGTAGCATGTGCTGCCCAGGGAGGTGGTGGAGGCCCTGTCCCTGGAGGTGTTCAAAAAAGGATTGGATGTGACACTTGAAGCCATGGTTTAGTTATCATGAGGTGTTAGGTATTAGGTAATAGGTGATGAGCTCTGAGGTCTTTTCCAGCCTGGCTGATTTTATGATTCTTTGATTCATTCCCCTACAGTGTTTTGCAGTACAGGGATACAACAGGTGGTACTGGGTTGATCTGATCTTTAGGCTGGAGGTGAGGAGAAAGTTCTTCCCAGAGAGAGTTGTTAGCCATTGGAATGTGCTGCCCAGGGAGGTGGTGGAGTCACCATCCCTGGAGGTGTTCAGGAGGAGACTGGATGTGGCATTTGAAGCCATGGTTTAGTAGTCATGAGGTGTTTGGTGACAGGTTGGACTTGATGATCTTTGTTGTCTTTTCCAACCTTATTGATTCTATGAAATCCCTCTTCTGGAATTCCAGACTGTTGCTTCTCCAGTAATTCCTCTAGACCATGGTGATTTCCCCTGCATTTAGTAAGATTCCCATTTGTGATCCTCCCTCCTAACCATTCCACCTCTGTGTAAATGTCTACCCTTTTCAAAAAGACATATGTGCCATATGGACCAAGAGAAACATGGCAAAGACTCGAGCTTCTTGCAACAGGTTAAACTGTTCTGCTTTCCCCAGTTGTCCTCTGCATCTCCATTACGTGACAAAAGACCATATTTCAGCCCTAAATCTGTAAAATAATCTCTTGTTTATATTTTCCTCTGGGAGAGAAAAGTTGGAACTACTTGTCATTGGAAATGTCTTCACTCAGCTAATCTTGTCATGGTTTCAATGGGCTGAGATCAGCAGAATTAAGTTACTTTTCTGTGTATGTTTCCAGTACATTTCTGCAGGAAAAGATGTAATCTGTTGTATTAAGTAGGAGTTTCAGCTTTGTAACTTTTCCCCAAGTCATTATCAACCCAGTGCTTAATTTTACATGCAGAGGTCTTGATTCTCTGAAATGCAATTCATCTTCCCTGAGTTTAGATGCTACAGTTAACATAAATATCCTGGGAATTGTCACTTTTTGTTTGGTTGTTTTGGGTGTTGGTTTTTTTTTGCCTGCATGCTCTTAGTGTGCACTTTCTGGGCTGATTGCATTATTTTGTGTGAAAGAAGATAGTTTGGTTTGTGGCCTCCTCTGTGGCCTAATTATCTTAAGTCTGAAAGAAAAGAACAATTGTGCCTGTTGGTAAAGGGATTGGATGTGGCACTTGAAGCCATGGTTTAGTAGTCATGAGGTTTGTGGTGATAGGTTGGACTTGATGATCTTCGAGGTCTTTTCCAACCTCATTGCTTCTATGATTCTATGATCTAGAGGATTGTGTTGCTAAATGGGGTGAATGGAGAATGTAATACTGAGTTACTGAGATTCCACCTGTGGACATGGTATTTTGGGACATCATTTAATGGCCATGGTGGTCTTAGGTTGAAGGTTGGACTTGGTGATCTTAGAGGCCTCTTCCAACTAAACCAATTCTATGATTCTATGACAGTTTGGAAGAAAAAGTCTGCATTTTGGATGGCAAGTCTACTCCCTGGAAACCCCGTGTTTCAGTTAGCACTGTCTGGTAGTTTTAGGCTTTCATTTGCTTCCAACTGAGTTGGTCAGGCAAAGTTAATGTTGGGGGGGAGGAAATTTCAATCCACCACACACTGGGTTAGAAAAATGTTGCCTACTTATGAATGTTTTCAAGATGAACAGAAATTGCTGGCAATTATCACAGGATGTTAGGGGTTGGAAGATGCCTCCTGAGATCATCGAGTCTAACCCCCCCTGCCAGAGCAGGACCATAGAATCCAGCCCAGGTCACACAGAAATACATCCAGGTGGGTCTTGAAAACCTCCAGAAAAGGAGACTCCACAACCATGATGAAACCCCATTCTTTGAGAAATAGCCTCAAAACCAAAACTTCTGAGTTGTGAAGTAACATGTGATACTTTGGATCAGTGATACCATTTTGCTTTGACAATTTCAACCTCTTCCAATTTGATTTCTTTGAAATATTTTACTCTTTTCACCCTAAGTTCTATTTCCAATTGAAAAAATATATTTTGACCTGAAAATAAAATCACAGAGTCACAGAATTAACCAGGCTGGGAAAAACCTTCGAGATCATCAAGTCTAACCTTTACTGTAAGTGTCACAGAGCACTGGAACAGGCTCCCCAGAGAGGTTGTGGAGTCTCCTTCCATGGAGACTTTCAAGGCCTGTCTAGATGTGTTCCTCTGTGATCTGAGCTAGATTCTACGGTCCTGCTCTGGCAAAGGGGTTGGACTCGATGATCTAGAAGGTACCTTCCAACCCCTCCCTTTGGGTCCTTTCCAACCCTTGACATCCTGTGATCCTGTGAACCTATCACCCAACCCTATCCAATCAACTAAGCCATGGCACTAAGTGCCTCATCCAGCCTGATTTTAAACACTTCCAGGGACAATGATTCCGCCACCTCCCCGGGCAGCCTATTCCAATTTCACACTTTATTACAGAATCACAGAATCACCAAGGTTGGAAGAGACCTCAAAGATCATCAAGTCCAACCTGTCACCCAAGACCTCATGACTAAACCATGGCACCAAGTGCCATGTCCAATCCCCTCTTGAACACCTCCAGGGATGGTGACTCCACCACTTCCCTGGGCAGCCCATTCCAATGGCTAACAACTCTCTCAGTGAAGAACTTTCTCCTCACCTCTAGCCTAAACTTCCCCCGGTGCAGTTTGAGACTACAGAGTTTTCATTAGAAGTGTTGCTAGATTGAAATTGAGATTATTCTTTAGCTTGTTCAGATGAAAAAAAAACCCAAACCCAATCATTTAAAATTCCCAATTGCTTCTACTCTCTCCCATTCCCTCTACTACAAGGGAGCCATAAGCAGTCACTGGGTAAAAGGGACTGTCTACCTCATTTATAAATCTTCTGACAGATCCCTTTGAGTTAAAATCAACCATGAGGAAGTCTTTCTTTCCCTCCTGAGATGATCCTTGCTGTGCCATCTGTAATTGAAGTTAAAAAAAAGGAAATGCAGCAAGTGGAGCTACGAGTTCCTTCTCTGCTTGGGCACATTACCCTTTCTGCATCATCTAAAAGTTGTCATTCTGCACTGTCTGACAGCACCATCTGGTCCAGAATATAATATCTCAGATATGGCCATTTCTAGAGCTAGATGTGCTGCCACCACCTATAACGTGAGTGGGGTTTTGCCTTTGTGCTGTACCTTCTGAAATTGTAATGCCGATGCCGTACCTTCAAATGGTCCAAAAAAGCCCAGACTGCCTAAAGAGAGGCAATGAATAATTCACAGCAGAAACTGAGAAAAGCAAACAAACAGAAGTCAATGGGCAGGCTCCTCATTTGCTGGGAAAGGAGGAGACACGGAGTGTGTGCTGCTGTCATTTTCAGAGAGTTTAGGATAACCTTTGCCAGCTGTGGAGAACTCTAGGGAGCTCTGTTAGCAGTGGCAGATCATTTAAAGGATCACTGGTTCCATACCACCTCTCCTTAATGTGTCAACCAGGAATGACCTCTAGCACAGAGATCACTCTCTACAGGTGCAGTCTTCTGGGAATCATAATCACTGGATACAAGGCCAGTAGTTTAGGTTGGAATTGCACCGTGTGTTTTAGGCTAGGCTAATCTTATCTAATTTCTTTAATTGGGAGGAAAAAAAATACTTGTAATAGATCTTCTTCCATTAGCAGCTGTGGAAACTTGAGTCTGGGAGATGAATGGAGAAATTCAGTAGAACACTCAAACTGCCTTGCACCACTCTCTGACAAAAAGCGTCCATAAATCTGATTTTATGTGGTGGTAGCAATAAGCTTCTGACTGCTTTGTCTCATTAAAGTTGTGGAAAGAGATTGGAATATGTCCCTAGCCTGGGAAACTAGGCCCTCTACCTTTAAATTATTAAACCTTGTGTGTGTCAGGTATGCTCAGAGAGGAATGAGCCAAAAAAACAGAGAGAAATAGAGGTTGCATCGTTAGGTGTAGGAACCAGAAAAGAGAGCGGATGAAAATGATCATATTTTGGTTTCTTGTAGTTTTATTGGGTTATTAAGAAGCATGGAATCCCAAATGCAAGGTCATGGTGACACAGGGGTAAGCAAATGCAGCTGAGTGCAGTGTAGCCTGGGTACTGAAAAACATGGGCATTGATTTTGAAGAAATACTCAGGGAGTCATGCTCAGTCCTAAGAGATCATTTTTTCATCGTACTGGATATATGAAGAGATGCTTGCCAGAGCTGTACACACAAATACTGCATGATCCAGATTTATGTGAGCAAATACTGGTTCTGCTGGCACGCTGGATGCTCATCAGCAATGACTTTTCCACAGTGGTGCTGTGTCCTGATGGCTCCACCTTGAATAACTCTCTTGGCAAGTGTCATTTGCCACCATGAGTTGCAGGAACCGGCTGGTGATTTGTGGGGGGTGTCAAACTGACCCTGGCACCTCCATGCATCACAGAGCACCATACACAACTCTCCTTCAGGTTTTATTTGAAGTGATTTTTAGGCAATAAAAATCTGATTTGCCTGGGCTCTGCATTACACTTTTGACTGCATTTTTTTTTTTCAGGTAGCCTGGATATGTGCTTTAGTACATGCACAGCGTGTGAGGACAAAAGTAAGAATCAAACAGTTAAACAAAAATAGAAGTAGTTAAAAGTGAAATATCAGGAGAACTGCAGGGCTGATAACAAAAAAAAAGTCTGATAAGAAAAAAAAAAGTGAAACAAATGAAGGCATCCAATGTAAAACTGGATTGTAGGCATTGGACAATGAAGAGCCCAGACTGCGACTGCTTCCTAGCAGAAGTCTGAACAAGGCTGTGCCCTTGCATTGTTATCTTAAAGGTACTCCAGAACAATGGCAGTGATCTACAAAGAGATGAGTCTCTACAGCATAATACCACAGATTTAGCCATTAAGTGCCATTGGGAGTGCTACTGTTACTCCTAGGAGAAGTGCCATTACTGCCCATAGATAAACCAGTAAAATGTCTCCATTTATCTCCTACATGGTGTTATTTAGCAATCAGTTTCTTTTCTACTTCAAAATCTAGAATAAATGAGGCACAACTGGGAGATAGAATATAAGGACTGACTGTTCTGAGGCTTTTGGAAAGAGGCATGGAAGAGGCAGCTTTAAACTGCATGGGAATCACAGTGCTCTGGAGGGCACAGTTAGCTGGCCCAGTTTCTGGCAGGGAATGGAGGGCATTTGTACTACACATCCTTCACCACAACGTGTCAGCTCAAGTTCGAAGCTCTTAGGGACTGGCCAAGCGTGTGTGCTACAGTTCCACATGCATTTTGTTTACTGCAACAATAACAGCAAGACAAACTCCTGCCGTTATGAAATTTTCCTTGACGTGACAAATGCAGAAATATTCCTTTAATAGAGCAGCGTGCAATGATTTGTAACAACGTGTGAGCACGGGAAGGATGACTGACCAGTGGCAGAGTGAACTCTAGCAGTGTGATTCATTCCAGACATTAAATCCTTATAGCTCTCCTGCATCCTCAAATCAAAACCCCACGCTTTTGACATTGCTCACCAGACGCTGAGAATAACATGATCATTTTGGAAGTTCAGTCTCGCCTGCAGGCAAGAACTTGTCCCATCATAGCAGAAACAAAAGCGGCACAGCAGGACCTTCACTATTGGGAACAGCAGCAGGAACTGTCCTCTTGAAACAACAGCTCTCTCTGTGTGAGCTTAGATGTGGGTATTTCACTTTTTCTGAATGTCATTCTCTTTCTGTATCAACCTAGATACATAATGAGCATAATCACTCCTGGCAAATAATGAGAATTACAGTTCTAGAGAAAATAATCACAATTTGGGGATGTTTTACACTGTTACTATGAATAGCAGGGAACGAGGAAATAGAATCACACCGATTTTTGCTTGATTAACCTTTTGATTACTTAAGTAACACCTCTAAGTGTGTCGTCTAAAGGGGTACTTTGTGTGATAGGAGACGCTGCAGCTCAGGCAATGACCTGAGAATCTTCAGCTGTACCGTCCTTCCCTGTGCTCCCCTCCCTCCCAAGCTATTCCTTGCTAAGACAAATATGCCAGCCCAAAGGAAAAGACCAAAACGGGTCAGACTGTGAATGAACAGAAGATTTTGTAAAATGCCTCAACACAGTGATAAGTTTTCTTACAAGCACACAGTTCCTTAATGACAGAACTGTACCTGTCAGGGCCGCAGCAACCAAACCAATTTGTCAATAAGTTATGCTTACACTTGTGGCATCTGGCTACCACTGGCTGGATGCTTTATAAATATAGAGATGGATAAATTAGCTAGATTAAATAGATAGATGTAGGATGTTTGGGCTGAAGAGCCATGAACCCTTACTTAAGGGATTTATCCTATAAATTCATGTGTAGCAGATTACTTTGTACTGATGGCTTATAGCTATCCAGGCTCTAAATCAAAGAACTATTGGCTTGCATGAAGGAGGAGGCATGAATCATGTAGTATTATAAGGGAACACATAATACCCAGTTGTTCATTTTTTAATTTGCTACATGAGGAAAAAAAACAACCCTCCTTCATTCTCTGACTTCGATTCTGTAATGAATTGCAAAATGGCAGAAAGAGGTAGAAAGATCTTTAGTCTTTGGCATTAAATAGGCTTTAAGGTTTTCCTGATGAACCATTAGTACCCGCAGGCTACACACTGCCTCAGTGGGATTCTGGTGCGCTCATTTGCTATACTGCGCTCAAGTAGAGTAACCCTTGTGTAGCTTAAATGCAGCAAGCACTCAGCAGGCAGTGGGATGCTCTGAGCTGAGCCTATTTGTATAAGTAAAAGAGAATATTAGAGGGCTCAGGTCAGAAATCACAGTATTATGTACATCAGGAGCCCATCGGCTGTTTGCATGAATTTCAAATTGACAGCATTCCAAGCACAAAGATAAGGTGGGGATTGGTCTCTTCTCCCTAGGGACAAGTTGATAGGACAAGGGGAAATGGCCTCAGGTTGCACCAGAGGAGGTTTAGGTTGAAGATTAGAAGAAATTTCTTTTCCCTGAAAGGGTTCTTGAACACTGGCACAGGCTGCCCAGGGAGGTGGTTGAATCCGCATCCCTGGAGGCTTTTGAAAGAAGCAGAGATGCGGTGCTGAGGGACATGGTTTAGCACCAGCCTTACCAGAGTTAGATATTGGTTGAACCTGATGGTCTTCAAGAGCTTTTCAGCCAAAAATGATTCTTTGACTCTATGAAATTAACTTCTGTTCCCCTTTATACACATACTAACTTGGAGTGACTGTGACATCACCTGAATGTCGCAATGATGTTGGTAAAGGTACTTTCCACATGCTTATTATTCCACTTATGGCCTCAAGTGGCCACGATAAAAGGACTGGAGGTCATCTTCTTCAGGACTCAGCAAGATTACATAATCTAAGTGAAAAATACAGTTAAAATCAGAGAGGAGTGATATGGGTGTCAGATTTTCAGATGATTCACTGAGACTAGTGGGATTTACTTTGCTTTCATTTCTCACTCATCTCTGCTTTAATGTACACAGAATCAGTCTTCACGACCCCAACACTGTTACTCTGGAAGTTTGGTAATAGCATACAGGAGAGTAACAGCTACACAGAGGTTAGAAATCTGTTCCTCCTCAAGCAAAACATTTTCAGCAGTCCTCCTGTATTTCTCTTACATTTCTCATCAGCTTTGCAGCACGAAGAATGTGTCACGTAATCCATTACATATTTTCTCTGTTCAGTTATCAAGATCTTTCCATGTACTTACCACTAGATGTGTGTACATATATATATATATATTCCCCCCCCCCAATTTATTTTAAAAATGACATTAAAATTCACAGCTGTTTCAAAAGGAACATAAAATCCCCTGAAAGGACAGATTTCCAGGATTTGAAAGCAAATTTCAAATGCTCAGCTGTCATCATGCCACCCGTTGCAAGGAGTATAAATAACTTCCCTTTAATATACGAAGAAATGGGAGGGGAAAAGCGAAAGATATTTGCATTGCAAGAAAACTCCAGGTGCTCCTCGAGTTATTTGGGACACTTTCCAGTTGACAATATGGAAATGCTGTCACTCAGGCCAGAAAGCTTGTTGCTATGGGGACACAATAGCAGCATCATTTGACAACTTGGCGGTTGTTAAGAGTTGGCAGAGAGAGCCACCGAGAGAGAGGGGCTGTTGGCTGATTTCAGGTGGGTGTGCACGAGGGATGGATGGGTGGTTAGGAAGGGGGGAAAAAAACCCTGTGAAATTCTTTCAGTCTTGCAATCTCTCCTTCACATATGTCTCTTTCTTTTGTTATTTTATTTTTCAGTACAGCATACCTGCTTAAGAAGCTTAACATCTTTGAAACAAGTTGGAGGGAGGACCCATGTTCAGCTATGCGCCAGCTACGCGTTCACCCCGCGATGGAGACGTGTCGAACCGCAAAAGAAATTATGCAAAAGCTGGCAAAGAGATAAAGCTGCAGAAAAAAAATCCAGTGTGATTTTGGCTGCTCCCTCTGAGGAGTCATAGCATAAACCAAAGAGATTATAGTTCCTCTGTAGTTCAGATGTGATGGTAGTTAGAATATTAGAGTAACTGCAGCTCAGGACATAGGAAGTCGGAGATTAACTAGGGGGAATTTAGAAACAGGTAGCAGTAATTATCAAAAACTGGAGGCTGGTTTGTGAAGATGAAAGCACTAACACTGCTTAAGTTGGCTGAATGTCAGATAAGATGCATGTCACAAGGCTGCTAATATTTCAAGAGTCTGAACATCAAAGCAGTTAAGGAAATATTTAGTCAAATAATAGTATTCTTGGAAGAAGCTGAGGTGGAACTGAGGAAAATGAAACCCAAACTCAATACGAGGGCAGGCATCCTGCTGCTGAGGGTATTAGGTTACAAAACAATCATAGTTTCTGAGGAGGAGGTTTCTCCACTTGGATTGTCCCTGGTGGCATCGGACAATGCATGGGAAAATGTCCATTAAGGCAGAAATTGTGCACTGTGTGATAGCTGAGAAATATATGGATCTTTCGCCTTCTAATACTGGGAAGGGGTGAGCAAAATCTGGTGACTGTATATGAGTGCTTTCCTCGCTGAAATAAATAAAGGCAACAAGGATTGAAAAATGATTCTTTGACAGTGCATGAAGAATTGGAAATGTGCTGTATTTGAGTAATGCTCTTATGGCCACAAAAACCTCTGGGCTCCAATGCTGCAGGTGGATGTAGGGTGAGAAACAGTGTCCTAGCTCAGTCACCAATGAGGAACAATGAAGTTTTCTAAACAGCAAAGTGGCCTAAATATATTAGTGGCTGTGGGACTTGGTAGAGCAGGTTGGGCTCGATGATCTTAAAGGTCTTTTCCAACCAAAATTATTCTATGCTGCAATAATAATCAGGGTGTTTGGGAATGTGCTTCAGTCCTTTAGTTAGGAAGAAATCTTTTAGAGTGAGGGTGGTGAGACATTGGAACAGGTTGCCCAAGGGAGGTCGTGGATGCCCTCTCCCTGGAGGTGTTCAAGGCCAGGTTGGATGAGGGCTTGAGCAACCTCGGCTAGTGGAAGGCAGGGGCTGGAGCTAGAAGATCTTTAAGATCCCTTCCAACCCAACTCATTCTATGAATCTATGAATTGTTTTTCAGGGGAATACTCTCTTCCACCAGAAGAAAGAGACAGTGTGATGAATGTTTTCTCTGTTGTTATGGTGCAATATAAATATTAGGTGTCATAGTTTTTAATCTTTGTTCCTGTGGGCAAACTATCTCTGTTTCCCTTCTGGTCTCTCAGAATCATGCCACCCAGACTGTTTCCCTTCCCTGTGCAAATCAAAATCAATTAAAAATATCCCCAGAGGACTCAATTTTCCAAGAACCTACATATCCACACCTCTAATTGAAGTCAATGATAGCTGCAGGCATGCAGCATCCCCGAAACTCAAGCTCTACAGAGCTAAGTAAAGAAAAACATATGGATTTTGTAGGTAATATACCATGGGAGAAATCTCTAAATAGGCCCTGAAATAATGAAGCTCCATGTTTTATGCTACAGTCCAACTTGCACTCACTAGGCCATCTCACCCCAGGGGAAAAAAATGGTATTGAGAGTTATTGAACATTGACGATTTTTGCTGTGGATCAGCTTGAAGTTATTTAGCACAGATGTTTCTGTGATTGTGACACACTGGGAAAATCCACATGCTCAATAGCCCTCAAACTTGCACTTCCATCTGTGCAGTGTGCTGGTCTACAGCTACTGCATACGGCTGCAGTATAAACCAGGAATCCTCCCTGGCTTAAGGTCTGCTGAAGGATTTTTCTTAGCACCATCTGCACTTTGTACCTACCTGTCTCTCTATGGTTCTGTGTTGAGATGTTGTACAATTAGAAAGCAGTAAGAGATACAGGTCTAGTGAAAGTAAGAGTGTGCAAAGAACTGTACAAAATTCAAGTGTGGTCCTCATGACGGGGAGTGGATGCTAGGAATCTAGTAGTATTCTGTTAAAGAACAAGAGGACACAGTCTCAAGCTGTGCCAGGGGAAGTTCAGGCTGGAGGTGAGGAGAAAGTTCTTCACAGAGAGAGTTGTTGGCCATTGGAATGTGCTGCCCAGGGAGGTGGTGGAGTCCCCATCCCTGGAGGTGTTCAAGAGGGGATTGGATGTGGCACTTAGTGCCATGGTCTAGTAGTCATGATGTCTTGGGAGACAGGTTGGACTTGATGATCTTTGAGGCCTTTCCAATCTTATTGATTCTATTCTATGATTCTATGATTCTAAATCCAGCAGTATTTCTATTTATATTCCTAGGCCAACTCTGAGCCATAGTAATATCAACTGAAAGATAAGATTCTTATTATTATGTTAGGAAAAGAGGCCGATCTGAACCACAACAGTGAAAACCTGGGTTCTGGAAAACATCTCCTCATCCTAATACCTTCTTAGCCTTTGATCTCATTCCAAACAGTACAGGGAAAAAAACCCTACCTCTTCTGATTTAACAAACATTTTGGAATAAAAACAGTGTGTACCAATCCAGAAAATTAGAGAGGAAGACTTCCACTACCTTTGAAATTTAAATAGGCTTGAGTGTTAATTATTCATAACTTATTTGTTCAGTTCAGGCTCAGACTACAAAGAAAAAAA
This sequence comes from Melanerpes formicivorus, assembly GCF_026170545.1. Lineage (NCBI taxonomy): Eukaryota > Metazoa > Chordata > Aves > Piciformes > Picidae > Melanerpes > Melanerpes formicivorus. The sequence continues at coordinate 1,932,074 of NW_027142394.1, forward strand.
GAAGGTAATCCTTCAAAATTTAGGCATATGCAACTCCATGAAGGGAGACAGAAGTTGTTGGTACTAACCATGCAGGGTGAGAGTTCTGCTGTCATGTATTTTTTCCCCCCTGTCTTACTGCTGCTGTGGGTCCCATCATCTATCCCTGTTCAGAGAGAAAGTAGCGGTGTTTCAAGCTCTTGAATTTATAGCTCTGATAGCAGGGTGGGATGTCATTTAATGTTTTTCTCTACAGTGAGCCCCTGCTCTGCAACTTTTCTTTGTGATAGAATAGAATAGATAAATAGAATAGAATTAACCAGGTTGGAAGAGACCTTTGAGATCATCAAGTCCAACCTATCATCCAACACCATCTAATCAACTAAAGCATGGCACCAAGTACCCCATCCAGTCTCTTCCTAGACACCTCCAGTGATGGTGACTCCACCACCTCCCTGGGCAGCACATTCCAATGGCCAATTTCTCTTCTTATGAAAAACTTCTTCCTAACATCCAGCCTAAACCTCCCCTGGTGCAGCTTGAGACTGTGTCCTCTTCTTCTGGTGCTTGTTGCCTGGGAGAAGAGACCAACCCTCACCTGACTGCAACCTCCCTTCAGGAAGTTGTAGAGAGCAATAAGGTCTGCCCTGAGCCTCCTCTTCTCCAGGCTAAGCAACCCCAGCTCCCTCAGCCTCTCCTCACAGGGCTGTGCTCCAAGCCCCTCCCCAGCTTTGTTGCCCTTCTCTGGACACCTTCCAGCAACTCAACATCTTTCCTACACTGAAGAGCCCAGAACTGGACACGGGACTCAAGGTGTGGCCTAACCAGTGCTGAGCACAGGGGCACAATGACCTCCCTGCTCCTGCTGACCACACTGCTCCTGATCCAGGCCAGGATCCATTGGCCTTCTTGGCCACCTGGGCACACTGCTGGCTTGTGTTCAGCCTACTATCTACCAGTACCCCCAGGTCCCCTTCTGCCAGGCCACTCTCCAGCCAAATGAGCCAAATGATGAGCTGATCAAGTTTGCTTCCCTAGCTGGTTGTTGAACTGGGAACTAGAGCAGTGCCTATGAGAGAACTATGTCGATTCAGGGTTCCCATCAAGCAGCCATGATAATAAGTGCAAGAGAATTGTTGGGTTCTGCATTTAACAAAAACTCTTCAGGCTTTCAAAGATTTAAGGAAAAGTCTTTCACTTCTAAACCAGGCTATAATCTCATCCAATTATTTGGAACATTCAATGAGTTCTGTCCTGCAGAAACCTAGAATAGTATCAGTGGTTTAACTTTTGCTTGAAATACCATGGGCTCTGCAACTGCCAGGACACCTTCCTTTCTTTCCATCTCTAACCTTTTGCCCTGGAGCTCAGCTTCATCATGATCTGAAGGAAAGAGCTCACTATGAAACAGTGTTGGAGAACCAATATGCTTCTGGGATATGTTTTGTCCCCCTCTTGAATCCAATTCTTTCTGTTTATTTGGGTTTCTAGATGGTAGAGCTGCAGGTCAATGCACAGTGTGAAGTCAAATAGCAGTCCTACACATCTGTGACTGTATTTGCATAACATTTTCTTCCTCTCAAAAGACAGAAAAGGCTTTGTGTTGCCATACAAAATATTAAGACACTACCTATTCATTCTATTCTATTCTATTCTATTCTATTCTATTCTATTCTATTCTATTCTATTCTATTCTATTCTATTCTATTCTATTCTATTCTACCTTCTCTGACTGCAAGAGTAACTTTATACCTGAAGTGGAGATATCTTCCTTGCAACAGTAACCACTAAATGTATGTTAAACATAAAATCTCCACAGAATCTATGAGGAAGAAGATTCCATTCTCATATCCTTTCCTCTATGAGATTTTCAAGGTTAAAATCATGATGTCAGGCTATCCCTTCCCCCTTGCCTAAGTATTTTATGGGCTTCTTTTTGGATTCATGTTCTCCATTCTCATATCCTTTCCTCTATGAGATTTTCAAGGTTACATCCATGATGTCAGGCTTTCCTTTCCCCCTTTCCTAAGTTTTTTATGGGGTTCTTTTGAGATTCTTATTTTCTTTCTCTCTGATATTTCCCCCTTCCCCCCCTTTGGAATGACTTTGGGAAGCCCTTAACAATATATGACAAATTTTAAGGGCTGCACTGCATTGTGAACTGTTTCTCTGCTGACTCATCTGCCATAGCTAATCAAGAATTTTTGGTCTACATACTGCACCATTTCAAACCTTTTAGCAGTGAAGAAATGCTCTTTGCTCAAAAGCTTTTAAATTATGGCACATGGTGGGTGGCTGATAAGAATTTTTATTTTTCTGAAATGGAAAAATTTGCTTGTTATTGCTATCTGGTCTCCAGTCCTATTTATCAAGTCAGAAGTTTCTTTGGCATCTATTAATATTTTCCTTTTTCTGAGCTGGGGAAATTGTTTCCTGTTTAGGCAGCCTCATCATAACTCTCATGTTGATTTCAACAGTACCTGTTAGGGACATGCAAGGCTGAGGTTGGTTATTCCTTGTCCCACCACCACACAGAAAGGCAAACATTGATCCCAAGTTTGTGTGCTTTGGGAATGAAGTTGGTCAAAGAGTGGCTGTCAATGGCTCCATGTCCCAGTGGAGGCCAGGGACAAGCGGAGTCCCTCAGGGATCAGTCCTGGGACCTGTCTTGCTCAACATCTTTGTGGGTGACATGGACAGTGGCATTGAGTGCACCCTCAGCAAGTTTGCTGATGACACCAAGATGTGTGGTGCAGCAGACACGCTGGAGGGAAGGGAGGCCATCCAGAGGGACCTTGACAGGCTGGAGAGGTGGGCACAAGCCAACCTCATGAAGTTCAATAAGAGCAAGTGCAGGGTCCTGCATCTGGGTCGAGGCAATCCCAGGTACAAATACAGGCTGGGCAGTGACTGGCTGGAAAGTAGCCCTGAGGAGAGAGACTTGGGGGTGCTGGTGGACAAAACGCTCAACATGAGCTCTCAGTGTGCACTTGCAACCTGCAAAGCCAACCAGATCCTGGGCTGCATCAGGAGAAGTGTGGCCAGCAGGGCAAGGGAGGTGATCCTCCCCCTCTACTCAGCACTGGTGAGACCCCACCTGGAGTACTGCCTCCAGTTCTGGAGCCCCTATTACAAGAGGGATGTGGAGGTGCTGGAAGGTGTCCAGAGAAGGGCCACAAGGATGATCAGAGGGCTGGAGCACCTCTCCTATGAGGGCAGACTGAAGGAGTTGGGGCTGTTCAGTCTGCAGAAGAGAAGGCTCCGAGGTGACCTAATTGTGGCCTTCCAGGATCTGAAGGGGGCCTACAGGAAGGCTGGGGAGGGACTTCTCAGGATCTCAGGTAGTGATAGGACTAGGGGGAATGGAATGAAGCTGGAGGTGGGGAGATTCAGGCTAGATGTGAGGAGGAGGTTCTTCCCCATGAGAGTGGTGAAACCCTGGAATGGGTTGTCAAGGGAGGTGGTCGAGGTCCCATCCCTGGAGGTGTTTAAGCCCAGGCTGGATGAGGCTCTGGGCAGCCTGATCTAGTGTGGGGTGTCCCTGCCCATGGCAGGGGGGTTGGAACTAGATGATCCTTATGGTCCCTTCCAACCCTGACTGATACTATGATACTATGATATTGACCATTGGAGTGTGCTGCCCTGGGGGTTGGTGGAGTCGCCGTCCCTGGAGGTGTTTGAGAGGGGATTGGATGTGGCACTTGGAGCCAGGGTTTAGTTGTCAAGAGGTATTGGGTGACAAGTTGGACTTGATGATCTCTGAGGTCTTTTCCAACCTTATTGATTCTATGATTCTAAGTTGGGAACAGGAAAGATAACCTGGGGTTTGTTGGATGCAACACATCCACTTCAGTAGAACTCCTCAGCTGCTCCTGTAAGGAGAGAAAAAAGAGCACAGCATCCAGGAATTTCTACTTGTTATGCTCTCCCTCTTGCCTATCCTGAGTTGTCTGTTTTGTCCTCTTCTGTCTGAAGGTGTTACCAGCTACTGTCCACTCCAGGGAATTCACATGGCTTGTACTCACTAATTTTCCTCATTATTTTGGTGTCTGGGGAAAACCCCACAGTTTGCAAAGGAAGAACCTGTGCAGGCTGATGAACAGTGCATCCCTGTACATTGTTTCTAAAGCAGAGCTCAAAAGCTATATCATGGCTTTCTGTTCTTAGCAGTTCTCATCCAGATGGTATCAGTATGCAGCTCCTTCTTCCCAGGTGAAACAAGACCTTCAAGTTTCACAGGAGCTCTGATAGAAGCTGAAATTGGCTGCTTTTAGGACCCATATTAAATACAGTCCCCATTTCCCAGTGATTATCTATACAATTTCTGTGCAAAACTCTGACAATCCCTCACCAATTAACTTTTTCCTCACCAATTAACTTTTTCCTCACCAATTAACTTTCTCCTCACTAATTAACTTTCTCCATTTGGGGATTCACAATAGCAAACAATGTGACACAGAGCTGAATCAAGAACGTCACAGAGACGCTGGAGAAGGTTTCCCAGAGATGCTGTGGATGCCTCATCACTGGAAGTGTTTAAGACCAGACCGAATGAGGCCTTGAGCCTCAGGTGTCCCTGCCCATGGCAGGGGGGTTGGAACTGGCTGATCCTTGAGGTCCCTTCCAACCCTAACAATTCTATGATTCTATAATCCTGTCCTTGACAGAAATTTCTCATGGTGGGAAACTCATGAAAATGGTGAAATGGGCACGTTATAAATGCCAACTTTCAATGAACTCCCAGTAAGGATTAGATTTTCATTTCCTTGAAGTATTTTGAAGTGGAAGTAGGTTATAGATGATACAGCAGACTTTAAAATGTTGTTACCTAGTGAATCACATAGGCTGTGTGCTGCTGCTTAATGGCAATGCATATTTCTGCCTCAGCTGCAAGTCTTTTTCTCTCCACAAGTTCCTTCAATAAGAGCTCTGCAAAGGTAAAGATACCTCTGTGTTTTTTTATCTTGCAGTTATTATGCATTTCTGGCTGGTGTCTCTGCTCCACAGCACTGTAGTCTGATTTACTTCAGTGGCCAGAAATCACAAAATCTTAGGACTAAAAAAGAACTTAAAGAACTCATCTCCTCTCTTTTGTTTGTTTGACTGTTATTTCAAGCAAATGCCATCCTTTGGTCTTCTCTACTCTGAATTAGACAACTCATTTCCTTTACTCTTTCCCCATAGGCCATATTTTTAAACCTCTGATCTATCTTTTTCTTTTTCTGTTTTTTTTTTTCCCCTTCTAGACTCTCTGCATTGATCTATGAGTTTATTGAAGTGTAGTGCCCAAGACCAGACACAATAGTCCATCTAAAGCCCTAGTGTTGAATAAAACATTGAACGGAGCAGAGGGATTACTTCACATTTCCTTCCAGTCATACTCTTTCTTATACATCCTGCTGTACATATTCTGAGGCATTTTTCACAGCAGCATGACACTGCTGACTCATGCTCACTTCGTGACCTCTTGCAACCATTCATTTATTTTTTTTTACAGAACTATTTATATCCAGTTATTCCTCTTTCTATATTTGCTCAGGGCCCCTCAATTTAAGAAGGATATTGAGATGCTTGAATGTGTCCAGAGAAGGGCAACGAGGATGGGGAGAGGCCTTGAGCATAAGCCCTATGAGGAGAGGCTGAGGGAGCTGGGGGTGTTTAGCCTGGAGAAGAGGAGGCTCAGGGGAGACCTTAATGCTCTCTACAACTACCTGAAGGGAGGTTGCACCCAGGAGGGGATTGGGTTTCTCTTCTCAGGCAATGAGCACCAGAACAAGAGGACACAGTCTCAAGCTGCACCAGGGGACATTTTGGCTGGAGATAAGGAGAGAGTTCTTCCCAGAAAGAATAATTTGCCATTGGAATGTGCTGCCCAGGGAGGTGGTGGAGTCCCCATCCCTGGAGGTGTTCAAAAAGGGATTGGATGTGGCACTTGAAGCCATGGTTTGTCATGAGGTGTTGGGTGGCAGGTTGGACTTGATGATCTCTGAGGTCTCTTCCAACCTTATTGATTCTATGATTCTATTTCTGAAACAAACAAACAAATAAACAAAAACCACCAAGAAAAAGAAAAGAATAGAATAGAATAGACCAGACCAGGTTGGAAGAGACCTTCAAGATCATCGCGTCCAACCCATCAACCAATCCAACCCACCTAAACAACTAAATCATGGCACCAAGCACCCCATTAAGTCTCCTCCTGAACACCTCCAATGATGGTGACTCCACCACCACCCCAGGCAGCCCATTCCAATGGGCAATCACTCTCTCTGTATAGAACTTCTTCCTAACACCCAACCTAAACCTCCCCTGGTGCAGCCTGAGACTGTGTTCTCTTGTCCTCTTGTCCTCAAGGACCTAGTTCTGTTGTCCTAATGCCTACATATAAAGGTTGGCTAAGGCCTGACAATATGATTTTATTACAGCATTTAATGATTTTGGTTTAATTTTAATGCCAAACAAGCTCAATAAATATTCCTCCAAAAAGGAGAGCCTGCATTTGAGTAGTGAAAAGTAGAGAAAAGCTTTGGTTTTCTCTGCTTGTAAATGTCTTTTTTTTTTCTGAGGTATAAAAAAGGGAGTAAATGAATCCTGCCACTGAAAATTGTGGTGAATCCATACAATTGTGAGAAGTATTCCAGCATCAATAGAGTGTTATTAACACAACTAAATAAATATTTACTTTAGAAGGGACCAATCAGCTGTGATATCTGTAGCTGAGCTACTGAATAGCAAAAGTTTAGACTGGTTCCCAGGAGGTGCAATGTTACCTGGCAAAATGAGATGAAATTGGAAAGAGGAAGAATGGATTGATTTAAAGGGAATCTTTCTGACAATAAAATCAATTGGTTCTGAACTCTCAAGGGAAGATGTGGAAACTTCTTCATAACCCTGTCCAATTGCAGGTGAGTGGACTAGGTGATCTTTAAAGGTCCCTTCCAACCCAAACCAGGCCTTGATTCTATGATTCTATGAACTTCAGTGCTCAGAATTTTTCAGACTTAAGTGGACAATTATCCCACAGCTGGCAGCTCTGCCCAGACAGGCAAAGGAGCCTGAGGTCACCCACAGAATTCATGCAGATGTTTCACAAGTCTGTAGCCGCTTGAGGCAAGGAGCATGATCTCCACTAGACACTGCAAAGAAGGACAGGGAGCCAATCCTCCAGAGCTCACTTTGGTTGTGTGCCTGAAATTGTTTACAAGGCTCAGTAAACTATGGTGTATTTTAAGGTCTTTTTTTCTTACTGGTTTCCCAATGTTAGGAATTTAAAGCAATGCATCTTCCTTGTTTCTTTGAGGCCGTCTAGTTCTTACTATAACGTGGCTATTAAAAACCCTCTCAGGTAGTTATAACTCTTCACTATTAAAGTTTAAAATCAAGCCATTCCTCTTTGTAGAAAACAAACAAACAAACAGAGATGACCAGTGCCTGTAGCTTGAAGAATATACTTTGATCATGTGGAAAAATAGAGCAACAAGAAGCAAATGAGACTTTTTTCCCCCCTTTCTTTTATAAATAGCTATTGCAGGTTGTTTTCAATTTTCCCTTTTATTTACTTCATGCAGCCAACTGCTCTACTCTTCCTACTTTTTACATGCCATTTTATATGGGTAGTAATAATGTACAAGAGAGAGAACAAACTGCATGTGACAGATGGTAAAGGCACACTTAATGTGCTACTGGGAAAAATATTACAGAAACGAGGACTATTCAGAAGCATACAGTGAAAAGTAATACATTACACTTAGGAGGACAAAGTATTTTCTGAATGGAGGAAGTGTGAATTTAAGCTAGTTCCAGATTAACCATGGCCCTAAAGTCACTAATGTGTTGATTTATGGAAGGAGGTCTTTCAGGGTCAAGGATCTGCAGCTAGAGACTGGGAAGAAGCTGGTGGAGATGCACACACCACTGACCTACTTCCCAGCCCTATCCCTCCCTAGCTGCAGAAAATCAAGCAGTCAGATAAATTCATCAGTTTTGGCATGGTTCCTCTGCAAATCCCAGGACTCACCTTTAAGAAGGCAGACTGAGATCCCTGCCAACTGGAGACAGCTATTTTTGGTTCAAGATTGTCAGGAACCCGCTTAGAGAGAGTTTTCTCTGGTGGATAGATGCCTACTCCTGGACTCTGCTTATGGGAAGCGAGGAAAAATCCCTCACTTTTCATATGGCTTTTGTGTTTGATCAGTCTGTGACTGTTGTGATATCTGTTGTGATACTGTGATGTGGTGTAAAGACAACTCAGTTTTTGATTTTGCAGTTAAATTTGGTTCAAATGAGAAGAAAATGAGAATATGGATAAAGAAGTTAAGGAAAGTATTCTTCAGGTGGAATAAAGTTTGGTGCCATGGTCTAGTCATGAGGTCTGTGGTGACAGGTTGGACTCGATGATCTTTGAGTTCTCTTCCAACCTTAGTGATACTGTGTGTGATACTGTGTGAATTTAAAGGTATGGTGGCTTTTGCTCATACTTGGTTTGCCTGAGATATGCAGCAAGTAATTTCCACTGAAACTGTGCTTGGATTAGTTTATGATAATTTTACTCAATGTGCATTTTTTGAAGTTGTAAGGGAAATTCATACAAATTTAATCTGATTTTTTCCTTCTTCTTGACCTTTGCCTGTTTACATCATAAGCTTGTCAGAAGAGAAACTGCACTTTACTGAGTGTTTATACTCATGACAGAGTTGGTCTCTGATCCCAAGCTGGACTCTAGACACCACTGTAATGCAGATTAAATAAATGGGGGGTTTTGCCAACAGAGAGCCTATATATATTTGCATATCAGGATTTGTCTCTCAGTTCTTATTCTTTCCTTTAGAAGTTTAGAGTGTTCTTTGCTAGTCACTCAAGTACTAAATATTTAGCATCAATTCATATGAAAGTTGCTTTGATCTTTGTGCAAATAAACAGGCTCTCTTTCTCCCATAGGACTCTTTCTTGAAAATGATTTCTTTCATCAAGTAGTTTGTCGCATCTCTGTGAACATCAATACTGTTTCCTTCAGAACTTCAAACAAGTATTTCCTGCACATTTACAGGAAACATTTTAAACACTATAAATGGCAACCTGCCTTGCACCTGATTCAACAGTTAGAGAGAAGCTTGGACAACTCAGTGACACAGCCTACTCTTGACATCATAGAATCATAGCATGGTTTGGGTTGGAAGAGACTTCCAAATGTCATCTAGTCTGACCATGCTGCAGTCATCAGGGCCATTCTCTATTAGATCAGGCTGCCCAGAGTCCTGTCAAGCCCAACCCTGAGTATCTCCAAAGGTGGGGTTTCAACTACCTCCCTGGGCAAACTGTTCCAGAGTTCCACCAGCCTCATGGTGCAGAAGTTGTTCCTAACATCCAATCTAAATCTACTCTACTTTAAAACCATTGTCCCTTGTCCTATCACTGCAGGCCTTTGTAAACAGTCCCTTTTCAGCATTCTTGTAGGCTCTTTTCAGGTACAGATCAACATGTTGGATGAGTGTCATATATGTGATGTCTCTTCTATAATAATGTTGACAGTTACATGTCTAGCAAATCATAGGAAATTCCTTGCTTCTATCTATGAACAAACCTTGTGAATTTATAATCATAGAATACTCAGCTGGAAGAGACCTCAAGGGTCATCAGGTCCAACCTGTCATGACAAAAGCATTAGATAACATGGCCCTGTATCCTGTCCAACCAAACCTTAAACTATATAAAGTGGGAGAATACACCACTTCCCAGGGGAGATTATAATGCTAAATATAAGGGAGTTCATTTTTCATTTCTCTAAGACATCTTGGCATACATTGAATATATTTGTGGATACATATATATATATATATAATTATGTATTTCCATCAGTATATTCAATTCTGTACATTTACAGGCACAAGAACACTTTTCTTTATGCAGCTTAAATGATTAAATACTGATGGTATAAACTTTGCAGTTATATTTTGCACTTAGTTACCAACAGTGTTCCTGGAAAATCCTAAAGCACAGTGATAACTCCAAGACTGTCATTCAAGTGCAGACCTCTTACGGGTAAGTAAAGAGAAAAGAGACAAACTGGAAAAAGATGGAGGACAGAAAGCCCATCAAGGTGGAAGCTTATCTCTATGAAAATTTCAGCAGAGGATTTGGTCCCCTTCCAAAGCAGATTGTAATCTCTGAGAACTCATCCAAACCAAACTAAACCAAACCAAACCAAACCAAACCAAACCAAGCCAGACCAAACCAAACCAAACCAATCAAACAAAACCACCAGCAATAAAAAAAACCTAAACAAACAAAAACTCAATCCTGCCCTGCCCCCCAAGAAAACATCCCACCCAAAACCTTATGGAACTCAGTTTGCTGCCCACCTCTCAGATGAAGGGTCAGGACACTTAGGAAGGAATTTTACTCATGAAATCGATTCTTAAAGTTTGTCTGCTCTTTTTCCTGAGATTTTCACTGATATTCCTTATTTATTTTCTTAGCTGCAGAACTGTGTGACCAGAATCTGGTCTTTGGTGTGTGAAATATGATGTATTGGTCAGGAAGCCATGGATGAGTCTGTCTCTAGAAGACGTAGTTTCAAAATGTATTTTCTGCAGAAGAACTCATTTGTTGAGACTCTGAGAAAGAATGAATGCTTCCAATGAGTTATTCTATTCCCTAGCCAGCTTCCTGGCACTAATTTGTATTACTGTCCTCTTCACCTTGTCATCAACTCTCCAAATTTTGACTTACCAGGAGGTCGTTTGGGAAGTTTTCCATAGACCTCCTGCTTTCTTACAGAACAAACCAGCCATGCGTGAAGCCAACTTTCATAGCCTTACTGGCTTTGAGTGCCCTTTTTTTTGCACTTAGAAAGCTCTGAAATAATTTTAATTGAATCAAACTCATGAATTATAATGTCTGGGAAGCACTGCAGCATAATTGTCTCTCTTTGTGATATTTACATTCTAACTTGGTTGTCCTCTCCAGTGTCCTGCTTTGGAGCTCCCTTTTGATGTTATTCATGCTTCAGCTGCACGCTTCACTATCAGTCAAGGCCCTGCTATATAATTCTAATTTTGTTAAGTGAAATGAATATTGAGCAGCTAAGCTTTATTATTTTTGAATAAAGGCACTCTTTAGTTTTCCTGTCTTAAGACTCAGTTAATATTCCAAATAGATGCAGGGCTTCCAAATAGGTGCACAATTGGCCTTTAGTTCATCTTCAGCCAAAGAGATTAGGGAAATTCGAGCCTGCCTGAGCTTGCAATACATTTGAATCCACAAACAGTTTTGGTGCTTTCCAGTTTTTCTTCACAAGAAGCAGCTTCTCCTTTGTCACTATGCAAAAGGGAGAGTTCTCTCACTCCTGAAAGACTAGAGACATGCAGAGAGAATATTTCTGGGTTTATAGCATTTGCATACTTGACCAAGATGACTTATATAAACCTTCTCATCTTTTATTTGTTTCTAGGCTGTATAGATAATGCTTGTACGTCTTGGCTACCATTAGTTCTCAGTTTGATGTTGCTGTTGAAGTGATGTATGTTACTTGGCCAATGAATGACTAACAAATCCCCAGAGCCTGAACAAATGAAGTCAACCCTCAGTAGAATGGAGTGATAGGGAGACACAACCAATATGGACCAACAATCCAGGAGTATGACTTGTATAAAGTTGAAGACATTAAATCATAGAATTGTTAGGGTTAGAAGGGGCCTCAGGCACCATCTAGTTCCAACCCCCCTGCCATGGGCAGTGACACCTCACACTGAGCCAGGATGTGGCTCAGTTGGTAGCGCATCAGACCCTTAATGGGAAGGTCGTGAGTTCAAGCCTGCAGTGGACAGTAGTGTCCTCCCTACTCTAGTCATGAGGTGACAGGTTGGACTCGATGATCTTTGAGGTCTCTTCCAACCTTAGTGATACTGAATACTGAATCCTAAATCAGGTTGCTCAGAGCCACATCCAGCCTGACATGTTGGAAAGAGATGTGTCAGAGTACTCGATGTGCTGTTCCCAGACAATACAAAGGCTTGCCATTATCAGGGTGATCCCCTGTCTTCAAACCAGACATTTGAATTCAGTATTATTTGCATCGCCACTAAGTTGAGACAGAAGTGAAATGTAGGCAGGATTACCGAGGGAGAACAGTGTAGGCATGACAGCTGAGCAACAGGTGAAACACTTCAGTATGTGAACACATTGCTGAAAATTTGTTGGTGTGTGCCATAAAGGCCTCTTCCCTAGAGCCAGTTTGATCACCGTTGTCTCACTGAAATACTTGGAAATGTGGGCCATGGCGCTGCTTGCCATCTAGTGAATCATAAACTCTGGAGTTTTATCAGGAGCAGGAATCAGCTCTGGAAGAGATTTTTGATTGATCCAAGAATATAATCCCAGCTTTCCTGAGAGAGTGTAATTTGGGGGTTTATTAACCTCTTGGGGCCTCCGCCACGGCTTTTGGAGAGAGAGAAAATAAAAATGACCTCATGTTTTAGAATTGTCAAAGTGTATTAATGAAACTACATAACTATTAACTTGTCAGCTTGCACTAGCTCATTTTAGACACAATCCTGTTACGAGTTTGACATGCTGACACATTTGACATTAAGTTGACTGTTTGCAGTTGTTTCACTTTCCCTCTGATGAATGTTTTTTAAAAGCAGTGTTTGCTGTTTGCTCTTTGTTGAAGTTTGTGGCTAAAAATACATGTCACTGGGAGTATTGACATGCAACTAAAGACATAATTGCTGTTTGCATTCTGCTTGGTTATATTTCAGGGGAGGCTTTGTAAATACTCTGTGCTGTGCATTCCTCATTTGTCAAATGCACATTATTGGTGTATTTATTTGATATAAATATGAAAATGCTGTAAGGTTGCCTGAATTTTTGCCTTTTTGTTTTTGCTGCTTTATTTTTTTTTAATATGTGTATTTCTAGTGTTTTCCTGTTCCTTGCATAATATTCTCTCATGTGCTTCTGCTGATCTGCAAGGATGAAACCAGTTTCAGTCAGCTCAGTGAAACACAGTGAAGGTTTATAATGCAGGAAGAAAGCAAGGTTGGGTTGGGTGGTAGGGAATCTTTAACTGAAGGACAGGCTGAGAGAGTTGGGATTGTTTCATAATTTCATAGTTTCATTCAGAGTTGGAAGGGACCACAAGGATCATCTAGTTCCAACCCCCCTGGCCATGGGCAGGGACACCCCACACTAGATCAGGCTGGACACAGCCTCATCCAGCCTGCTCTTAAACACCCCAGGGACAGGGCCTCGACCACCACCCTGGACAACCCATTCCAGGGTTTCACCACTCTCATGGTGAAGAACCTCCTCCTCACATCCAGCCTGAATCTTCCCACCTCCAGCTTCATTCCATTCCCCCTAGTCCTATCACTACCTGAGATCCTGAGAAGTCCCTCCCCAGCCTTCCTGTAGGCCCCCTTCAGATACTGGAAGGCCACAATTAGGTCACCTCGGAGCCTTCTCTTCTGCAGACTGAACAGCCCCAACTCCTTCACTCTGTCCTCATAGGAGAGGTGCTCCAGCCCTATGATCATCCTTGTGGCCCTTCTCTGGACACGTTCCAGCACCTCCACATCCCTCTTGTAATAGGGGCTCCAGAACTGGACACAGTACTCCAGTTTGGAGAAGAGAAGGCTCTGAGGAGACCTTATTGTGGCCTTCCAGTATCATAAGGGGGCTACAATAGTGCTGGGGGAGGACTTTTTAGGCTGTCAGGTAGTGATAGGACTAGGGGGAATGGATCCAGGCTTGAGGAAGGTAGATGTAGATTAGGCGTCAGGAAGAAGTTTTTTAAGGCTAGGCTGGTTGTGGCTCTGGGTAACCTGATTTAGTGGAGGATGACCCTGCCCGTGGTAGGGATGTTGGAACTAGATAATCCTTGGGGTCCCTTCCAAGCCTGACAATTTTGTGATTCTGTGACTAAGTCTATTTTATTTTTTATACTATTCTTTGTAAAACAGTCTTTTTTAGGCAGTGAATGTCCAGTTAACCTGGTTTCTCAGGCCACTTAACCTGCAGCAATTACACTGATGAGCCGGTACTAACCTCAGACCTCAGGATGACTCCATTAAACTCAATTGGGTTACACCACCACTGGATTCAATTGTGGTGGATTAATTTATGGAAGATGAAATAATTCCTCTTCATACTTGTGAAAAGATGCTTCTCTCTCAACACACTGGATTCAAGGGGTCAAAAAAACAGCAACAGTTTCAAAAATACATTATCAGAAAGGAAAGGAACTTCTGGTTTTCAGCCTTCTATGTCCCTACTGTGCCCTCCCTGTCTTGATGCCTTCTCAGTGGCCTCCTTCCCTCCTGCTGCTCTCAGCACAGGGAAGTAATTGGGTCAAGCCGGTGGGTCACCGACAATGCAGTCCACACCTCACTGTGTGACACCATGATCCATACAGGATTACATGCTTCAGTTCCCAAAGCCTGTTTTATAGGCCCTAACAAAAATCAGCTCTCTATGAGACAGTGAAAAGAGGCAGGCAGTAAAAATGTGCATATTTCAAGGGCGAAGATGCTTTTCTTCCACCAGATGTAAACTAAATATTAGCAATATTTCTAAGGGCAGCTCTTCTGGAAGGCTTTTCAAACAGAGCATTCCTTTGTTCCCTGGCTTGAAAGAGAAAGAAAAGACCCTCCAAAGTCCAGCTGCTGGTAGCTCAGGATCCTGGTATGAAAAGGGAAAGAGATCAAATCTTTCACATGCCATTTGGTATCAGTCACATCACGTTATGTAACACGACTGTCTTGTCACAACAGAATGCACTGGGGAGGAATGACAAAAGGCGTTTTTCACAGCTACATTTGAAGAAGCCACAACACTTCAAACAGGCAACTGAAGATATTTTCTTGTTAAAGGACCTGCTCTAAGCTTAGGTTGAAAATGCACTCTTTTGTCCAGCCCAGCTCGGGAAATACACATTCTTCAAACGTCCTCCTGTCGTACAAGTGAACAAGATCAGACACAGCCTCTTTATAAATGGAAAAGTGACTGAGTGCAGGTACATGTCTTAGTTTCTATGGGTTTATGGAACAAGGAGACTGGTATGTGTAGTGCATAAAGTTACACAAGCCTGACGGCCAGGAGCTCACCTCTGTGGTTACTTTGAATTTGGTTGTCCTTAGTGCAACAACTGGTTTAATAGTTTTAGCACAAACAATCAAGTTTCAGTAAATTATATGGGTTTTATTGCCATGATAAGGAAGTGAGAACACTGGCGGCAGTGAGCATTTTCTCCATCCCACAGTTCTTATGATAATGTTGATGATTTATTTTTCCTATTCACCAGAAGCCTCCTTCTGCCTGGTTCATGCCAAATCATGTTGCTCTCCCCTTGCCCTCCCCA
Organism: Melanerpes formicivorus; assembly: GCF_026170545.1. Lineage (NCBI taxonomy): Eukaryota > Metazoa > Chordata > Aves > Piciformes > Picidae > Melanerpes > Melanerpes formicivorus. Next base: position 1,947,411 of record NW_027142394.1, read on the forward strand.
CCTGTCCTTTGTGCTCTTCTCAGCACTGACTTTGGCTGCCTTCCAGTAGGTTTAAAAGTTTCAGTGATGCCTTTTGTGTTAATCTCAGGCAACACACATACAGCTGTAACAAAGAAATCAGGTGCAAACATTAGTGATGTTGGTTGACTCAAGTTTTCATCAAGACTTCAACAGTTGAACTCAGCTATGTCTAACACTGATGTACCAAGGAGTGCCTGTTCTTCAGCAGCTGCATGGTCTTGTCACCTTTGACTTATCTTCCCAGCAGTGTTGTGTCCTTTGCCACACTGGAACTGCCATTTCTGGAAATGTCACCTCCTCAAGCAGAGCAATTATGGGTATAATGTCTCAGTGCCAAGAGTGAATGATTCAGTAGTTCACTGGTGCTTGAAAATGTCAGTTCTAGAAACATGCGTGCTTTCTTCAAGTTTGATTGTGGACTGGGCATGTTAGCCTGCAAAGAGGCATCTCAAAAAGTGAGAGAAACTGCTTAGCTTATTATCTGCAGTCCTTCTGAGCAGTGCTTGTTTCTCTGCTAAAGTTCCTTTGCCTCTGATCTGGAAAGTCTGAGGGGACTAGGAAACCCAACTGTGTTAATTACCAACACTGTCTAATGATTCTGCAGGACATGGAATGTATTTGCCAGACTATGCTAACATCTGTATGATATGACTGTGCAGGATGGCCTCAATACTTTCAACTACTCACTGGAGTTTGACTTTATGGTGCAAAATCAACCCTTGCTGTTAGTTTCTACTACAGTGTGACTCAGCCTTCTCTGGAGTAAGTTCAGATTGATAAAAGTGTGAGTGAATAACATGACCTCATGTTGTAACACTAAATCTTAGAATCATAGAATCATTAAGGTTGGAAAAGACCCCTACAATCATCAGGTCCAAGCAGAGAACCAACACCACCAGGTCCACTAAACCATGTCCTGAAGAGATATGTCTACATGCTTTTTGAACACCTCCAGAGATGGTGACTCCAGCATTCCCTTGTGCAGCCTGTTCCCATGTCTGATCACTCTTGCAGTAAAGAATTTTTTCCTAATGTTCAATCTAAACCTCCTCTGGTGCAACTGGACACCATTTCCTCTTATCCTCTTACAGTTACTTGGGAGAAGAGACCAGCATCCACCTCACTAGAACTTTCTTTCAGGGAGTTGTAGAGAGCAAAACAAATGGAACATTTAGAGATTCTTTGATCTGACACTTGAGAAAAATTGGTTGTGAAGCTTAACAGAAAAAAAAATCACAATAAATTCACACACCTTTGTCCAGAACTACATGAAAACTTCCAAGTTTGATAGTTACCAATGGCATCCTGGCCTGCATCAGGAATAGTGCGGCCAGCAGGAGCAGGGAAGTCATTCTGCCCCTGTGCTCAGCACTGGTAAGGCTAAACCTATAGTCCTGTGTCCAGTTCTGGGCCCCTCAGTTTAGGAAAGATTTTGAGTGGCTGGAACATGTTCAGAGAAGGACAACGAGGCTGGGGACAGGCCTTGATCACAAGCCCTATGAGGAGAGGCCAAGGGAGCTGGGGTTGCTTAGCCTGGAGAAGAGGAGGCTCAGGGGAGACCTTCTTGCTCTCTACAACTACCTGAAGGGAGGTTGTAGCCAGGTGGGGGTTGATCTCTTCTCCCAGGTAACTAGCACCAGAACAAGAGGACACAGTCTCAAGCTGCACCAGGGGAAGTTTAGGCTGGAGGTGAGGAGAAAGTCCTCCACAGAGAGAGTTGTTAGCCTTTGGAATGTGCTGCCGAGGGAGGTGGTGGAGTCACCATCCCTGGAGGTGTTCAGGAGGGGATTGGACGTGGCACTTGGTGCCATGGTTTAGTACTCATAGGGTCTTGGGTGACAGGCTGGACTTGATGATATTTGAGGCCTTTTCCAATTGTATGGATTCTATGATTCTATGAAGTAGATGTAAAGAAAGAACTAGATATCAATTAAAATTGCTTTAGAGAAGTACTAATTTCCATTTTCCTTTGTAAAAATGGTGTTGGGATTACTATGGGTTTAAGTGGATTCAAGATCATTTATTGATACTAAAAATCAAAGGTTGTTAATTCCAATCCTTGGCCTAGAAGATATTTTGGAGTGGGGAATTGCTAGAGCAATACTGAAAATTCTCTGTAGTTGACTTCGCTCATTATTTTGGCTTTAAAAGCACACAAAGCCTATGAAAGCTTGAAGCCCAAAATGTGTCTAGGCTTAAAGAATGAAAATGAGATAGGTTTGAACTGTTAGAGGTTTGTTGGCTTTTGTTTTTTATCACAAAGGTCATTTGATTGCAGAGAGGTTGTTTACAAGACTAAAGCTCTTTGGTATTGAAATAAATGATTCCAATAGCGTTAGATAAAATCTGTTCATTTCTTTTACATTTCAACTGCTTTTAACTCAGTGCTGATTTTCATTCCTTGAAATGTATGTCAGATTTCTTTTTCCTCTACCTTGAGTGAATTTTAAAGGAGGTCTATATGGTCCATTTTTTTTTACCTTGCAATATAACTAATAAAAATAAATATGTAGCCATCAAGAAAGCCTCCCTATTTTCTCTCCAAGTAGTGGAGAGAGGAGGGAAAGAAAAGTCAATACTTGGCTGGAATCATGAGCAGCTTGTTGGCTGAGTAAATCAGTCAAGAGCCCTGCAGCTGGTCAGCTTCACCTCACCGATAAATGTCACAACTCACTGCTGTCAATATGAATTACCAGAAAAGGTTTCCTAGAAACTAGGGATGAAGGAGCTATTTGCCATTGAATGAATTATACAGGCCCAAATAAGACTGGAACAAGATTAGAATAGGTTGCTCTGATTGACTAGGCAATTATTTAAATGTACCCTGGAGTTAAGACAAACCATGGAAAATAATGGAGGCCAGGTCACAGAATGCAGGAAATTTTAGAAGCGAGGATGCACGAAGTCACAAAGCAAGTTTGCTTTAGTTTGCAGAGCTGAGGAGGGTTTCTGAGGAAGCATGGGCTTTCTGTACAAAATGAAGGAAAGCAAATAATGTTTGAAGTTACTCCGGAAAGATTCCTTCCCGAATCACTCCCAAGGTGGTTCGAGCAGCTCCAGCAGACTTCCTCACGGGAGGGGGCAGAGGCAGCTCCCGCGGGCAGCCAGGCTCCCACGACCCGCGCTCCGGGAGCGGGAGGCAGCCAGTGCGCGCAGAGCTTTTGTCTTGTCCCTTCAGGGATGAAAGGAGGACTCTGCAAACACACAATGAACCCAAATTAGTTTCAATCAGCAAGAAGAAGGAGCACCCAGCAGCCTGTGAGCCGGCTGGGCGGTAAGCACTCCTGACATTTGTCACCAGAAATAACAGTGAGTGGGTAGCTGCCTTAAAACAGCAAAGCGCTGATTTTAATCGCTGCTTCTACACCTTGTCCCTGTGTGTTGCACGTTAGGCTGCATCCAATTGTTGCCATCGGACCTGACAGGATGTTGACGTGGCGACGTGTAATTTGGGACAAAACAATGAAATGGTAACAGAGAAAAGATGCTATTTTTACCTACATGTCCATATTCTAGCAGCAAGTTACTATGCTGGACAGAAAAGAGAATCCCCTTTCCACAGCAAATCGAATCTCCTTTCCACAGCAAATCTGTGGAATTGAAATTAAAGAAGAATCAAAGGATCACAGAATGGTTTAGGTTGGAAAAAACTTTTAAGATCATCAGCCATTGATCACAGAGTCCAACCATAAGAGGTTATGATCATAGAAAAAAAACACAAAGAGAAAACCCATCTAAAACCCCCAAACCAAACCAAAACTAACAATGAAACAAATTAACACATAAAAAACTTATTGTTTTTTTTTTTCCCTCCAAAAGAAGGACTTCCTCAAAAGCGGAGTGGGATGTTTATTTTAATTGAGATATTGAATTTAGTGATAGTGATTTATTTTTCTAGGCTAACAATAAGAAGTTATGGTTACAGAAAAAAAGAGGCAAAACAAAAAGCAAAAGCAAAAGCAAACAACAACAACAAAGAAACACATCAAAACCAGGCAAAACCAAAACCAAGCAAAACAAAACAACAAAACCAACCCCAAAAACCCAGTATCACTTAGGTTGGAAAGGACCTCGAGGATCATCGAGTCCAACCTATCAACACAGACCCCATGACTAGACCATGGCACCAAGTGCCACGTCCAATCTCCCCTTGAACGCCTCCAGGGTTGATGACTCAACCACCTCCCTGGGCAACCCGTTCCAATGATGAATGACTCGCTCGGTGAAGAACTTCCTTCTCACCTCGAGTCTAAACCTCCCCTGGTGCAGCTTGAGACTGTGTCCTCTTGTTCTGGTGCTGGTTGCCTGGGAGAAGAGGCCAACCCCTTCCTGGCTACAACCACCCTTCAGGTAGTTGTAGAGGGCAATGAGGTCACCCCTGAGCCTCCTCTTCTCCAGGCTAAACAATCCCAGCTCCCTCAGCCTCTCCTCATAGGGCTTGTGTTTCTTTTGGCAACAAAGGAGGTCTTCCTAAAAGCTGAAGCAGGATGCCATAGGATCATAGGTGTTTGTTTGAATTTGAAATGTTTAATTAATGCTATGTACATTGAATTATTTAATGTTTCTTTTCATTTGAAATATCTAATTCAGTAATAATGAATTATTATTTATTTTCCTTTCAGTAGTATGAGACATTTTTACTTGGTGAGGGAGAAAATGGAAGAGAATAGAGTAAGATGATAGCAAAACCTGATGAAATCTGGGTCTCTGTTTTACTCTGAGCAGAGCCTTGAAAAAAAATCATAACTAAAATGTTCACTTGCTTGGGATATTTTGGTTTTAACACTGTTTAATAAATACTTCATTATTATTATTATTATTAACAATAACAACAACAGCAATAATAACAACAATAATAATGACAACAATAGCAATAACCAGAGACATGATTTCTAAATGAAGAATGTCAAATGCTTCAATGCAAAAATGGATGGGGAAAGGGGGGGGGGGGAAAGGGGGGGGGGAAAGAAGCATTGCAACATCACCATAGTTTTATCTTCTGAAAGGAATTCTTGGTGGCATCAGCAAGACTTGGAAGGAAGCATTTTGATCCTGAGTGCCTCAACCAACAGAAAATGGTCCTGTCAAGTCCTTCAGGCAACTCTCTATTTTGTTATGTAAAAAAATAATGGTTATGCACTTAACATCTCCTCCAGCATACCTGCTTAATCCAGACAGTTTCCTACAACATTCAAATTAACCCCCCAAATCAGAATGAATGTTTCCACTTTGTTAAAATAACACCTTTCAACTTTATTCAAATGAATGAGGGAAATAATAAAGTCTTAGACTTCCCTTCCAATTGAATGGAGCAGCAACATGGGCAAGTGCATTATTTTGATTACAGCAAAATTGTCTTTCTCAGTGGAAATAAACATTACAGCGCTGCACAGAAAAAGAGAACAAAAGAAAGGATGCAAAAAATAATGAGTAGTAAAGCAATTTTCTTGACAGTGTATCAGGTTCTGGTACACTTAGGCCATTTCCTTAATTGTGTACTAAAAGTATCAGGATACCACCTCCTTGCCTTTGATATCACATGGAAATAAGCAAAATAATTGATAAGCTAGATAGGAAAATCATTTCTGCTTGGCATGCTGGCACTTCACTCTGCCTGCATTATTGCTACCATTTCATTTCTTTTCTCTGTGATTTCTGGGAATCTGGCAGTCCAGTCAGAGCCCAACTGGTCCAGGCTGGCACCCTGGAGCCCCTGGCACAGAGCCACTGCATATGTCCATTTCTCTTGAGCGTCACAGGCATTGGCATTCCCCAGCAGGCATCAAATTACTTGCAGTCTTGCAACAGGGCAGGCTGCTACAGTTTGCCTATCAGGGATGCTGAAGAACGACAGATACAGAACCTTCCTGATGGGCAGAATCAACATATGTGCTCTGGAGAACACCAAAGCTTTCAACCCCACCTAGTTTTGCAGGCAGCAATGCAAGACCTCTGCCTGTATACTCCACTGCCCATGAGGTGGTAGCAGCTACTGAACTGAGTGTTCATCTACCGTGATCTGATATTGCAAGGTATTTAGAAAGGCATTGGCAAAAAAAACCTCCTAGGCAAGTTTCGTGCTTCCTTTGTGATGTGAGGTGAGCAGAGCCTCCCTGTTAATCTTGCTCAGCATCTTGGCATGTGTCTAAACCCCCCTGCAGAGCTTTTAGGCTGGACAAACTACATACTGCTGAACAGGCAGGATCGGGTAGCCATTATTGGAGAGCCGCAGCTGAAATGCTTTCCTCAGGTTTATTCAGCTTTTTTAAAGTGTATACTGTGAAACTAGGAATATATAGAATGGAACAGGGAATGAATAATCTCAGAAGCCAGGAATATATCATATTTTTTTGCAGAACTGGCTAACACCTAGTGTGATACTACATCACAGAAAAAAGAAGTTGGAGTAATTAGTAGAAAAAAAGATGTTTTTCTTTTCATGACATGCATCACCTTCTCTTGTATTTATTCTGCTTTTTCTCCAAGAAAATTCTGAATCTTCCATGTGCAAGAGTATCAGAACTGATCTGAGAAATCCTTGCTACAGCAATCACTTTGTTGGGAAACCTACGCTTTATAGGAGTAAAGGACACTTCCCAGCACCCCAGACAATAAGGGTATCTCTTTCTGGACAGATATGACTGCAAGGTTCATCTCCTGGCAACATAAACCATCTTAGTAGCCACCATAGCAGATACCACCCATAGGAAAAGTGTTTGCAAACTCAGAATGTACACTGACACAGTTTAGTCGTCACACAATACCTTTGTCAATGAGCTGGACAAAGGGATCAATTTGTTCTTAGTAAGTCTGCAGGTGATATTAAGCTGTGAGAGAGTGTTGATCTGCTTGAGGGTAGGGAGGCTCTGCAGAGCAAGCTGGACAGGATGGATCATTGAAGTGAAATCAGTTGTATGAGACCAAACAAGGCCAGGTGCTGGGTCCTGCACTTGGGTCACAACAACAGGCTTGGGTGGCTGGAAAGATGTCCACCAGAGAATGACCTGGGGATGTTGATCAACCACTAGGTAAACATGACCCAGTGTGTGTCCAGCTGGCCAGGAAGGCCATCCTGGTCTGTACCAGAACTAGTGTGATCATCAGGAGCAGGGAAGTGATTGTCCCCCTATACTGGGCACTTGAGTGCTGGATTCAGTTTTGGAGCTCTCACTACAAGAAGGACACTGAGATGCTGGAGTATGTTCAGAGAAGGGCAACACAGCTGATGAAGACCCTGGACAACAGGTCTGGTGAGGAGCAGCTGAGGGAACTGGGGGTATTAAGTCTGAAGAAGAGGAGGCTGAGGGAAGACCTTCTTGCTCTCTACAACTCCCTGAAAGGAGGCTAGAACCAGGTGGGGGTTGATATCTTCTCCCGAGTAACTAGCAATAGGACAAGAGGAAATGGCCTCAAGTTGACCCATGGGAGGTTTAAGTTAGATGTTAGAAGAAACTTCTTTCCTGAAAGAGTGGTCAAACCCTGGAAGAGGCTGCACAGGAAGGTGGTTGAATTCCCATGCCTGGAGAGGATGTGGTTTCAGAGGCAGAGATGTGGTGCTGAGGGACGGTTTAGCACCAGCCTTGGTACAGTTAAAGAATTGTTGCACTCAATGATTTTAAAGGTCTTTTCCAGCAAAAACAATTCCGTGATTCTATGAGGAATTGATTTGTGAGGTATTGTTCAGTTCCATACATTTGTTTTATCTTAATGTGAAACACATTCCTTTGGTCTTATAATAATGGAAGTCAGTTCAGGAACTGTTGGAAAATGTGCTCTCAAGGAAATCTTCTCCTTATAGTCTTAGAAGCACAGAATCACTTTTAGCTCTTTCAAGAAAAAAACAAACCAAACCACAACAAAACCCCCCAAACCTCATTACTAAAGATAATTGTACTAAAAAAAACGAGGATAAATATTAAAATTAGAATCATCTGCTCCCAAAACCCCAAAGATGCTTGAAATCATTTATCAAAACACAGTTTATCATGGCTGTTATTAGGAGTGTATGAATGATAATAACTGATTTGATGGATCTCAGCTGCATTTCTGTTTGCAAACTGCTTGTGGCTGGTGAAATTCATGAATGTATTAATTTTCAAGAAGATTTTAGATGTCTCCAGGATTTAAGTCGTTTTCAAGCAAATCACAGCAAATGCCTTGCAAGTACTTGACGTGAGCTGTATGAACCACACGTGGGTTATGCAGTGCTGACTCTAAGAGGCAGTTCAATCTCACAAGCCATTGCAGTATCTTTTGATCAGCTTTTACATTTTCAACCCAAAATACAGTATTTTTCCCCCCCCAAAATATTTGTACCAATTAGATGAGATTTAAATTGATGCTTTCAAACTATCTCTTTAAAACCCAAAACATTAAGTACGGTTGTAACTGCCTTCATGCACTAAGACAGAGGATAAAGTAGAGAGGGAAAACTGAATGCATATTAAACTTCCTTATTGAGACTCCTAAGCTCAAAGATGAATGATGGAAATTTCAGGGGTTTGGGGTTGGTTTTTTTTGCTCAGTTTAAATAATTTTGCAAGCATTGTGGGGCTTTGTCTTGCTTTTGATTGGGGATTACAAAATGGCTTTCACCAAAGCAGAACTCATGTCTTATGTGGTACCACTGCATTAGAAATGTAAGCTCAGACAAGAGAGAGACTCTTCCCTTTGTCTGGACCTGCCTCCTGTTATTAGGAGATGTGGAGAATGGAGAAATTCAGCAGAGACAGACAGGAGCCAAGCAGTAAATTGACCCACTCATCTCCCTGCTGGAACTCTCCCAAAGAGCTTTTATTTTATACAATAAACACCTCCATTGCTCACTTGAAGGTCAAGTGACTGGCGATGTCTCACCACTTTCCAGCCCCTCAGTACTTAAGAATTTCCAAGTTATCTTTTGCTTTTCCCTTCACGTCATCAGCTTTTCTCTTTTAGCAGAAGCAGCCATCAGAAAACTTATGGCTACAAATAACAGTCTATAAAAGTCCACAGATAGTCCATTCTTACAAATTTCAATCTAGCACTGCAGGCAATAAATCAATGCTCTGCCCTTATGTAGCATCATTTATCAGCAATGTCAAAGTTCCACAGCAACATTAGCCTCTTGTAAAGAGGAATCTGAACCCCTAGGGATGCTCCTGGGAGATTGCAAGGACAACATTCATGGAATTGACTTTACATGAAATAAAAAGCAAACTTAGATTCTCACCTCTTCTCATTCCTCTTTCAAGGGTGACATGCACTACTTGAAGAACAGAAAGCAAACAACCTTCATGTATCTTCTGTGAGGAAAACCTTTCCTTGTGTATTTCTTTACAGGACAGTCCAGTAGCAGGAACAATAATTAGTGCTTTTGAGAGTCCATCTGAAATAGAAATGACTATCAATATGCAAATCACCAAGATAATGCCTGGATCTGAGGTAAAACTAGAAGTCACAAACTCTAAGCTTTGGGCAGTAGTTGTATCCCAGTTCCCAATTATCCTATCCCATCATGTGCTGTGTTTAATACAAAAGAGGGACAAGGTATGAAAAAAGGGAAGTGTTGCTTTCCATCAGCTGCACTAAATCCATGGATAAAACCACTGAGGGTCTTCTCATGACAGTAAGAAGTGCAGAGCTAAGGTGTAGCACCTCTCTTCCAGGGACTGCTGTAAAAGCAGAGACTGCCCACCACAGCCTGGAGAGGAAGAGAGACTGATTTGCTGAAGGCCACCAAGAGTCACAGCACTCCCTCAAGGCTCCATCAATGGAACATCATTGCCTTCCATGTTACATTACCACTATATTCACCAAAACATACAAATATTCTAAGAGCTAAAGACACAACCTAATGAGAACCACAACTACATTAAGAGTTCCCTAGACTGTGAAGTTATAAATCCCACACATCATTTCTTTGCAAAACGAGAAGATGCTTAATTGTCTCCTCTTAGTTACCTCTGACACCTTTAAAGGAGCAACCCTTTATTTAAGAAACCAGGCCTGAAGGAAGCAAAATCTCAGTGTTACGAAAAAAGCATCCCATAATCACACCTCAGAAGTTTCACTTCCTCATTATAACTTCTTAAAGTTATCCAGAATATTATCCTGGCACAATGAGAGCAAGGTTAGATTGAATCACAAGTCAAAACATAGACTCCTTACAGCTACCTGTGGTGCACACAGTAAGCGGTCCAAGCCAAGCTGACAGTGCTTCTGATTTGCCGTGTGAAGATGCAGAAGTTGGTGATGACTCCAAAATAATGCAGCAGAAGGAATCAGAAGGGAGAAACATGATGAGTACTTATTTGCATATTTGTCCATGTTCATCTTTTCAGCAGCAGCTCAGCTCCTTCAGAAATCATGTGTCCCTAAAAAAACACCAATACAGAGCATCCCCCCCAACACTTTGTCATCAGAAATACCTCTATTCCTAACAGAGACAACTGGAAGAGTTTGCTGCAGCACAGCTTCCCTTCCTTCTCCATCTCCCACCAGCACTGCAATAGCTTAACCAAAGCTGCAGTTTTATTAATCTTGTTTAATCTCCCACCTGCCTGCCTGCTGCTCTAAATTACAGGGTTAAACACAGAATCTGGGTGTGTTTGATGCATTCAGTTTTAGAAAGGTGGTCTGCATTCTTCTTCATTGTTCCTCCAGCAATGCCACCAGTGGCAGGAAGCACACTTGGCTTTCCAGGCAACTCAGAAGGAATCAGTGAATGATCAATTTATGCAAAGGTATTTTCTGTTGCTGCTAATACGAAAGGGCTCATTAGCATTCTAATAATGCTGTTAGATGTTCTGGAAAATAGAGCATGTCTGTCTCAGAAAAGAAACCTGGGCTTTTTTAACTATTATTATTTTTTTTTACTAAGAACACAGTTGCAGAATAACCTGACAGACAGACAAGGAGAGACTTCTGCTAAGAGAAATGTGATGCAGATTCCACCGCCAGAGAAAGACTCTGTTTCAGCTGACACAGTGTGGTGTCTGCCAATGGATCATAAAGGTCCTGGTCTCAGAAACAATTGCAGCAAAAATGCAATAGCCACATGCTGCCCAATGAAGGAGGAGAAGGAGGGATCTATACCTGCCCTTGTATCAATCCTGCCTTTGATTGATCTGCATCTCAAAGTTGCCACTTCATGAATTTCACAATTAAGGCTTTAACTTGTTCTTTGTGCAGTTAAGTTTCTTGCTGATGTTGCTGTAGATGTTGTTCCTCCAGTTTCCACTTGGGAACAAAGTCCCTTGCCCTTGATTCATATAAGAAGTCTTAGCCAGCAGAGAAACTATTTCTGGAAGCAGAGAAGGGCAACAAAGTTGGTGAGGGGTTTGAAACACAAGCCCTATGAAAAGAGGCTGAGGGAGCTGGGGTTGCTTAGCCTGGAGAAGAGGAGGCTCAGGGGAGACCTTCTTGCTGTCTACAACTACCTGAAGGGAGATTGTAGCCAGGCGGGTGCTGGTCACTTCTCCCAGGCAACCAGCAGCAGAACAAGAGGACACAGTCTCAAACTGTGTCAGGGGAAGTTCAGACTGGATGTTAAGGAGAAATTCTACAGAGAAAGACTGATTGCCCTTTGGAATGTGCTGCCTGAGGAGGTGGTGGAGTTACCATCATTGGAGGTGTTTAGGAGGAGACTTGATAGGGTGCTTGGTTGCATGGTTTAGTTGATTAGGTGGTGTTGGATGATGGGTTGGACACAATGATCTTGAAGGTCTCTTCCAACCTGGTCTGGTCTATTCTATTCTATTCTAACATAATTTCTGGTGGCATTGAGTTTGTACTTATATTCTTGTGGAAACAAGATTTTTTTTTCCTTGCTTCATGTGTTTTTTCCTCCTTTTTCAAAATCTCCTTCTCCAGATGGCACATAAGTGATCATCCTTTTTCCCTCCACTAGCATTTTTAGGGCATGTGTGCAAAGGGCTCACTGTGGGCTTGCTCTGTGAGGGTATAGAATTGGCCCACTCATGATTTATTTGTATTCCTAGGGAAAAATAGCTCATCTGGGAGAGAAACACACTGCCTGAAAATGTCTGAAACACATGCCTGAAACACACTGTCTGAATTTTTGGATGAATTTGGTGGAACTTGGTGCTAGACTCCATTCTTTGGTCCACTTTGGCACTCTTCTTTTCCCACTACTTTACTTTTCAAGGAAAATATAATATGAGATTTCAGCCCTGCTTCTCCTTCTATCCACCAGAGTCTCAAATCCTGACTAGCACTTCTTGGAACACTGCTTCTATGTGATGCTTCTTGAGTCTGAATGTCTTTCAGCATTACTTTTTGATGAACAACAGACAGAATTCCTCCTGTCCTGCAGAAACATCAGGTGTTGGAGCCTGGAAACTTCCTGTTTCTGTTAATATAACTAGAAACTGAAGTTGTACTTTGAGTTCAGTATAATCCATTGGCAGCTGCTTTGTCAAAGTAACAGGTGTCTTCATGCCTCAGTGTTGTAGTTTCAGGCTATGCCTTTAAAATTTTTCACAGATCTTGAGTAGAAAAGTAGTAAAATATAAATAAATCACTATTGGGTGTAAAAAGGAACATAAAGATAATTCTAAGCAATTCCAGTGGAGAGATAAGAAACTCAACTGGTTGTTGCAAAACAATCTCTTCTCTTCTCTTCTCTTCTCTTCTCTTCTCTTCTCTTCTCTTCTCTTCTCTTCTCTTCTCTTCTCTTCTCTTCTCTTCTCTTCTCTTCTCTTCTCTTCTCTTCTCTTCTCTTCTCTTCTCTTCTCTTCTCTTCTCAAGTCTTCTCTTCTCGAGTCTTCTCTTCTCGAGTCTTCTCTTCTCTTCTCAAGTCTTCTCTTCTCTTCTCAAGTCTTCTCTTCTCTTCTCTTCTCTTCTCTTCTCTTCTCTTCTCTTCTCTTCTCTTCTCTTCTCTTCTCTTCTCTTCTCTTCTCTTCTCTTCTCTTCTCTTCTCTTCTCTTCTCTTCTCTTCTCTTCTCTTCTCGAGTCTTCTCTTCTCTTCTCGAGTCTTCTCTTCTCGAGTCTTCTCTTCTCGAGTCTTCTCTTCTCTTCTCTTCTCTTCTCTTCTCTTCTCTTCTCTTCTCTTCTCTTCTCTTCTCGAGTCTTCTCGAGTCTTCTCTTCTCGAGTCTTCTCTTCTCGAGTCTTCTCTTCTCTTCTCGAGTCTTCTCTTCTCGAGTCTTCTCTTCTCTTCTCTTCTCTTCTCGAGTCTTCTCGAGTCTTCTCTTCTCTTCTCTTCTCAAGTCTTCTCTCCTCTCCTCGAGTCTCCTCTCCTCTCCTCGAGTGTCCCCTCCTCTCCTCACTTTGTTGCTCTAGAGAGATACTAACTTGCTTCTGCTTGACCTTGGTTGCATTGTTTTAGTTAAATCTAATAGCTACTTTCTCTGCTCCTTTCTCCCTTCTTTTTGTACAGGGGGTTGGGGGACAGAAAGGGAGAAGCTAGTAGCTTCAAGACCAGGGGGATCTTGTGATGTTTGCTAAGTGTAAATATTGCAAATCCTGTATATTTTGTACATATTCATTGCATTCCATTGTAGATTGTAGTTCTGCTTGTACATACAGCTTTCATTTGCTTCCACCTGAGCTGGTCTGGCAAAGTTAATGCTGGGGGGAAATTTCAACCCACCACATTTAGGTAACAGAGGAAGAAATAAGGACACACTTGTACTTAAACATTCACATACACACACAAACCTATCACAGAAACAGAAGAGGAAGAAGGGGAAAAAGGATTTTGGTGAGACTGGCTCCCCCTTCTAATTTAGACAATATTCATCATTATAAACTTCCCTGCAACGCAGAAAAAAAACAAAAGTAAAAAAAATCCCATTGCAATCTCTCAGAAGAATGAAGACATAAACCAAGTTACAGCCTGAAACAAATGTTTCTTGGGCTAATTACTTCAGCCAATATGTGTAAATAATTGCTTTTGATTTGTTTTTTTTTACTTCACTAGAGACTCAAAAATACTTGTGGACTATCAGCAAACCATTTGTTTAAATTGTTCCTAAAGTTGGTATAAATAAATTACTTCCAGACAGGCAAAGCCTTTATTTCACATTTGGACAAAATAAAACCATTCACAATAGAACTGTTCAAAATAGAACTATTCAAAACCATCTCTCTTTTTTTTTTCAACTTAAAATATAAAAATTGCTCTTTTTGACAGGAATTGTTTGAATTCTGAGGGATTGTGATTTGCATTTTTTGTATTGCACTGGGTCTGTAATTTTGCCACTTGTTTGTAGGTATAATAATATAATGTATAGGTGGGATATGAATAGGCTGAGAGAGCTGGGGCTGTTCAGCCTGGAGAAGAAAAGGCTCCAGGCAGACCTTATAGAGGCCTTTCAGTACCTGAAGGGGGCTATGGGAAAGCTAGGGAGGGAGATTTTACAAGGGCTTGTAGTGGTAGGGTGAGAGGGAATGGGCTGAAGCTTGGCAAGGGGAAGTTTAGGCTGGATATTAGGAAGAAATTCTTTACAATAGAATGTTTCCTCCCTGGAGGTGTTCAAGGCCAGGCTGGATGAGGCCTTGAGCAACCTGGGCTAGTAGAAGGTGTCCTTACCCATGGCGGGAGGGTTGGTACTGGATGATCTTTAAGATCCCTTCCAACCCAAACCATTCTATGAATCTATAAAATTAATCAACTAATTGTCATTTCATTATTAATATTTACTATATTACTTACCATATCAATGTTGTATACAAGAATTCTGTACTTTTAGAAAGCAATTCTAGACCTGAAAGGTGGTTGTAGCCAGGAAGGGGTTGGCCTCTTCTCCCAGGCAACCAGCACCAGAACAAGGGGACACAGTCTCAAGCTGCGCCAGGGGAGGTTTAGACTCGAGGTGAGGAGGAAGTTCTTCACCGAGCGAGTCATTCGTCATTGGAACGGGTTGCCCAGGGAGGTGGTTGAGTCATCGACCCTGGAGGCGTTCAAGAGGAGATTGGATGTGGCACTTGGTGCCATGGTCTAGTCATGGGGTCTGTGTTGATAGGTTGGACTCGATGATCCTCGGGGTCCTTTCCAACCTATGCGATACTGTGATACTGTGATACCATTAACCAAATCTCTCAGCACCCTCATTATATCCCATAAAAATTTCTTAAGGGACACATGTGGCTCAGTTCTCTTCCACTGCTGGCAGCCCTTGTATATTCCTTTCCCAAGAGCAAAGGCCTGGGAATCATTTTTGGGCAAAAGAACAAAGCAGGTCATTGAGTATCTTAACCTTACCTCTGCCTGTGGCACTGAATTAGCTGCCCCATTCATCAGCAGGTCTGTGATGAATGAAATCTACCCACCAGCTACAGCTGACAGAGGGATATGCTACTGCTCACCATCAAATAACACAAAGGCACAAGAGTAAGAGCTCCAAATATTCCATCTGTAATGTCGTGGTGTTTTAAATCACCAGGATAAAAGAAACATTTCTGTATCTACTGAAGATAGGAGAAGTTTTCTCAAATGTTCCTCCAATATGTCTCACTCCAGGCCTTTAGAAATCTTTTTTAATAGCTGAGAGAGTTGACTCTTTGGGAATTTAGGTCTTGGATCATCTGGCTAATTTATTACGGTCACAATTTCTGTGACGTCTAATCTGAACTGAATTCAATAAAGTCTTCTTGCATATGCTAATGAAGAGGCAAATGAGAGAAATACCAAAATGGTATTAACATAATATGCTAACTAAGGAGATAATGTTCACAGAGTCCACCATAATCCCCTCTTTCTTCATCAAAACTAAACTGAAATAATGAATGAGAGTAACTGCAGATGTTCTGAACATGAGCACTGAGAGCAGCACTTCACTTTAGGAGGATGTCCTACATTCAGGTACTATTCTGACACCCTTTGTGAAAGGGGAATATTGGTGCCTGACAAAATGCTTTTGTTCATGGCACCAAGCTGAACGTTCACAGTCACGGGATCTTTTCATTCTCATCTCATACCAAACTTGAAATAGCAACTGTTTTAATCACAAACACTGCAGAACACAGTGGCCTTTTCCCTGACTCCTCTGACTGGAAGCTAAATGGGATGCCAAGAGACTTTCTAGTGGTAAGGTCCCCAGAGTTAGGAGAAGTCCCTGAAAACAAACGAGGCAGTTTACTGAGGGGGAGGTGGAAATGGATGGATGAGACATTCACCTTTATTTAACCTAATGATTTTTAGGTCAATGATAAAACTTCTTTTCTGCTGACTCATGAATTTTGAAACCTTGAGGTTAGCAGTGCTGACACTGCCATAGGTGTCTCTCTCTGGCTTTCCTGAGATGAATGGAAAGGGACCAAGCATTTTAAGCTCCCTGCAATTTCAATCAGGAATCCCTGGTGGATTCATTCCTCCAAATCTTTTCTAAACACCTAAATATCTTAATTTTTTTACAGTTTTATTTTCAAGTCTTCTGGTCATAGTGATGTTATTTAGAAACAGTAAATTCATTCCTCATGTAGTTAATTGAAGTCTTCAGTAAACTGCTGTTTGTAAACTTACTCCTATGAGTCTCAGCTTCATGCCTAAAGGTGTAGCTTCTGAGGCTTTTGGAGCTCTGCCTGGCTCATGCACATCCAGCACCTTCCACATCTTCTGAGAAAGGAGAATCATAGAACCAACCAGGTGGGAAAAGACCTCAGAGATCATCAAATCCAACCTATTACCCAATACCTAACACCTCCTGACAACTAAACCATGGCTCCAAGTGCCACATCCAATCCTTTTTGTGAATACCAGAAAGGTCTTAAAGATACTCTTCAGTATCTACAGAAAGGTCTTAAAGTGGATTTCATGCTCAGAGCTCATAGTCTGTATTTTAAACTCTTTAGGGGCTTTTAAAGTAGCATGCAACATGGATGCAAAAGAGAACTATAAAACATGTTTAGACTTATTGTAGTAGTTGCCTGACACTTCATGCAGCATAACCTGCCACAGTTCCCAGGGAGTTGTTACTTTTTCTACCATAAGGAAAGCTAACCATTATTTTTTTTTCCTGCTGGAAGAACTATTACACAGGGAAAGTTTACTGGATGTGGAATTCACAAAAGGATTCACTTAAAAAAAAACATATCAAAAAATAATGAGTAAGATCTATTAATACAGAAGACTGGGACATAGAAACAAGGGTAATAATCCTGGTTAAAACCCAGGGCTGCTGAATATATTGCCCATTTTCTCAGCATAGACAGTGACAAATCCTCTACCAAAGGCACACAGAGATACTAAATATACAGTAAACCTCCTTCTGACATGTCTTTCTAGATTCTGGCAGCTTAAGGAGTTTTCAGAATTAAAGAATCATGGAAACCATTCTCTTAAGAAAACGTTTCTTCTTCTTCTTCTCTATCTCATAGCCATTGTGGGCCTGTTTATGAATGCAAGAAGCACTCAACAATCCCAGAGGTGAGCCAAAGAATCCTCCTGCCTGTCCTAATTGCAAAACTGGATTCTGCTGCTTTTGTTTTCTTCATTTGCTGCTTATGAAGCTCTGGTGCTTATTTTGTAAGGACTGCTTTGGGGATTGCATTTAAATAACATTGCTTTCACAGGATGTTCCTTGTTTTCTTCTTCTTTCTGATAGTGCTCTTGACTTGCCCGATCACATCTTGAATTTTAAGAGGATCCACTATTAGTCATGAGTGTCAGGCACTGAAGTAAATTTGCTGGATGCTGTTTGATTTGGAATCTTCGGTGTGATGATCTTGTTAGGCACATGGGTAGTCACAGGCAACACTTTAAATAAGATTATAAGGCTAAACTCTTCTTGACAGGGAAAGAGGAATGGAAACAGTGCACTTGCTTGTTCTCACAGCCTTGGGCTTTGTATTAGATTAATTCTTAACACAAGCTGGGCAAGTTCAAAAGTTTACCTTCCAAGTTAGCTCTTAAAAGATATCTGATGTCTGTAGGTTTTAAGGCCTCAGGCTAATTTGTAATGCAGCCTGACAGAAGACTAGGACAACACCCTTTCTCCTGGTTTCTGCATGCTATGCTACAGAGAGTGGATATCTGCATCAGAATACTGTTACCACAAGATTATCTTTTCTAAAGCTTTAAGTTATGTGTTTTGGTGGGTTTCTTTTGGCTTCTGTGCATCCACACTTAGTATTTCTCCTCCTTTCAGGCTGCCTGCCTGACACCTCACCTAGCTAACTGATAGCCCTCTCTCTTCCCACAGGCAAGAAGAGAAGAAAAACAGTCATGCATCACATATCCACTATTCATCCACCACTATAAACTAAATGGCTGGCTGAGCAAAGAGAAGTCTTGAATTGTCCAAGAAAACCTCACTCAGACCTTTTCTCTGATGCCCCAAGACATCAGAGGGATACAGACATGACTCGATTGTAGAGCTACTACTTTGCTTTCAGCCCCTGCTGGGTAGCTGAGCTGGGGGACTTGAGCCTGAAGCCAAGGGCAGAGCACTGCTGTGGCCAGTGAACTGACAGCTGGCTGAACATGAGCCAGCAGTGTGTCCAGGTGACCAAGAAGGCCAATGGCATCCTGGCCTGCATCAGGAATAGTGCAGCCAGCAGGAGCAGGGAAGTCCCTGTGCCCCTCTACTCATCACTGGTTAGGCCACACCTTGAGTCCTGTGTCCAGTTCTGGGCCCCTCAGTTTAAGAAGGACATTGAGACACTTAAAAGTGTCCAGAGAAGAGCAACGAGGCACAAGCCCTACGAGAAGAGGCTGAGGGAGCTGGGATTGTTTAGCCTGGAGAAGAGGAGGCTCAAAGGAGACCTTATTGCTGTCTACAAATTCCTGAAGGGAGGTTGTAGCCAGGAGGGGGTTGGTCTCTTCTCCCAGGCAACCAGCACCAGAACAAGAGTACACAGTCTTAAGCTGCACCAGGGGAAGTTTAGGCTGGAGATGAGGAGAAAGTTCTTCCCAGGGAGAGTTCTTAGCCATCGGAATGTGCTGCCCAGGGAGGTGGTGGAGTCACCATCTCTGGAGGTGTTCAAGAGGGGATTGGACGTGACACTTGGTGCCATGGTATAGTAGTCATGAGGTGTTGGGTGACAGGTTGGACTTGGTGATCTTTGAGGTCTTTTCCAACCTCATTGGTTCTATGATTCTATAACTTTGAACCACTGTATCTCATTCTTTTCTTCTCCTGCTCTAAGATTGAACAACAGGTGAAGCTGCTCTGAGGCACCTTTAGTTGACACAGTGGCTGAACAGGACCCTGGCTAAACCAAAAAGTAGGACTTACAAAGGTTGCGCTTGGTTATGTTTGTGCCCCCTTTCCTGTATTGCTCTCATGACTCCAGAGAGTAATTTTTAATAGCTTGGCCTATGTGCAGTATATCAGTATTTTTTTTTTTGAACTTGCAGTGTGCAAAATATTTAGGTGCTTTATGAACATAATTTCAAACACCACTAAAATTCCCTGTTTCATTATCTCATTTTTATGGTAATGATGAATTTTATGGGAAGGTCACAAGACAAAGCAAAAGAAACCCAAAGCTAGATGAGGTGCTGTTTCATATCTGGTCAGAGGAGATTAATGGACCTGCCTGTGGCTCATGTATTACCCTCCCTAGCTAACCAGAGATGAAACGTCATGTGCCCCAACTCATGCTTTATTGTTTTTAATTTGTTGCCTATCTTTGAAAAGGACAGAGAATCAATGTCAGGCTTTACCATTTGTTTTATGACTGTGAACTCTGGCTAGCCTAGCCTTTGAGGAAACACTTGTTGTTAAATAGTCAACAGATGAGAACATGTCTTCTTCTAAGGAGCAAACGACATACAGAGTAATTAAAAACTAGAGGTAAATCTTAAATCATAGCTGAGACAGAAAAGCTGCTAAGGTTGAAACTTGAATAGTGAAAAAAAAAGTATAAATACTAAGATAATGAATCTTCCCTCTTGAATTAATAGAATAGAATAGAATAGAATAGAATAGAATAGAATAGAATAGAATAGAATAGAGCAGGTTGGAAGAGAACTTCAAGATCATCATGTCAAATCCATCATCCAACACCATCTAATCAACTAAAACATGGCACCAAGCACCCCATCTAGTCTCCTCCTAAACACCTCCTGTGATGCTGACTCCACCACCTCCCTGGGCAGCACCTTCTAGTGGCTAACAACTCTCTCTGGGAAGAACTTTCTCCTCACCTCCAGCCTAAACTTCCCCTGGTGCAGTTTGAGACTGTGTCCTCTTGTTCTGGTGCTGAGTGCCTAGGAGAAGAGACCAACCCCCTCCTGCCTACAACCACCCTTCAGGTAGTTGTATGCAGCAATGAGGTCTCCCCTGAGCCTCCTCTTCTCCAGACTATACAACCCCAGCTCCTTCAGCCTCTCCTCATAGGGCTTGTGCTTAAGGCCTCTCCCCAACCTCGTTGCCCTTCTCTGGACACGTTCAAGAGTCTCAATATCCTCCCTAAACTGAGGGGCTCATAACTGGACACAGGACTCAAGGTGTGGCCTAACCAGTGCTGAGTACAGGGGCACAATGACATCCCTGTAACAAGGTGGAAAACAGTTGATGGGGACTAGGGCAGTAGGAACACAGTGAAGAAGAATCTTAGTAGGTCCTTGAAGCAACTTGTGAAAGTGGATTAATTTTTTTGTTTTAATTCCTTGTGAGCAGCAGCAATGCCAAAGGCAAGAACAATTAAGTGGAAGCTTGTACTGTGTGCCAAAGAAGTAATTTCTAAGGCCTTTTCTTTTTTTCCTTCTTTTATTTTTTTCCATTGAGCATAAGAGAAAGATTTAAATGATACAACCCTTAGGCCCATGAGCTTGGCAAAGTTTAGTAAGTTAATTTTTTTTGGTAAAGTCAGTGTTGCTGTGCCAAGCAGATTTCATTGAGCTTCACAGCTCTCTCTCAAACCAGCACAGGCAAAAAAGAAATGAGAAATGAAACGAAAAATAATAAAGATATAAGGCCATAAATGAAACCAAAACAACAGTGGTAGGAATCACAAATAAAATCCAGACTGAAGGCCCTTTGATGGAAGAATTCTAATGCAGATTAGCAATGGAGTTTCTGTTTCCCTGTTTACATCATTAATTTGTAATAAAACATGTATTAGGAACAGCCTGGAAGTGCCTTCCCTCTGTTTAGCAGTATGAGGCTTATTAGGGAATGTAATCTGTCAAATGCCTTCCTTTTAAAGACCTCTTGCTTCTGGCTTGCATTTGAAGTTTGAGTAACTTGTCAAGAATTGCTGCACAGTCTGGATGCACTTTGTTATTTTTGTGTGCAGTGATTTGCACACCCCCCCCCCCCCCCCCCCACACACACACATGTACACACACACAAACACACAGACATACACACACACAAACACACAGACATACACACACACAAACACACAGACAGACACACACACACAGACACACAGACAGATACACACACATACACACAGACAGATACACACACATACACACACAGACACACACACAGACACACAGACACACACACAGAGACACACAGACAGGCACACACACATCACGCACACACAGACACACACACACACATACACACACACAAACACACACAGGCACACACAGACACACAGACATGCACACACACATACACACACAGAGACACACACAGATAGACACACACACAGGTACACACACATATGCACACACAGACACACACACATAGACACACACAGAGGTACACACACATAAACACACACAGGTACACAAACATACACACACAGACACACACAGACACACACACACATAGGCACACACACAGGTACACACACACATAGACACACACAGACACAGACACATGCACACACACATGCACACACACAGACACACACACACACGTACACACACAGAGGTACACACACATACACACACAAACACACACACAGACACATGCACACACACATACACACACACAGGTACACACACATAGACACACACAGGTACACAAACATACACACACATGCACACACACACAGAGAAGTACACACACATACACACACACAGACACACACACAGGCACACACAGGTACACACACACATAGACACACACAGACACAGACACATGCACACACACAGACAGACACACACACACAAACACACACACAGACACACAGACACATGCACACACACAGACAGACACACACACACATACACACACACACAAATACACACACAGACACACAGACACATGCACACACACATACACAGACACAGGCACACACACATAGACATACACATAGACACACAGACACACAGACACATGCACACACACAGACACAGACACAGACACACACACACATTTGCTGTCCTATTCCATTTCACAAACCAGTGCATTGTCTTTTAGATGTTGAGTACAGAAATGTGGTGAGGGCAGACAAACTGAGCGTGCCAGAAGGGAGAACTGGTGAAGGAGCAGAGCTCGGTAACACCAGAAAGGAGACTGTTATGTTCTGGTAACCAGAAGAAAAGTTTGGGTTGCTCTGATTTTGATGCACAGAAGGAAACTCCATTTGCCCTGTCTAATAGGGAGGACTCAACCTCAATGCCTGAGACTCTTTGTCATCATGCAGAGGCTGGCCTTCTAACCTGAGGAGGTCAGCAGGTGCTATCAGGCCCTTTTTTCTCCTTGCCCAATTGAACCACTCACAGAGTGTTTTGATAATCTCAGTAAGAGCGACGCTCTCATTGTTCCAGGTGAAATTACCAATGTCATCATTATTTCCCTTTTTCTGCCTTCCTTGTGATGTTGCTGCACCATTAACCCTCTTCCCGAGGCTTTTGAAAGCCAACTGGTGTGAGTCACATCAATCATTGCACGGTGCATGGTGTGTCTGTGCAGAATTCACCATTCTCTGCTTCTTTGTGACTAACATTTTGTCACAAGATTCCTATTCTAAGCAGTCTTTCTGACCCTCCAAAAGTAATCAGAAAGATTTGTCCATTCCCATTAGACCTGCATGGAAGGAAATAACAGCATTGGAGGTGAATTACGGGAGGAAAGAGGAATGGAATCAGAAAGTGCTGGTTTCATTAGTGTCTTCTTGTAAGAAGAGAAAGGCTACTATATACAATTGTTAATGCAGAAATAGATGGAGAATGATGCCATACATCAAATGGCATTACTTACATCCACTTAGGAACAATGCTACTAATAAAATAAACCTGAATAAAACCCTTTTATGGGTTATTCAGCTAAAAAGGCCCTATTCACTGAAGCTTAAAAAGGAAGGGAGAGTAAAAGCTATTTTTTCTTTTTCTTAAGGAGACTGAGAACGATGCCTTGCTTGTCTTCACAAGACAGCAGAGCAATGACTTGATATGGAAAGTGTTTCATCTGGAACAGACCTTTTTCAGCAGAGCAAAGGCTTTTAATTGTCCTGCAGAGTCTATTTAAGAAAGAATAGGCAAGTTGAAGAAACTGTGTCCACACTAAAAAGGCAACTTCCAGAAAGAACAATGATGAAAGGGATTTAAAGAGATACTAAAAAATTATATAACTCTGTCTATTCAGGCTACTCTTCTTAAAACTAAGAAGCCATAGTTTCTCTTTTCAGATCAGTTTAAATTGTGCTGCTTAGCTGTTAGCTTCAGTGTGATATCCCTGCACCAGGGAAGCTCTTTCTGCTCCTGCTTCCAACTTTTCCCCTGTGCAATGCTATCGGTACTCAGAAGGTGCAATGAAGTGCACCAACAGGAAATCCATCCTGGTGTCCCCACCTGGCTAGCCCACAAAGGGTTAATTTCTTTTTTTCCCCATAGAAAACCACAAAGGTTATTAAAGCAGTTTCTTATAAGAATTATTCACCAAAAAATGAGACCCATTGTAAAATGCAAGGATTAATTTATTAATCAGAGCTTTCTGAACTCTCACATTAAGCAGCTTTGTTATGCTAATTCCTTCATAAATGAATAATGGACTTATTCTCCATTATTGCCTATCACTTTAAAAGGCCCATTTAGAAAATGAAGATGTCCTTTTCACTTGAAAATTTTGATGTGTTTTATGGAAGAAGGGGTTTTTTTCATTGTTTTTTTTGAGATTGGAATATTTGCTCCCTAAATCCTTCAGTTCCCCCTCCCTATATCCTTCAGTTCCCCCTCCCTATATTCTTCAGTTCCCCCTCCCTATATCCTTCAGTCCCCCCTCCCTGCCCAGCTTGCACTCATCAGTCAGTGTTCAAATCAAACAAAGCCACAACTGTTTGCCACAGAGAGGCAGAGTGTGTGGAAAGAAAGCCTGATGGAGATAAGGGGCTTTGAGAACAGAGACCCGAATCTACAAAGCTATTTACTTCTCACATACCTGTGAAGGGAGCCTTAGCTCCTACAGATTTTTAACATCAGATTCTGCTGTGAATAAAAGGCATGAAAGAAGACAGCCAAGGTGGTGCAGCTGCAGAAAACCAGCAAGTTCAGCCACAACATAGGATTTCTCCTAAAAAGAAAGAAAGGGGGGAAAAAGAGATCTTTATTAGAAGAGCTTAGTTTTGCCACATACTTTCCATGTGGTCTTGGAGATTTCATCTTGTCCTTCTCTTGTGTGTAGGCACTGTCAGTCAACAGTTAGTTTCATGTCCAAACCTACCTAGCAGTTAAATTCACAGAATCAGAGATTGATCAGGGAATGGTGGGGGCTGGAAGGGACCTCTGAAGATTATCTAGTCTAACTCCCCTGCAGGGTCACCCAGAGTAAATCACCCAGGAATGTGTGCAGTGTTTCCCTTTTTTCCCAGTTACTGGAGTCTTCACCTGACTGCCAGGACTTTTTGACTGTCATGGAGAGTGGCTTGGCAGCTCCCTGAGTCAGTTACCTCAACACTTTGGGATGCATCTCACCACATCCCCTAGACTTATGTACATGTTCAGGTTCCTCAGGTAGGCATGGAACATCCCTCAGGTGGGATATCTTTTACAATGGGAGGGACTCTGCTTCCCCAGTCCCTATCTTGTGGTCCATCCATTAGGGATGTGTAGGAAGAGAGGCTGTCACTGAAGGCTGAGGCAAAAAAGTTGCAGCAGCCCAGTTTTAAATAACAGATCTGGCTTTGCTTGAGGAACTGGTTTCCTAAGTGCAGGCAAACTCTCCTTATTTTCCAATTCAGCTGTTGTCTTGTTTTGAACCTGTGAACTCTTAGTCCCTCAGGGCTGAAAGAACAGTAAAGTCAGTGAAACCGTGGCTTGACTGTGGCAGAAATGTGAACAGTTCATCCTCAGCTGGATGTTACTAACACAAAGGAAATAGGGATGGCTCAGAGCAGAGCACACACTGTACCTTGTTGTTGGCTGGAGGGCTGTGATTCCTAATGATAAGCAGTTAAGTGGTTAAGGCTTAGAGAGAATCAGAGTCAAAAGAACACACAGCTCTTTTCCAAACTCCAGTGCTGCTTAGGCACACTTCCCTGGGCTTCACCTACGCTCTGAGGAATGAAAAAGAATGATAGTTTGTAGGGCTTGGACTTGAGAACCTTATGGTAAAACACAAATTCCTTGGTTTCTTGTGACCTCCTGGTGTGACCTCCAATAACAGGGCCTGAGAATTTGTCTCAAGTTACTAAATGAGTGTCTAAGGGCTTTGCTGCCTTACAGCCTGTTTTGAGGACAAATGCAAAGAAATCAGGGTTTAGAATCACTATCATATGGTTGGATGGAACAGAACATTTCTCTGTCAGGTATTTTTCATTTCCCTATAGCCTTTCACAAACATGTCAGGGTGGGTGTCCGGAGGATGGAGCAGGTCTCTTTGCAGTGGTGTCCAGTGACAGGACAAGAGGTAATGGGCAAAAACCTGAACATAGGAAGTTCCATCTAAACATGTAGATAAACTTCTCTACTTTGAGGGTGGCAGAGAACTGAACCAGACAGCCCATAGAGGTTGTGGAGTGTCCGTCTTTGGAGACATCAAAACCCTCCTGGAGCTTGCAATACTGCGCAACCTGCTGTGGGTGAACCTTCTCAAGCAGAGGGCTGGAATAAATGATCTGCAGAGGTCCATTCCAACCCCCCCCCATTCTGTGATTCTATTAGAACTCTGTGAAATTGGGTGAGCTGACCTTGGATTTTCAGCTCCTGGGGCTTTCTAAGTGCTGGGCTTCATCTGCTCGGGAACCTTTAAGAGGAAGAAAGCCAAGCATTTGATCATTATCAATGATTTATGAAACCCACATATTTTCCAGGCAATTGTCTGAAAACACTCCTGGGCTGCTGATAGTCTTGTGCCCTTTCCCATTGTCTTTTTTCTTTATTCTAGCACTGCTGGTGTGTGCTTTCCTCAGCTGAAGTTAAAAATGTCTCTGTGTTTTCCTCAAATGTTGTACTCCTGAATTTAAAACAAATAAAGCTGCAGGATTTCTGGTGAGACAGGGGTTCTTGCTTGCAAGAGTCAAACAACAGTACCTCCCCACACATTTGTCAAGGAAAAGAGAGAAAAAATATAAAGGACCAGAAAAAGCAGGAAAATGGAGGGTGTGTTTTCGGTGGGGTTGTAAATGGGCAGTTTGAAGTTATGGATTTGATGAGGTCTGACAATTTTATGGTACAAAGTTATTTCCAAAACCCCTACCTAGTCACTGTGTCAGTTTTCCACCACCGCCATGTGCTCCTAAATGCACAGCTAACACATCATGATCACCCACAGAGCTGGTGTTCTGCCTTAAGTTACTGAGGAAAGTAGAGGGAAAAAGCAAAGGTGCTACAGCAGAGAGGTCAGCATGCACAAACAGTGCCAGAGAATTTAAGGGAAGAACCAGAGCTCAAGGGAACCCAGAGAATGGTCTCTTCTCCCAGGCAACCAGTACCAGAACAAGAGGACACAGTCTCAAGCTGTGCCAGGGGAGGTTTAGACTGGATGTTAGGAAGAAGCTCTTCTTAGAAAGAGAGATTGGCCATTGGAATGTGCTGCCCAGGGAGGTGGTGGAGTCACCATCAGTGGAGATGTTTAGGAGGAGACTTGATAGGATGCTTGGTTGCATGGTTTAGTTGATTAGATGGTGTTGGTGATAGGTTGGTCACAATGATCTCAAAGGTCTTTTCCAGCCTGGTTAATTCTATTCTATTCTATTCTATTCTATTCTATTCTATTCTATTCTATTCTATTCTATTCTATTCTATTCTATTCTATTCTATTCTATTCCATCCCATCCCATCCCATCCCATCCCATCCCATCCCATCCCATCCCATCCCATCCCATCCCATCCCATCCTATCCTATCCTATCCTATCCTATCCTATCCTATCCTATCCTATCCTATCCTATCCTATCCTATCCTATCCTATCCTATCCTATCCTATCCTACACTTCTGGGTTTATTTATGGGGGCAGAGATTTAGTGCACATTTAGTAACCAAAATCAGTTTACAACAAAAATTTGTTTGTCACAAATAATTCTGTAAGTACTGCCTGATAAAAAGCCTCTGCTGTGTGAAGCTGAAAAATAGATAGTTTTTCAACTGCTGGTGTTATTACAAATATTAGAGATGGCTGACCTGTATTTTTCTCTGTGTTTTTCTTCACAGTTCATCTCTGTTTGATTTCTCTTCTCATGATCAAATCATAGTCTTTTGCTAGTGACAAGCCAGTGTAATTATCATGTTATCAAAACAGACTGTGGAAGAAAGTCAGATGGACAAAGAGGGGGAAATGCTCTGGGTACTTGACTGCTGTTGACAATTATCTGCAAGTCCTCATTTTTATCAGGCAAAAGATATTAAATGATGCTGTCAAAGACATTCCCAGTATGTGAAAGGCATTCTTTAAATAAATGTCCTCATTTTAACTTCTCCTGAGGTTGCAAATCCAAAACTCTATTATGTTTTTATTTACTGCCTGCTGAGAAACATAAAGATGAGGTCTTATTTCCTTCCATCTTTTTGTCACGCTGCATATTTTGCTTCTAAACAAATAATGCTGCACAGTATTTCTGTAAGAGGGCTCCAGTCCAAGCAGGATACTGAAGCACACAGTGGCAGAATGTGCAGTAGCTTTGTAGAAACTTGCAGATACTGGGGGGAGAGAAGAGAAGAGAGAAGAGGAGAGGAGAGGAGAGGAGAGGAGAGGAGAGGAGAGGAGAGGAGAGGAGAGGAGAGGAGAGGAGAGGAGAGGAGAGGAGAGGAGAGGAGAGGAGAGGAGAGGAGAGGAGAGGAGAGGAGAGGAGAGGAGAGGAGAGGAGAGGAGAGGAGAGGAGAGGAGAGGAGAGGAGAGGAGAGGAGAGGAGAGGAGAGGAGAGGAGAGGAGAGGAGAGGAGAGGAGAGGAGAGGAGAGGAGAGGAGAGGAGAGGAGACTGGAGAGGAGAGGAGAGGAGAGGAGAGGAGAGGAGAGGAGAGGAGAGGAGAGGAGAGGAGAGGAGAGGAGAGGAGAGGAGAGGAGAGGAGAGGAGAGGAGAGGAGAGGAGAGGAGAGGAGAGGAGAGGAGAGGAGAGGAGAGGAGAGGAGAGGAGAGGAGAGGAGAGGAGAGGAGAGGAGGGGAGGAGAAAAGGGAGAAGGGAAAAGGAAAGGAAAAGCCTGCTTGAGTATTTTAAAAAGGGAGAGGAAATATTAATGAACTTTTTCGTTTGTTATTGTTACAGTATTCTGTGGAACAGATGCAGAGATGTGGTGCTAAGGAACATGATTTAGCACCAGATTTGCAGAGCTAGAGTATGGTTGGACTGGAAATGGAAATGCAGCAGTTGTTCACAGTTTCCAAGTTCTAGTTGTAATATGTGCAACTTAAATATAATGAGCCCTCTTTCCTTGAGAAATACACAGCTGGTTGCTTTAATCAGTGATTCTCAGCCTCTACTACTGCAAAAAAAGATTTGAGCAGTTTCTTTGTTTAAATTGAAAATGAAATAAAGTCCTGGTGGAAACCTTTCTTCTCAACCTCTTTTGCACTTGTATTGTTTTGCTGCTTCCCCTCCCCCCCCCCCCTTTTTTTCCCCCCTTATTTGCAAAACATGCAGAAGTGGAAGGCTCTTTTTCCTCCAATTTGAGTAGCACCAACTTCCTTCCTTACAGCAGTAATCACAGAATTGTTAGGGTTGGAAGAGACCTCAAAGATCATCCAGTTCCAACCCCCCTGCCACAGGCAGGGAGACCTCACACCAGATCAGGTTGCTCAGAGCCACATCCAGCCTGGCCTTCAAAACCTCCAGGGATGAGGCTCCTACCACCTCCCTGGGCAACATGTTCCACTGTCTTACCACCCTCATGGGGAAGGATGACCTTGGATATCTTTCCAGTCAAAACCTTTCTATGATTCTGTTTCAGAAGAAAGAAGAGAAGGTATTTCTGTTGTTCTTAAGCCTTCTCAGCATCTGATGGAGTGTTTGGGGAGGAAAAACAGAGACAAAGTTTCTGATTTGTTACAAACCCCATTCAGAACAATTGTAAATGCCCTACAAGTAACTCTTGTAGCTATTTATTTGTGTGTTACATTGACTTTGTACACTCTCTTTGATTGGTCCCTGTACCTGCCTAAGTACTAGTTCAGTTAGTCTGCCCCAAGAGCAGAACTGGTGCTCCATACCATTGAAATATTCACTCACCTCAGCTCATACTTCCACTCTAGGTGTAGGAAGGAAGAGGAGCCTTTAGGTAGATTGAAACATGACATGGTTGAAATCAGAGGGCTAGTGAGTACTCTGATTTTCTGTTTTCCACTTAAGGAACAAGCCAAGATTTCACCTTGATGTTCATCTTCTGCAGAGGGAAACTCCTGTGGCAATGTGTTTCGTGTTGGAATAACAAAGTTGGATAACTGAAGTGGTGCAAGTCAAGGAACTTTTGTCTTTTACATTTAGCCAACATGAAGAATAGAATAGAATAGAATAGAATAGAATAGAATAGAATAGAATAGAATAGAATAGAATAGAATAGAATAGAATAGAATAGACCAGGTTGAAAGAGACCTTCAAGATCATTGCATCCAACCTATCATCCATCACCATCTAATCAACTCAACCATGCAACCAGGCACCCCATCAAGTCTCCTCCTAAACACCTCCAGTGATGGTGACTCCACCACCTCCCCAGGCAGCCCATTCCAATGGGCAATCACTCTCTCTATGAAGAATTTCTTCCTAACATCCAGTCTGAACCTTCCCTGGCACAGCTTGAGACTGTGTCCTCTTGTTCTGCTGCTGGTTGCCTGGGAGAAGAGACCAGCCCCAGCCTGTCTACAGCCTCCCTTCAGGTAGTTGTAGAGAGCAATAAGGTCTCTCCTGAGCCTCCTCTTCTCCAGGCCAATCAACCCCCACTCTCTCAGCCTGTCCTCATAGAGCTTGTGTTCCAAACCCCTCCCCAGCTTTGTTGCCCTTCTCTGGACACCTTCCAGCAACTCAACATCTTTCCTAAACTGAGGGTCCTAGAACTGGACACAGGACTCAAGGTGTGGCCTAACCAGTGCTGAGTACAGGGCAGAATAACCTCCCTGCTCCTGCTGGCCACACTGTTCCTGATGCAGGCCAGGATGCCACTGGAGGTTTCTGATGACAAATCAGTGCAGGCAAGATTAGGATTTACAAACACAAAGGACAGGCACAGTTTAAGACCTGTGCCCTTTTCTGAATCTCTTTTCACCCTCAAGCTGCTCTAGTTATTTTTATATTTTTTTAAAATAAAACTTGTTTAGGTCTTTTCTCATGGGGATTGCCATAAATGAGGCTTCCCAGTGTTAATTTTAGCCAAATCACAAGAGAAAAAAGACATGTAAATTGTCAAAAAATAGGTAATTATGTCTCATGCACTCCCTGGTTATTCCTTTGTAATCGAATAGATTAGCTGCTGATGAAATGAGACATAACAATGCTCTGCACATATATTGTACTTTACATCCTCAAAGTGTCAGACACATTAGTTCACTGATGCAACCAATATTTTAATTCCTTTATTTTTGTTGTTGTTTTGCTTTTTTGGCTATAGCCCAGATTGATGAAACATGGTTTTAATTCACAGGGCATTGTCACCAGGCATATGGTCTGTACCACTGAAGTTAGATGTAGCAGACAATGATAAAAAAGGTGTACTGTAAAGGCAGCAGAATACAAAGTTTGGTGAGTTATATTTGGGTTTATTTTGATTTAGCTAACAAAAATATCCAAGGAAACAGTTACAAAGCAAGAACATTCATGTCGTTTATGGAATGGAGCTTACAGAGTTGAATAGAATAGAATCATAGAATGGTTTGGGTTGGAAGGCACATTAAAGATCAGCTAGTTCCAAACCCCCTGCCATGGTCAGGGACACATCCCAAAAGATCAGGCTGCTCAAAGCCTCAAACCACAGTCTTAAACACTTCCAGGAAAGGGGCATCCACAGGTTCTCTGGACAACCTGTTCCAGTCTCTCACCACACTCACTGTAAAGAACTTGTTCTTAATGTCCCTGCTCTAGTTTCAAATCATTGCCCCTTGTACTATCACCACATGTTCTTACTAAAAAGTCCCTCTCCAGCTCTTCTGTAGCCCCCTTCAGGTACTGAAAGTCTGCTCTAAAGTCTACCTTCTCTTCTCCATGTTGAACAGACCCAACTCCTTCAGCCTGTTCACATAGGGGAGGTGCTCCAACCTTCTGATTACCTTCATCTCCCTCCTCTGGACCCACTCCATCAGGCCCCTTGTCCTTGTGTTGGGGGCTCCAGAACTGGACACGGTACTCCTGGTGGGGTCTCAGAAGAGCAGAACAGAGGGGCAGAATCCCCTGCTGCCCAAACTGCTTTTGATGCAGCCCAAGATATGGAGGATTTATTCTCTGTTGAAAGACCTGATTTCATACAAATAGTCCTATGCTAGCTGTGTCACACTCCAAAGTGCCTAAATGAATGAAAATGCTGATTCTGAAGCTGCACAGACATATAGATTTGTGTCATCTATTTCCAGTCCATTCTGGAGTGCAGCCTTGTTACCATGATCACCAGCCCATGAAAACAAACAGGTCTCAGGAGCTCTGGAGCAGAAGCTGTTTTCCACCCTGCACTGATTTACATAGGCATGGTTGCATGTTCCAGTGGAAAAGGAATGGAAATCTCACCAATTAATTTCCTCTTTTGTTTTTAATCCCTTTAGTCTATGTTTATTTAAAACCAAGCTTCTAGTCACAGCCTGGATGTGAATCTGTTAAAACAATCTCTCTGTGGAGCTTGGAATAAAACTGGGATTCATTATTTAATCTTTTGATTATTTTGATGTTTTTTTACTAGTACTTTTATGAGAAATGCCAGTGTCTAGTTGGTGAAACTATGATGAAGAAACAAACATCAGTGCAGCAAATTTCCAGGGGATGGAGGTTTTATTGTACAATAGGAATTGCAAGTAGTAATGTGAGATGAAAAGCCACTGAAATCTGAACCATCAGAATCATGTTTGGGTTGGAAGGGACCTCAAAGGTCATCTGGTCAAACACCCTGCAGTGAGCAAGGACATCCTCCATTAGAGCAGTCTGCCCAGAACCTTCTCAGGCCTGACCTTGATTATCTCCAGGGATGGGGCCTCAACTACGTCCCTGGGCTACGTGTCCCTGTCTTCTACCACCCTCATGGTGAAGAATCACAGAACATTAGGGGTTGAAAGGGACCTTGAAAGATCATCCAGTCCAAAGCCCCTGCTGGAGCAGGATCACCTAGAGTAGGTCACACAGGAACGTGTCCAGGAAGGTTTTGAATGTCTCCAGAGGAGGAAAAACTTGTTCCTAACATCCAATCTAGATCTGCTTCTCTTTCATTGCAAACCATTGCCCCTCATACTTTCACTGCAGGCCTTTGTAAACAGTCCCTCTCCAGTCTTCTTGTAGGTCCCCTTCAGGTACTGGGAGGCTGCTATTAGGTTTGCATGAAGCCTTCTTGTCTCCAAGCTGAAGAGCCTCAGCTCCCTCATGCTGTCCTTATAGTAGAGGTGTTCCAGCCCCCTGACCATTTTTGTAGCCCTCCTCTGGACCTGCTCCATCAGGTCCATGTCCTTCCTGTGTTGAGGGCTCCAGAGCTGGATGCAGTACTCCAGGGTGAGGCAAGACCTTACCAAAGCAGAGAAAAAGAATTCATCAGAAACATTTGTTTTAAAGGGTTTGCTGTTCACTAAACTCTGTGCAAGTGTTCTGTGATCTTCACTGGTTGGAATTTATGTTGTGTTTCTCTTCTGTTTATCCAATTTGCCAGTGAAAGTATAACATCTGGATTGAATTTGGCATGGTTTAGGCAGCTCTCCAGTTGGTGCTCAGGCAGCACAGACACTGAAGTGATTACTCTATGTTTGCTTTCAAAAGAAATGCAGAGAATTTTGGTTTATACGTTTATATTGGTTGTACAGACAGAGAATTAAACAAGGTCTATACATAATTTCCATTTGTGAGGACCATCTTGTTAGCCCTCCATAATTTGGGGTGCTGAGGGACACAACTAAGCACCAGACTTGCTAGAGTTACATCATAGTTGATCTTGTTTTGTTTTTTTCCAATCAAAATGATTCTGTGGTTCTATGATTCTATACCTTTTAAATAGAATAGAATAGAATAGAATAGAATAGAATAGAATAGAATAGAATAGAATAGAATAGAATAGAATAGAATTAACCAGGTTGGAAGAGACCTTCGAGATCATCAAGTCCAACTTATCACCCAACACCACCTAATCAACTAAACCATGGCACCAAGGGCCTCATCCTGTCTCTTCCTAAATACCTTCAGGGATGGTGACTCTACCACTTCCCTGGGCAGCACATTCCAATGGCCAATCTCTCTTTCTGGGAAGAACTTCTTCCTAACATCCAGCCTAAACCTCCCCTGGCACAGCTTGAGACTGTGTCCTCTTGTTCTGGTGCTGGTTTGCAAGTGGCCAGCATTGAAATAGGTAACTGCTAACAGCAGTTTCATTATTCTTTAAGCCTAGCTAATATGACATCTTTAAGGATCTAAACATAAGGACGAAACTGTGTTGATGGTGGTAGAACACTGGAACAGGCTGCTGAGAGAGGTGATAGTGTCTCCATCCCTGCAGTCATTCCAACCCTGCCTGGGTGCCATTCTTTGCAATCTGCTCTAGCTGGACCTCCTGTGGCAGGGGGCTTGGACTGGATGCTCTCCATAGATCCCTTTCAACCCCTATCATTCTGTGATTCTGTGATCTGAGTAGGGAATCTTGTTATCATCTTGGGATTTTATTTCTTCCCAGTAGGAGTTCCATGAGGGTCCTGAAAAAATTCCCATTGCCACCAATGGGACTGGAGTCAGGGAATCAGATCTGGTAGTAGGGACACTTACTGCATTGTTTTCCTAACATCCTTAAAATGTGTCACACTGCAGTCCTCCCTGCCACAAAAAGCTGACACGTTTGAAAGTGGTAGAACAGATTTTCCAGTCATGAAAATTCATCTCTAAAACATTTCAATGTTGAAATTGGGCATCTCCAAAAAAGCAAATATGTGTCTGAGCTGTCTTACGTGAATTGCTTGGTTCAGGGAGAATTAATCTATAGATATATATTTGATGTGTGTATAAATAATTCATATATAAGGGGATAAAACAAGTATCCAGAAGTAATTCTGCTATAAAAATACAAGCAGAAAGGAAGTGAGATGCAAGCAGAGTGAACTCTCTTTCCTGTCCACCCACATTCCTTTGTAAAATGATGCAGGTGTTCGCCTCATGAGAACGGGGAGGGGGGAAAGAATGAAATGTTTGGAAGCGTGCTCTCTACCTGCAGAGAGTTTAATGCAATATACATGTGCACATCTGGCATGCATTGAAGTGTTTTTACTATCAACTTTGAGGAATGAAAGGAGATAAAAGGACTATAGTTAAAAAGGGGGAAATGGGCTTACATGAAAAAAATGTGTAAAGGTCTTCTGCTTTCGGTCAGTGCGGTAATCAGTTCCGAAGCTAGTGAGAAAGTAGAGTCATTCGAGGAAAGTGATTCAAAGGATCATAGAATCATCAAGGCGGGAAAATGCCTCTAACTTCAGCAAGCCCAGCCATCAGCCCAACCTCACCATGCCCACTAAACCATGTCCCAAGTGCCATGTCTACATATTTTGTGAACATCTCTGGGGATGGTGACTCCACTACATCGCTGTGCAGCCTGTTCCAATGCCTGACCGCTTGTTCAGGAAAGATTTTCCTAACATCCAACGTGGAGTATAGCTCCTGTTGATTGCACCAACTGCACACATCATCAGATGAAGTGTCTTGATTCTCAAATTGGAGACTTTGCCATGTAGACATGCTCAGCATCAGCAGGAAGGAAGGATCTGGTGAATACTGCCCAGAAATACATATATATAAATTATTTTTCTGGAAGTCATAGAGTATAGAGTAGAGTAGAGTAGAGTAGAGTAGAGTAGAGTAGAGTAGAATAGAATAGGATAGAATAGAATTAACCAGGTTGGAAAAGACCTTTGAGATCATCAAGTCCAACCTATCACCCAACACCATCTAATCAACTAAACCATGGCACCAAGTTCCTCATCCAGTCTCATTTTAAACACCTCCAGTGATGGTGACTCCACCACCTCCCTGGGCAGCACATTCCAATGGCCAATCTCTCTTTCTGGGGAAGAACTTCTTCCTACCATCCAGCCTAAACCTCCCCTGGTGCAGCTTGAGACTGTGTCCTCTTGTTCTGGTGCTGGTTGCCTGGGAGAAGAGACCAACATCCTCCTGGCTACAACCTCCCTTCAGGTAGCTGTAGAGAGCAAGAAGGTCTTCCCTGAACCTCCTCTTCTCCAGGCTAAGCACTGGGTTGGGAGTGACCTCTAGATATCATCCAACCCAGCCCCCTCCCACTTTCCACCAGTGTTCATTGCTTTTAGATTTTGAGCTTTAATATTCTTCTCACCATTACTTGAAGAGGCAAACTATAGCAAACACAAAAAGAGTAGCAAAGAAAGGACAGAGCCTGTTCCTTCTCCTGTTCCTTCTGAGGACACCATACACTGCCATGTGTTTATGGCTAGTGCCAGAAAGGATTCTTTGATTTAAAAGTTAAACTATGACTGATTAATATAAGGCTGCCATAATTGTCTTGCACAGATCAGAGCCCCAGTGAAAGCTCATGACAGTTGATAAGATTTCCCCCTTAAATTCAACTGATTTTGAATGAGATCCAGGGAGTTAAAAGGGGATTTCTCCAGTTTTTCATATGCTGCTCTCTCTGGGCCTCCTACAACCTGTTTCAAATGGGAAAAGGGTAATATTTGTTTCTTGTTAAGCATTACTCCTACTCAGGTAACACTCTAGATTGGTAATTTTCTTTAATCCTCAAAAATGTATTAATTCTAAGTAAACAACCCCAAACCTCCCAGCAGAAACACACAGAGCAAACTGCGCCAAGGACATAAAATTGTTTTCCAGGTGGCTTAACCAAATGAGAACAGCACCACAAACATTTCTGTGACCTATGCTGTGAGCACACACAGCTGAAGCCTGCCAGCTATGCTAATAGAATATTCCTTGTAGCCTTCAAATGGAAGGAGCTCTTTTCTGACCCCCAGGATTTTACATTTTCCCATTATGTAGATTGACTGCTGTGATAGGCTAAGGTGACTGATGATAGCTGAGCCTCAGCGTGGGAATGAATCTGATTGTCTGTGAATTGGTAGAGAAATGAATACTCCAAGCAATTGTCAGCTACATTATTGGCATTGCTGAGATGAAAAGCAAATAAAATTTTGCAGCAGCTAATCATTTCAGGCATGATCATTGAATGACAGTATTGACAAAACCGAAATGATGAGGAGGCCAAAATGAAATAAAAGGCAAAGAAAAAGAAATAATAATAATAATAACAAAAATAAAAACCCCAAGCCAAAGCACCCCAAATTTGGGTGTTGTCTTTCTTATCAGTATAATTTACATAGAATCATAGAATCAGTCAGGGTTGGAAGGGACCACAAGGATCATCTAGTTCAAACCCTCCTGCTATGGGCAGGGACACCTCACAATAGATCAGCCTGGCCAGAGCCTCATCCAGCCTGGGCTTAAACATCTCCAGGGACGGTGCCCCAACCACCTCCCTGGACAACCCATTCCAGGGCTTCACCACTCTCATGGTAAAGAACTTCTTCCTCACATCCAGCCTGAATCTCCTCACCTCCAGCTTCATTCCATTCCCCCTAGTCCTATCACTACCTGAGATCCTAAGAAGTCCTTCCCCAGCCTTCCTGTAGGCCCCCTTCAGATACTGGAAGGCCACAATTAGGTCACCTCGGAGCCTTCTCTTCTGCAGACTGAACAGCCCCAACTCCTTCAGTCTGTCCTTGTAGGAGAGGTGCTCCAGCCCTCTGCTCATCCTTGTGGCCCTTCTCTGGACACCTTCCAGCACGTCCATATCCCTCTTGTCATAGGGGCTCCAGAACTGGACACAGTACTCCAGGTGGGGTCTCACCAGGGCTGAGTAGAGGGGAAGGATCACCTCCATTGCCCTGCTGGCCACACTTCTCTTGATGCAGCCCAGGATCTAATTGGCCTTCTGGGTTGCAAGTGCACATTGAGAGTTCATGTTGAGCTTCTTGCCCACCAGCACCCCCAAGTCCCCAAGTCCCTCTCCTCAGGGCTGCTTTCCAGCCAGTCACTGCCCAGCCTGGATTTGTGCCTGGGATTGCCTCAACCCAGCTGCAGGACCTTGCACTTGGTCTTGTTGAACCTCATGAGGTTGGCTTGTGCCCACCTCTCCAGCCTGTCAAGGTCCCTCTGGATGGCCTCCCTTCCCTCCAGCTGTCTGCTGCACCACACAGCTTGGTGTCATCAGCAAACTTGCTGAGGGTGCACTCAATGCCATTGTCCATGTCACCAACAAAGATGTTGAACAAGCCTGGTCCCAGGACTGATCCCTGAGAGACTCCACTTCATTCTGAGAAGAGATGAGATAATCTGTGTGGCCATGGAAAAAATGGTGCAGGCATCAGTTACAGGCTGAGGTCACACCATGGACCTGTTTTTATAAGGAGCTCCATCACTTTAGGAAAGCTGTTGTATCCATACTGTGTTTCACAAGGTGTTGAGTGACAGATTTTAGCTTGTTATAAGACTCACAACATGTGAAGCAAGCCTGATTTAGATGCCTAAGCCCCAACGATAAGATATGAGATACACCCTGGACTGTGTCATGTCTGAGCCAGTGAAGAGTCCTCTGGGCTGATATTCACAGAATCACAGAATCACCAAGGTTGGAAGAGACCTCAAAGATCATCAAGTCCAACCTGTCACCACAGACCTCGTGACAACTAAACCATGGCTCCAAGTGCCACATCCAATCCCCTCTTGAACACCTCCAGGGATGGGGACTCCACCACCTCCCTGGGCAGCACATTCCAATGTCTATACAAGAGACGATGTTGGGTGATAGAGTGGACTCGATGATCTCAAAGGTCTTTTCCAACCTGGTTAATTCTATTCTATTCTATTCTATTCTATTCTATTCTATTCTATTCTATTCTATTCTATTCTATTCTAGTCTAGTCTAGTCTAGTCTAGTCTAGTCTAGTCTAGTCTAGTCTAGTCTAGTCCAGTCTAGTCTCAGTGAAGAACTTTCTCCTCACCTCCAGCCTAAACTTCCCCTGGTGCAGCTTGAGATTGTGTCCTCTTCTTCTGGTGCTGGTTACCTGGGGAATGAGACCAACCTCCTCCTGGCTACAACCTCCCTTCAGGGAGATGTAGAGAGCAACAAGGTCTCCCCTGAGCCTCCTCTTCTCCAGGTTAAACAACCCCACCTCCCTCAGCCTCTCCTCATAGGGCTTGTGCTCGAGGCCCTACGATTGATTCAGAATGGCATATCCATGCAGTGTGGTGTGGATTCATCTAGGATTACTAGTTTAGCTTTAATACATTGGCCTGAAAAGTGCAATGATTTAGGGGTAATTAAACCTCAGCTGTAGGAACAGTATGGATATGTGCGCTAGGCAATCACACACTCTCCCAGCTTAATTTGCCCCTGAATTTGAATCAACACCAGCCCTTTAGATAAAGATCTGATATCCATCTTTTTGATAGATCAGTCCACGGAGAGGCAAATAATCCATGATTCATAACCCTGTCCAGGCCTTTAATGCTTTTGGAAGGCCAACTGTAAAATTATAATGGGATACTCAATATTAAAAAGCCCGTTAAGGAATTTTATGGTGTTGGGGGAAAGCGCTGAATGCAATAACAAATGTTTAAAATAGAAGCCGGTTTAATTGGTTTACCAAGATGTTGTGAAAATGCAAGCAAGGCACTGCACTCTTCAAGTGCTTCTGCCCAGCAACAGACCCTCACTCTCTGCTTAGTGAGTTAATGAAATTCAGGCCAAACAACTCGTAGTATCCCAGAGACAGAGCCGGGGTTTGAGATGGGAAAGGGACTGTTGCTGCTGAACGCTGAAAGCCTGCGTTGTTTTAAGGTTAATCCATTGTCAGAGCCCATTTTTTTTTTTCCCTATGAAAATTGCTAGAACCATTGACAGAGCTGCTAAATAGGGAGCAATGTTTACCAGCAGAATGTGGAATTTAATGGTAATAAGTGCAGCGAATTACTGCGCACTAGAATATCTTCCAAGCCTTGTATCTTTCATCGCACACCTTTTTTGTGCTCAGTAATCCCTAAACTTACATAATACAGAGAAAATGGCATTCAAAGTGATCTTTATGAATGTTTTTTGTGTTTCATAGCTTGAAGATAAGAGCTTCTGTCTGCTGTGGAAAGTCTATGTCAACAGAATCTGCTTGATCAAAGCATCCTTTGTCAGTTATTAGTAGAAGGAGTGAAAATCCACTAAATTGTGATTCTCTGTTATCTGTAGCATTTTCAGCTTGCAGCTTTTGCAATTTTCATGCTTCCCAAATTGTAACAATAGTTTAACGTTTCAAATATGTTTCCAGCATGCAGCTAGGAGAATATCAGGGGGAGCATTTGTTTCCTTTCTTTGGAAAATAATTGAGGTGGGTTGTTGTTGGGGTCTTTTTTTATCCCCCTCCTGCAGCATATTTCTGCTGCTGCTTGTTCTGTTCTCCATCATTTCTGGACTTCTAATGCACGTCAGTCAGAGCCATTAGCCATCAGAGCTGAATGGGTCTCTGCTTAGCTGTTCTGGGAAAGTATGTTGCAGTCACATGCAGGACATTAAACAAAGGAAGGTAAGGAAAACTGAAACTGAATCACACTTTTATTGTAAAAACAAATGGCTCCTGTTGGCAAAATTCAAGGACACAAAGACAGTAAGAAATGACACAGTGTTGGACTTCCATTTGCCCACCTGCTCCTGTGAAAAGTGACTTCCCAGTGTCCTCCTTCTTTATCTTGTGCTATTTTCCCTTCAATTTAAAAAAAAAAATCTTCATCTATTGTATTTCCCTCTTACTGTTTCCAATATTTTTAAACAATTGAATCACTTGAGTGACTGACTTCCTCCACTATGCCTCATTAAGTAATTGAGTTAAATTGACTCAAAATAAAGTGACACACTTTATTTCACAATGATTGGTTTGAATCAACATTTGCCTTTTCTTCCTATTGCCTTTTCATCACAAGTTTTTTCCTTCCTAATGCTCCCAGAGTTCTTTTATTGTCTTCAGTAAGAAAAGCAGTGAGCACAGGCATTGTTCAGAGAGATCTGCAAAGAATACTGTGTCAGAACTCTTGTGCTCCTATATGATGCTTTTAAAATCCTAATTGCTTTCATGCCAATGAAGGAAAAAAAACCCCACAACCTCCAACCATTTTTATTTTATGGTTTTCAAATAGTCTGGGAAGATTTTCAGAGGAGGGGAAAAAAAAGAGTGAGATGGAATTCTAAGGCTGAAAAATGTACAGGAGCTCAAACATATTTGTCAGAGAATTAGATCAGATTTCAGAATAGCATAGCATAGAAAAGAATAGAATAGAATAGAATAGAATAGAATAGAATAGAATAGAATAGAATAGAATAGAGAAGAATAGAATTAATAAGGTTGGAAAAGACCTTTGAGATCATCAAGTCCAACCTATCACCCAACACCATCTGATCAACTAAACCATGGCACCAAGGGCCTAATCCTGTCTCTTCCTATACACCTCCAGTGATGGTGACTCCACCACCTCCTTGGGCAGCACATCCCAATGGCCAATCTCTCTTTCTGGGAAAAATTTCTCCCTAACATCCAGCCTAAACCTTCCCTGGCACAGCTTGAGACTGTGTTCTCTTGTTCTGGTGATGGTTACCTGGGAGAAGAGACCAGCTCCCACCTGGCTACAACCTCCCTTCAGGTAGCTGTAGAGAGCAAGAAGGTCTCCCCTGAGCCTCCTCTTTTCCAGGCTAAGCAACACGGCCTCTCCTCATAGGGCTTATGCTTCAAATCCATCACCAGCTTTGTTGCCCTTTGTGAGTCTTCTCAAAAGACAGGATCATTAAAAACAACCAAACACTTCAGTTTTAGAGGAAAAAAATAGGAAAATGAGAGAAAAAAAAAAAAATCCTTTTTTTCCCCCCACTGAAAACCAGAAAAGCATAATGACCAAAGGCAGTGGACAAAAATTATTCCTTTCTACCACTGAGAAGCTGGAAAATCTAATGACAAAAGTAAAAGGAAAAAAAATAATATTTTTGAACCTATAGCATAAAAAAAAAATCAAAAAGGAAAAGTTTCAACAAAAAGCATTCAGTGAAGTTGGTGGTGGAGTGGCCATCCCTGGAGCTGTTCGAGAGGGGATTGGACATGGCACTCGGTGCCTTGGTCTAGTAGGCATGAGGTCTTGGGTGACAGGTTGGACTTGGTGATCTTTGAGGTCGTTTCCAACCTTGTTGATTCTGTGATTTTATGATTCTAAGTCATTCTGGAATGTCTTTCTTTGTGTATATCATTCATTGATTAACACTTCAAACCATTGTGAGCTTTAAACCAGAGCAATAAGACCCAAAATCTGAAAACGCAAGGACAGATCACTGTAAAGAGACTGTAGGTGAATCTCTGAGCTTTGGTGCTTTATTAACATTTCAGTTATATTATCCCTGATGTGAAATTGCCCTAGATGATCCTCTTCAGGGAATAAATAGCAAGCCTGAAACCTCTGCAACTGTGACACTTCCTCTTCTGATGGCTGCTAGCAACAGCAGGTTACTTTACTAACAGGAAAAGTGTGTTACTAAATCATCAGTGATTGCAATCAGATTTTCTTTGCCTGTATTTGCTTAATATACCAATTGGAAAAAAAAAATAAGAAGAGACATCTGTTTTTCTTTTCACTTGGTCTGAACTTATCCCACTATCTTTAGAAAAACATCAATGCTTCATTGGTTAGGTTGCTCATTCAGATTAATGTTGCAGGACTTTTTTATCCTGGAGAATAGATCTAGACTTGTACATTGTAATCTAGCTAATGATCCGTTCCTCATCTTGCTATTGTTGGAAGATTGCTATTTATAATTTCTTATAGGCACAGCTTGAATGTTAAAGAATATTGCCAAGGGAGAGAATGCTACTGATGATAATCCCTTGATAGAAGAATAGACTAGACTAGACTAGACTAGACTAGACTAGAATAGAATAGAATTAACCAGGTTGGAAAAGACCTTTGAGATCATCGAGTCCAACCTATCACCCAACACCATTTAATCAACTAAACCACGGCACCAAGTGCCCCATCCAGCCTCTTCCTAAACACCTCCAGTGATGGTGACTCCACCACCTCACTGGGCAGCACATTCCAATGGCCAATCTCTCTTTGATAGAACTTCTTCCTAATATCCAGCCTAAAACTCCCCTGGTGCAGCTTGAGACTGTGTCCTCTTCTGGTGCTTGTTGCCTGGGAGAAAACACCAACCCCCACCTGGCTCAAACCACCCTTAAGGGAGTTGTAGAGAGTAGGAAGGTCTCCCCTGAGCCTCCTCTTCTCCAGGCTAAGCAACCCCAGCTCCCTCAGCCTCTCCTCATAGGGCTTGTGCTCCAAACCCCTCACCAACTTCATTGCCCTTCTCTGGACTCGTTCCAGCAAGTCAACATCCTTCCTAAACTGAAGGGCCCAGAACTGGACACAAGACTCAAGGTATGGCCTAACCAGTGCAGTGTACAGGGGCAGAATGACCTCCTTGCTCCTGCTGGCCACTCTTCCTGATCCAGGCCAGAATGGCATTGGTCCTCTTGGCCACCTAGGCACACGGCTGGCTCATGTTCAACCTACCATCAACCAGCACTCCCAGGTCCCTCTCTGCCTGGCCGCTCTCCAGCCACTCTGACCCAGCCTTTTTTCTGTAGAAGGCAGAATCAGCCAAACCCAGATCACTCCTATACCATTTGCATAATTTCCTTGATTACACATAATTAATTACTTAATCTCTGGTGAAGAATATTCTCCAGCCACCTTTAGTAACTATTCATGACTTTCATTGTTGTCATAATTAGAATGTTTTTCCTAATACCAGCTTGAGTCTGATTTGTCTTAAGGAAGACAATTAATTCTTCTTAACCTTCTATTGTCCTAGATGAGCAATGTTCCTCTTATGACTGCAAAACTGGGTGAAGGAAAATAATAAGCATGTAGGTTGGATTTAATTCGAGGACAGAGTCATAATCATGGAAACAGCACCTTGCTTTGGTGCTAAATATCATAAAGATGTGTGCCAGATCTGTCTTCATGCCCACACTTTTTTATTACCCTCCTAGGGACTCCTATGTAGTTTTGATGATGATCAAACACAATAGAAGTTATTAACTCTTTAATAATGATTCAGAAAGGATTATGTATGCAGTAGCCTTAAATTGACATCAACTA
This sequence comes from Melanerpes formicivorus, assembly GCF_026170545.1. Lineage (NCBI taxonomy): Eukaryota > Metazoa > Chordata > Aves > Piciformes > Picidae > Melanerpes > Melanerpes formicivorus. Next base: position 1,991,038 of record NW_027142394.1, read on the forward strand.
TGTATGATGAGTTCATTGTTGTCATTCACAAAGCAGAATCTGCTGTCTCTGCATGGAGCAAAAGATTAATGTTTTCTTAGATATGGCCGTTACTAATCAATAAATGAACAAGACAAGAGAATCTGTCCCAGAATCAGTGCCAGGACACTTAAATGAGGAATTCTTGTGTCCCAGCATAAGGTCACTCTGTTTCAGGTGAGCAAGGCATACAGCTCTGCAATGTCCTGCTCTGCATTTATATCAAACATAGAATCATAGAATCATTAAGATTGGAAAGGACCTCTAATGATCATCAAGTCCAACCAGTGAACCAACACCACTAAACCATGTCCCAAAGTGCCATGTCTACCTGCTATTTGAACGCCTCCAGGGATGGTGACTCCAATACCTCCCTGGGCAGCCAGTTCTGATGCCTGACCACTCTTGCAGGAAAGAAGATTTTCCTAATATCCAAGTTAAACCTCCTGTGATGCAGTTTGAGACCATTTCCTCTCACCCTATCACTAGTTAGCTGGGAGAAGAGACTGACCCCTACCTCACTGCTACCTTCAGGTAGTTGTAGAAACCAAGGAGGTGGTCCATCAGCCTCCTCTTCTTCAGACAAAACAACCTCAGATCCTTCATCTGCTCCACAAGACCTTTTTACCAGAGCCTTCACCGGCTTTGTTGCCCTTCTCTGCACACTCTCCACATCGTGATATCCTAACAGTGAAAAAAGCTTGTACTTTGGGGTTTGGTTCACTTCATTAATCTCTTCCTTGTTTACACTGCTATGGATACAGCAATTGATAAGAATTATTTTGCCTTTCCTTAACAAAAAAGAGGGAATAGCCAATGCAGGCTCGCTTTCTTTATACTCTTGCCTTGAAAGCTGCAATCCCTCTGTAATGACTTATGAGCGCGCATACCGCTCACACTATGCAATCAAAAGAGAGAGAACTTTCCTCTGACAATAAATCCATGAAAAGAAAATCAGAACCAGGAAGATAAAATGAACCTTGTTCAGCTTGAATCTCTAAATGTTGAAAAGTGTCTTTTACTCCGCGGAGCACATAGCTATGAAAAAAGATTTAATCAGAAAGAATAAAACCGGTGTTTGCTTCATTGTTTTCTGTCTGTTGAAATTGTTGGTAGGAGAAATGGTTGTTTCATTTGAAAAATAACATTTACTTAGTCTCATGTCAAGAAAAAGAAGAAAAATGCTGACAATATTCCCTTGGAACAAAATGTATATATAGGTATTTTTTTTTTCAGCTCATATGAAATATACCTCATTTCCCTTGAGCCTGACCACTGCAGCACCTGATCTGATACCCTGGGTAGATGAATTTCTCCATAAACATGCCAGTGTTTAAATTTGCATGGAAAGAAAATAAATATCCACACACATTGAAACCATTCTGCATGAATCCTCTATGTAAGACAACAGAGAAAAAAGAGAAATATTTAGTATTGTCAGTCTTACAAGCCAAGCCACTAAATTGTAGTCCCTGCTGGGCACACCTCTAAAATCTACATGTTCTCAGTGAGACCCCTAAAGGACTTGTGTCTATTGCAAGCCAATAGAGAATCATAGAATAGAACAGAATAAACCAGGTTGGGAGAGACCTTCAAGATCATCGTGTCCAACCTATCATCCAACACCACCTAATCAACTAACCCATGGCACCAAGCACCCCATCAAGTCTCCTCATGAACACCTCCAGTGATGGTGACTCCACCACCTCCTCAAAACACCAAGGTTGGAAGAGACCTCAAAGATCAAGCCCAAGACCTCATGACTACTAAATCATGGCACCAAGTGCCATATTCAATTCCCTCTTGAACACCTCCCTCCACCACCTCCCTGGGCAGCACATCCCAATGGCTAACAACTCTATCTGGGAAGAACTTTCTCCTCACCTCCAGCCTAAAGTTCCCGTGGCACAGCTTGAGACTGTGTCCTCTCATTCTGGTGCTGCTTGCCTGGGAGAAGAGACCAACCCCCTCCTGGGTACAACCTCCCTTCAGGTAGTTGTAGACAGCAATAAGGTCTCCCCTGAGCCTCCTCTTCTCCAGGCTAAGCAACCCCAACTCCCTCCTCTCCTCACAGGGCTGTGGTCCAGACCCCTCCCCAGCCTCGTTGCCCTTCTCTGGACATGTTCAAGAGTCTCAATGTCCTTCTTAAATTGAGGGTCTCAGAACTGGACACAGTTCTCAAGGTGTTACTTATGGTCAATTAAAATTGGAGATTGATGCCCCTTGTCTTATTTATGCTCAAAATCCAATGTTTCAAAATGTGTGGACTGACAGTTTCTGTCATCTAACTACAGAGGGCATATAAGGGATTCTGAAGTGCAAAATTTCCATCCAAGTTCCCTGCTGAGCTTAAAAACAAAAGATTTCTAGTATGAACTGTTACTGATCTGAAATGGAAGGAAAGAGGTAGAAACAATATTGTTTTTCTTCAAGATCTCTCTGCTCGTGGTTAGATTCCACAGCAAGAGTTCAGTCATTGGCACCATCAATTTATTATAGTCTCTGCCTGATGAGAGCTGCAGAAGTAATCCAGGAAATTGACTGGACAGGGATGGATTTCTACCACCTGCCTGTGGTCTCCCCTCCATCCACATAAGTATTTATATCCCAGGAACAGAGGTCTTCACTCCTTATGTTTTGATAATACACATATTTATTGGATATTTTTTGATCAACAAGCTCCCCAGAATTACAATAAATGGTTGCTCCAGTCTCCAGATACCTCACCAGAGAGCTAAAAATTGAAGCTTTGCAAAAGCAAGCTAATGGTCCTTCTCAGTGTCAAAGAAATAGGAAATGTTGTCCCCTCAGCTCTAGTTCTCCCAAAATCAGAATCATAGAATTGTTAGGGTTGGAAGGGACCTCAATGATCATGCAGTTCCAACCCCTCTGTCATGGGCAAAGACACCTCACACTACAGCAGGTTGCTCACAGCCACATGCAGCCTGGCTGCACAAACCTCCAGGCTTCCACCACCTCCCTGGGCAACCTGTGCCAGTCTCTCACCACCCTCATGGGGAATAACTTCTTCCTCACATGCAATCTGAATCTACCCATTTCTATTATTTTTTCCATTCCCCCCAGTCCTATCACTCCCTTGCACTCTAAAAAGTCCCTTCCCAGTTTTCTTGTACTCCAGTACTAAAGGTACTGGAAGGCCACAATTAGGTCTCCTGGGAGCCTTCTCTTCACCAGACTGAACAGCCCCAACTCCCTCAGTCTGTCCTCATAGCAGAGCAGCTCCAGCCCTCTGCTCATCCTCATGGCCCTTCTCTGGACACGCTCTAGCACTTCCAGATCCTTCCTGTAATAGGGGCTCCAGAACTGGACACATGGGTCCAAAACTGGATGCAGTACTCCAGGTGGCGTCTCACCAGAGTGGAGTAGAGGGGGAGAATCACCTCCCTTTGTCTGAAGCCATCCTTGAAAAAAGAAAGACTGTCCATCAATCAAAAACTATTGTAGAATAATGAGATAATGTATGCCTGAGGAAGCTTACAGCTCTTTTAACTTGAAGGAACTGGGCAGTAAAAGGTTTCATACACATCACTCCTTCCATGGGTACAAAGCTTTAGAGTTTTTGTCCACAATGGAGACCCTGAGGTCTCCTGCTCCACATTAATGCTTCACAATGTGCATGTGTGTGATAGCTGGTGAAGGGTCAAGAGAGGAGTTCCTGTGAAGAGTAGCTGAATGAACTGGATCTGTTTGGTCTGGAGAAGTGAAGGCCAAAGGGAAACCTCCTTGTTCTCTACAACTCCTTGAAAGGAGGTTGTAGTGAGGTGGTGATCAGTCTCCCCTCCCTAGTATGAGGTGATAGAATAAGAGGAAATGGCCTGAAATTACAGCAGTGGATATTTAGATTGGATGCACATTTCTGTGCTGGAAGTGTGGTCAAACACTGGAACAGGCTGTCCAGGGAAGTGGTGGAATCACCATCCTCAGAGATGTTCATAAAACATGTGGACTTGGCATCTGGGATGTGGTTTAGGGGGCATGGTGGTGTTAGGGTGATGGTTGGACTTGATAGTTTTAGAGGTCTTTTCCAACTGTAACAATTGTACGTTTCTATCTCCCCTTTTCCCATCAGTATTTCTCTAAAACTTGGAAATCAAGACTTTTGGAACTCTGCCTGACACCACAAGATACTGGCTTCAGCTGGGATTTCTTGCTGTTGTGGCAATAGCATCTCTGAGGATAATAAGGTCCTGTGATACCTCCAGGGCTAGGGGGCACATGCTCTTGGTGTCCCATATGTTCTGAGTATCAGATTGCCCCCCAATGTCAGGTCATAACATATTGCCAAGTAAGCACTAAGCAAACATGCACTGCTGTCAGAGTGACTCCAGCACATAAAATGGTTGATCTAATATGTCAAGACTGTGCAGCTAATGATTGGGAAAAGCATTACTAGACACAATTTATGGCAGAACATGCAGAACATTTGGGGGCTGAGGTGCCCCAAGCGTCATACATCTGAACTTCACTTCTTAGCCACTACTCTTTGACCCAAACTCTTTTACATAACAGTGAAGAGCAATTAATTTGTGCCCCAACTAATTTGTGGCCCAATTTCCCTTTTGTGGGGATGTTAAGGAGCTACCAAGGCAGTTTTGCCTAGTGCTATGAAATAAAATCCCATTTGATGTTGCTGCTTTAAACTGGTAACCCTAGGACTTTGCTAGCTGTCTTTAAAATCCTTCCAGGCTGACATATCTAAGTAGAGGCAGCTTAATTCTCCAAATCAATATACAAGGAGGAAAAAAAAAATCAGCTGGTGTTTGACAACAAGATAATACAAGTTGTATGACTTCTTTCAGCCTGCTCAATTATTACCAAGGCCAGGGATTATTTAACACACTTAAGAGTTGTTAATTTTCATAGCAGTAGCTTGCAGACAGCCTAAATTAAAACAGACTGCTGCTGTGCTGTTACTTTAGATAATCTCTCAGTTAGGTGCTCTGAATTTCCAGACAAGTTCATTAAACACAAACAGACAGAGCTGAGGAATTTACAAGTGCAAAATGTGGCCAAACAGATGTCAGGGTTTGCTGTGCTGGGCCATGCCAATACTGCATTCGTTTTCTGTTTGCAGATCACCTCATATTATCTGGCATTATGTTACTCAATGCTATCTATAGCATGTGGTCACATGTTCTCTGGGCTAAAAATAATTGATGACATTTTATCTTGAAATGTGGAATAATTCATAAGGAAGTGATTGCATGTATTTTTCAATTCTATGCAAAAATGATTGTGCCAGGGGAGGTTTAGGTTGGATATTAGGGAAAATGTCTTTCCTGCAAGAGTGGTCAGAGATTGGAACAGGCTGCCCGGGGAGGTGGTGGAGTCACCGTCCCTGGAGGTGTTCAAAACCTGGAACACTGAGACATGGTTTAGTGGGGATGGTGATTTTGGGTTGATGGTTGGACTTGATGATATTAGAGGTCTTATCCAACTGAAGTAACTCTATGATTGCATGATTTTAGGATTCTGTGATTAACAGTCCTGCATAGCTGCTTGATTGTAAGTCATATAACAGTGTTTAGCATCTCCTCTTTTTTTCAGCATAATTCTTGAAGTGCTATAGAATCATAATATCATTAAGGTTGGAAAAGACCTCTAAGATCATTGAGTCCAGCAAACCAACACCATCCTGCCCACTAAACTATGTCCTGCAGCACCATGTAAACATAGGTTTTGAGCACCTCCAGGGATGGTGACTCCACCACCTCCCTGGGCAGCACATTCCAATGGTTGACCACACTTCCAGTGAAGAAACTGTTTCTAACATACAATCTAAATATCCCCTGGTGAAACCTGAGGCCATTTCCTTTTGTCCTATCAATAGTTACTTGAGATAAGAGACCTACAACCTCCTTACTACAACCTCCTCTCAAGGAGTTGGAGAGAGCAGTAAGATCTCCCCCTCCCTGATGTGCCACACACATCGGGGTCTGACCCAGAACCTGATTCGGTTCTTAACAGCATTAGTCACCATCTTGTTGGCAAATTATTATCTATTCTCCTCCTGATCAGCTCCCAATCACGAAGGAAAATTAGCTGGAAAATCAAGTGAGGTTGCATACCAATAGCATGTTAATAATTTTGAGAGATGTTTATACTGATTTTGATTAGAACGTAGGAAGTCTGGCTCGCTGCAAAATGTGCTTAATGTGGTGTTAACTGAGCTCTGAGATAAAATTAAAATATATGGAAAGGGGTGATTAGATTTCCAGGTGGAATGTTGGTAGCATTTGCAAAGAATATCTGGTGCATGGTAAGGAGGAGAAGAGAAGGGAGATGGCTGAAAGGGTGAGTTCTTTTTACTATGGCTGTAAGCTTCCCAAATTCTACTGGTGGTGAAGTGGGGTGGGAGGATTCTCTGAAAAAGAACTGGAATGACTGAACAGCAGCATCTGCACCAGGCAGAGAAGATTTACTCAAACATTTCTGTCTGGAAAGTTTATTGGGTTTATTAGGCATCAATAATCAATCATACAACTACATATACCTTTATATGCACACAGGAAAGTACTGATCTAGTTGAGGATGCCCCTGCTTACTGCAGAGGGGGCTGGACTAGGTGAACTTTGTAGGTCCCTTCCAATCCAGACCATTCTATGATTCTGTGATTCTATGATTCTATGATTCTGTGATTCTGTGATTCTATGGTTCTGTGATTCTGTGATTCTATGATTCTATGATTCTATGATTCTTTGATTCTGTGATTCTATGGTTCTGTGATTCTGTGATTCTATGATTCTATGATTCTGTGATTCTATGGTTCTATGATTCTGTGATTCTGTGATTCTATGGTTCTATGATTCTGTGATTCTCTGATTCTATGATTCTCTGATTCTGTGGTTCTATGATTCTGTGATTCTGTGATTCTGTGATTCTGTAATTCTATGATTCTGTGATTCTATGATTCTGTGATTCTGTGGTTCTATGATCAGCCTGATGCTACCAGCTTCAAAAACACATAAGCAAATGCAACACAGAAAGAACCACTGGAAATAATTTTTTTTAGGGACAAGAATTGGTCAAAGACAGGAGCAAATGTTTATCAAAATGCCCATAAGAAATACAAATCCAGAGCTTGTTGTAGCCAGGGTACAGCAGAAGAGGACAGGATGGGAAATGTAATAGCCTGAATTCATTATCTGCCACCTTTAGAGATGCACTTTTAATTATAAGAAATTTGACTCAAGCAGTTATGTCAAACCTCAGATTTATAGATCAAATTCACATTTTTCCCACTAACTTGAAACAAAAATAATTTATTTGCATGTGTGCATACAACTCTATCTGTATCTGTATCTGTATCTGTATCTGTATCTGTATCTGTATCTGTATCTATCTCTATCTCTATCTCTATCTCTATCTCTATCTCTCTCTATATATATCTCCATCTCGCTATCTCTCTATCTCCATCTCTCTATCTCTATCTCTATCTCTATCTGTATCATCTTTATCTTTTGTCTCTGTCTTTCTATAATCTCTATGTCTATTTCCATCTCCATCTCCATCTCCATCTCCATCATCTCTATCTCTACCTCTACCTCTACCTCTACCTCTACCTCTACCTCTACCTCTATCTTTACCTCTATCTCCATCATCTCCATCTCCATCTCCATCTCCATCTCCATCATCTCTATCTCTACCTCTATCTTTACCTCTATCTCCATCTCCATCTCTATCTCTATCTCTATCTCTATCTCTCTCTCTACCTCCATCCCCATACCCATCCCCATTTCCATCTTCACCTATGTCTGCATGTATATCTACATGCAATACAAACAAAGATCTATAACTATCTGTATATTGAGACACCTGTGCATCATTTTGGAAGAAACCCCCTTGGTTTTCTGCAGAGATTTGGGGAAGTTGTTATCAAACTTGAAATCTGGAACTTTGATCGGGACCTGAACAAAATTTCTTCAGCTGCATTTTAAGCTTGGACAGAATTGTTGAAAATATAACAAACCATTCAAATCTAAGAGGCATCTGAAACCCCTGCAAATTTAGAACGTTAAGAGCTCTTATCCTGAGGAAGTTTGTATAAATAACACAATTTTTTTTGCCTCTTAGAAGGCAAAGGGGAAATCTGACAAGAAACTCTTCTGAACAAACTGAAATGAAGATGTCCCAGGGGGTTATTTATATTTATTTTTGTTTCCCCTGAATCCAGCAGCTCAAATCATTGGATTTATGAAATGATTTTATTATGATTTGAGCAGCCACTCTCATTATATGAAAAACTGCTGGATAACTAATGTAAGGTACTCCTCTGATTAATCTGTGAGTAATTATTTCAATATGGAATCAATTTCTTTACCCTCAGATATACAGCCTCCTTTTTTTTTGTGACTCCACCACCTCCACCTCTCTCATGAGGAAAAGCTGAGAGACCTGGGGCTCTTGAGCTTGGAGAAGAACAGACTGAGAGGGAATCTTCTCAATGCCCAGTAACAGCTAAATGGTGGCTTGCCATTCTCTTTTCAGTGGTGCCCAGAGATAGGACAAGGAGCAACGGATACAAACTAGAACATAGAAGGTTTCACTTAGACTCATAGAATCAATAAGGTTGGAAAAGACCTCAGTGATCATGGAGTCCAACCTGTCACCCAACGCCTCATGACTAACTAAGCCATGAGGACCTTAAGGAGAAATTTTGTTAGTTTTATTTTGAGGATGCTGGACCTCAGGATCAGGCTGCCCATTGAGGTTGTGGAATCTCCTTCTCTATAGACTTTCAAAACGTGTCTGGACTTTGTGAATCCTGGGCAACCTGCTCTGGGTGACAGGGGAGTTGCTTTGGCAGGGGAGTTGGACTGGATGATCTCCAGAGGTTCCTTCCAAGTGCCACCATTCTGTGATTCTGTGAACACAGGGAAACTGTGGAACAAACACACTAGGAAGCAGGATTATATTTTGTAAATACTGTCATGATTTTGATTTCTCTTGTGGCATGTGTGCCTGTGTTATTGGCCTAGCTTGTAGAAATGATTTCTTTTGTCTTTCCTCTGATAGCTCCCTTTGGCCCTTGGCTGGTAGGCTTTAAAACAGACTCTTTGACATAGCAATAGTCTGTGGCTGCTTTCCCTAAAGTACTGGCATTTGTAGAGCTTTATACCTTCTTTTCCTAACAGAGCCAAGGGAGGAACCTGGAGTCATTAAAGTTTATTTCTAATCTTTCCAAGAGTTGGCGTACACTTGGCACCGTCAGAGCATCCACAACATCTCAGTTGGAACAATTCTTGGGTGCCATATTGTTTGGTTAACCTTGAGTGAGTCTGTTTACTGACTTGATTGCAGTGCTTTGATTATGGGGGAAATTGTCAACTACACTGTGGTCAAATTGATTGGATTCAGACTGAGGAGTCTGACCCCACACAAACAGAATGAGGTCCTTTGGGACAAATAATACTTTGGTTTCTATTTATTTTCAAACACTGCATGCTGTCTGAGATCTGGGAAGAACTTTACATCAGGGCTGTGATCTCAGCCCATGCCTGATTCGACTGAGGAAAAGCCAGTGGTGAAATACTGAGCTCAGTGTTGCTAGAAACTCTTAAACACCATAATGTGATCTGAAGCCATCAAGGCACTGACAGTCCCAGCACTTTTACTGCACTTTTCTGTAATCTTTGTAGCAACACTCAGCGAATTGCTGACCTCCTTGTCAATCTGGGTAACAGCCTGAAAGGCACAGAATTTGAGAACTACATGATTTCCTTTTTCTTTTTTTTTTTCCCTTCTCAGTTTTTCCTTTTGTTTTTATTTTTTCCTTTTTTCTTTTTATGGAAGTGGATGCATTTACTGGAAGGAAGAAGTATATCAAACAGGTTGTAATAAATTCCTGTCAAAACAGATGGAAGTCTTCTTCTATACAGAGCTATCTTTTGAATTCTACCTGGGAACCAAGGTCTACTCATACTGAGCACAGGTTTTGTGTCTGTAGCTTAAGGGTTTCTAAGTTTCTGCTCCATCCAAATTTATCATTTAGATTCTAGGCTTGGGAAGTATGATGGGCTATGCCCATCCTGAAAGCAGAGGGGGAGGACTTGTGAGAGCCTTGATCTCCCTGGAGGGTGTTTTCCCCCTGGGAAACTGAGTTAGTGTGTTCCACTCCCGCTCCCTGTCCAGCAAGCCTATAAAAAGGAAGACACCACAGCCATTTGCTCTCTCTTTTCACTTCTGCCTCGCAGGAACTCAGAGACTTGCTGCTGGCTTCCTGGTTCCACATGGTCAGGACTGGTCCTCCTCTTCCCTGCTACATTCACACTTCTTCAAAGGACTTCAAAGGAGTCCTTTTTTTAATACATATATTATATGTATATAAAAAAATATATATTTATATCCTATACATATATCCTGGTTTTCATACATATATTTTCCCCATCCATCCTTATTGTTTATCCTTGTGAACAATTCCTGTTATTGTGACTCCACCACCTCTCTGGGCAGCACATTCCAATGACTAACAATTCTCTCAGTGAAGAACTTTCTCCTCACCTCCAGCCTAAACTTCCCCTGGCACATCTTGAGACTGTGTCCTCTTGTTCTGGTGCTGGTTGCCTGGGAGAAGAGACCAACTCCCACCTGGCCAGAACCACCCTTCAGGTAGTTGTAGAGAGCAATAAGGTCTCCTCTGAGACTCCTCTTCAGGCAAAACAACTCCAGCTCCCTCAGCCTCTCCTCACAGAGCTTGTGCTCACTGCAGGTTGATTGGTCTAGATGATGTTTAAGGGTCTCTTCCCTTCAGGTTGGACTCGATGATCCTCGAGGTCCTTTCCAACCTGGGTGATACTGTGATACTGTGATACTGTGATACTAAAGCATTCATAGATGGTGTGAATGAGGATATTCTCAGTGAGTTGGATCATACAAGGATTTCATTACATTTGACTACTGTCAGTCTTCTAATTGTCCTCACAAAAAAAAAAGTTTGATGCAGGTTCCTTTCCACAGACAACTGAATTTGCCTCAAATTCTTTCCAACTTGCAATTAATGTCTCATGCCACAAATTGGAAATGGAGGGGCAACAATTACATGTTACCATCTTAACTTTTAAATTGTAGGTTTATCAAGTTAGCTGAAGGACTCTGGCTTTTCCTTCTTTTAAACAACATTATTTTACATAAACCCCAAAATATGTTCTCTGGATGCCTCCAGATAACCATTTGGGGAAATTTTTATTAGAAGAGATTAAGAAAGCTCAGTTTTGGAACTCTGACAGCTGACATGAAAATCTGGGTTTGGCACTCAATGAGAAGAAGCATACTAAATCATGTCCCAAAGTGCCATATCTACACAGTTTTTTAACAGTTCCAAGGATGGTGACTCCACCACTTCCATGGGCTGCCTGTTCCAATATCACTCTTGCATGAAAGAAATTTTTCCTGCTATCCAATCTAAACCTCCCCTGGTGCAACTTGAAGCCCTTGCCTTTCATCCTACCACTTGTTACTTGAGAGAAGAGACCAACCCCCAATCCACCCCAACCTCCTTTCAGGTGATTGTAGAGTGCAATGAGGTCTCTGCTTCAGATTCTCTTCTCCAGACTAAACAATGCCAGCTCCCTCAGATGCTCCTTATAAGACCTGTTCTCTAGGGTCCTAATGATCTCTATCATGCTCTCCTTTTTATTCACAAGTGAAGGAAACCACAGCTGCACTCAGGAGGAAGATGATCTTACAACACGTTTTGTCCCTTTGCAGATAAACTTTGCTACCTTGTGTTTCTAATTCTTCCAAACCAATGTTTGAGGCTTCTATTCCCCTGAGTTTGGCAGAAGTTACAACAAAGCAGCTGGCTCAGAATCACTCTAGATGGAACAAGTGATAGGATCCTGGTGCGAGGAGAACTGGCATATCTGCCTCTATCTGGTATTTGATACTTGTGTGGGTATCCAGGCCTTCAGTTCTTGTTATTGTTGGATGATCAGCTTTCAGCAGAAGCCAGGATTACCTTCCCTTATTTGCAGGTGGTGAGGGGATTATAATTCCACTTCTTAAAGCCACTTTGTCACGTTAAAACTTTGCCAGCTGCAAGGTGTCCTACTTCAAACTACTTCCTATGCTCATTTGGGAACAGCACATCACAGAAACGATAGATCTCTTGTCAGTGTGGATGACAGGTCATGAAGATGTTCCACTGGTGAGATGGAAATGCAGCAGTTGTTCACAGTTTCCAAGTTCTAGTTGTAATATGCACAACTTAAATATAATGAGCCCTCTTTCCTTGAGAAATACACAACTGGTTGCTTTAATCAGTGATTCTCAGCCTCTACTACTGCAAAAAAAGTTTTGAGCAGTTTCTCTGTTTAAATTGAAAATGAAATAAAGTCCTGGTGGAAACCTTTCTTCTCAACCTCTTTTGCACTTGTATTGTTTTGCCTCTCTTTTTTTTTTCCTTTCTTTTTTCTTATTTGCAAAGCATGCAGAAGTGGAAGGCTCATTTTCCTTCAGATTTCAAAGATTTCTAATGTCACAGGGACTATGAAGGATCCGATTTGAGTACCACCAACTTCCTTCCTTGCAGCAGTAATCATAGAATCATAGAATTGTTAGGGTTGGAAGGGACCTCAAGGATCATCCATCTCCAACCCTCCTGCCATGGGCAGGGACACCTCACACCAGATCAGGTTGCTTACAGCCACATCCAGCCTGGCATTCAAAACCTCCAGGGATGGGGCTTGTACCACTTCATTGGGCAACCTGTTCCAGTGTCTCACAGTATCACAGTATCACAGTATCACTTAGGTTGGAAAGGACCTCGAGGATCATTGAGTCCAACCTATCAATACAGACCTCATGACTAGACCATGGCACCAAGTGCCACGTCCAGTCTCCTCTTGAATGCCTCCAGGGTCGATGACTCAACCACCTCCCTGGGCAACACATTCCAATGACGAATGACTCGCTTGGTGAAGAACTTCCTCCTCACCTCGAGTCTAAACCTCCCCTGGTGCAGCTTGAGACTGTGTCCCCTTGTTCTGGTGCTGGTTGCCTGGGAGAAGAGGCCAACCCCTTCCTGGCTACAACCACCCTTCAGGTAGTTGTAGAGGTCAATGAGGTCACCCCTGAGCCTCCTCTTCTCCAGGCTAAACAATCCCAGCTCCCTCAGCCTCTCCTCATAGGGCTTGTGTTCAAGGCCTCTCACCAGCCTTGTTGCCCCTGGTCTCACCATTAATGAAAGTGGTATAGACCTTTGCTAACACAGCATGGACATCTACATGAGAGGTTATTACAGGAGAGGGAGATGAAGTATGTTGTTGGAGTATTTTTTCTTTGCTGAATTGTTAGTTGTGAAACTCATCTGCTCTTCTCCGAAACAGTGTGGATGTGTTTGCCTTGAGAGCTTGCTTCAAGGATCACCATTTAAAGCTGAGTGCTAGGAAAGTGGAATTTGCTTGAAGAGAACATTTTGTGGTGGGATTATAATTTCTCCCATCTCACTTTTAGGAAAGATGTTGAGTTGCTGGAATGTGTCCAGAGAAGGGCAACGAGGCTGGGGAGGGGTCTGGAGAACAGCCCTGTGAGGAGATGCTGAGGGAGCTGGGGTTGTTTAGCCTGGAGAAGAGGAGGCTCAGGGGAGACCTTCTTGCTCTCTACAACTACCTGAAGGAAGTTTGTAGCCAGGAGGGGGCTGGTCTCTTCTCCCAGGCAATCAGCACCAGAACAAGAGGACACAGTTTCAAGCTGTGCCAGGGGAAGTTTAGGCTGGAGGTGAGGAGAAAGTTCTTCACTGAGAGAGTTGTTAGCCATTGGAATGTACTGCCCAGGGAGGTGGTGGAGTCACCATCCCTGGAGGTGTTCAAGAGGGGACTGGACATGGCACTTGGTGCCATGGTTTAGTAGTCATGAGGTTTGTGGTGACAGGTTGGACTTGATGATCTTTGAGGTCTTTTGCAACCTTATTGATTCTATGATTCTATGATGTGATAAATGTACAACTTTAATAAATGAACCCAACTAAATTCCTTCTCTCTTTTTCCACTGCAACAACAGGGCAATGTGACTGCAAAACTTACCTTAAAAGAAATGACACAGAGACCTCACATTCTTCCATTGTGAAATATCATCAGAAATGTTTCTAGAAATGCTTCTTAGTTGTTCCTCAACAGAATAGATTTACATAATTTTAATTGCAGATGGCATCTGCTGCTTTTAGAGTACATGGCCAAAGCATGTTTCTTCAACTTGCATATAAATAGATGTTGATTTTTCATCACATCTCTATATGCAACATAGCTGAGATAAAACAAGTGCAAGTGTAGTGAGAAGATATTTTTGACTGCCCTCTTAAAGACACTAGGTGCGGGAAAGGATGGAGTTAGGTTTAGTGTGGTTTTGAGGACCAATTTACACTGAGGGTGTGGAATGGATTGCCCAGAGAAACTTTGGAAGCCTCATCCCTGGAAGTGTTGGATGAAGCCTTAGTATCATAGTATCAGTCAGGGTTGGAAGGGACCACAAGGATCATCTAGTTCCAACCTCCCTGCCATGGGCAGGGACACCCCACACTAGATCAGGCTGCCCAGAGCCTCATCCAGCCTGGGCTTAAACACCTCCAGGGACAGGGCCTCAACCACCTCCTTGGACAACCCATTCCAGGGCTTCACCACTCTCATGGTGAAGAACTTCTTCCTCACCTCCAGCCTGAATCTCCCCACCTCCAGCTTCATTCCATTCTCCCTAGTCCTATCACTGCCTGAGATCCTGAGAAGTCCTTCCCCAGCCCTCCTGTAGGCCCCCTTCAGATACTGAAAGGCCACAAGGAGGTCACCTCGGAGCCTTATCTTCTGCAGACTGAACAGCCTTGAGCAACCTGGTCTATTGGGAGGTGCCCCTGCTCAGGGGGATTTGAACTAGATGATCTTTTATGTCCCTTTCAGTACAAACCATTCTATGACTCTATGATTTTTATGGATCTGGTGGCTGCTGATTGTACAAATTGATTTCATGGTTTCTATAGAGAGATATTCCTTGTTCTTCTAGTCTAATCCACACTGATCTATAAAGATGGAATGTTGCATGGTGAGGATATCAGCCAGGCTGCTGCTGTGTGACATGCTTATTGTGGGACTCATTCAGGATTGTCTCTTCATCATCCTGAGGATCCTTGGCCATTGTGCAATTTCGCTGTGCAACTCATTGCTAGTGTCCATAGTCATTTGTGGCATTTGATACCATTGATGAAATGTAATCATGTAGAAAATCTCAACATCTCACTGAAATAAACCAAACCAAACAACTAAAACAAAACAAAACACCACCCCACACCCCCCTTCAAAACAAAAGCACACACACACACAAACTCCCAAACAAACCAACCCTGTGTCAGCATTTCCAAGAACTTCAGGGGTCACATATCCATGAGCTGTGTACAGGTTTGTCCCTTCTGGAAAACTTTTGAGTGCTGATAAAAATGTCTTCTCTTCAAAATGAACTCACACAGAATCACAGAATCACCAAGGTTGGAAGAGACCTCAAAGATCAACCTGTCACCACAGACCTCATGATTAAACCATGGCATCCAGTGTCAAATCCAATCCCTTCTTGAACACCTCCAGGGACGGTGACTCCACCACCTCCTTGGGCAGCACATTCCAACAGCTAATAACTCTCTCAGTGAAGAAATTTCTCTTGATAGTGAATAATTTATTAGATAAAGGCAGGATATTTTTGTCTTGGTTCATGGAATGCCTGAAGGGCCCCTGTGATCTCCACCACCATGATGATTATCTGAATGTCTTCAATAGATTTCTTTTGTAATATCATTTTACTCCTAGGGTTAATGGTCCCCATACTGGGTGAGAATTGTATTTCACCTAAGCTATGTGATTTGATTTTGCTTATTCACTGTGGTGCATGTAAACAAAGATAGAATGGCTTCCTTCATATGCAAATATGAGATCCTTTGCCTGATCATTAGTGTATGTATATTGAATTTTAACTTCTTGGACTAGTAGAGGAGAACAAATAGCAAGACATAAACATAGCTAAAGCTAATTTGTCCAAAAGTTCCTATGAAGGTAAATGGCAAATGCCCTCTTTTATTCCAAAAGATCTATGAAGTTTAAACCCCAAAAGTGTTGCTACAGTTGGAAGAAGGATTAAATATAAACCCAGTACATCCTTACTCACCATACTGACATTTATTTCTGTATTTACTTCTAGTCTGCATCTATGACACATCTTTATTTAAAATACAGACCTGAACTCTCCAATTTTATGTCAGTTTTTTTTTCCTCAATAGACCAATTTCTCTGTTCCTGCAAGGCTTCACTGAACCATTCTGGGTTCAAAAGTTTGTCTTAACAGAAGAAACTTTCAAACTGGACCTTCTGTTGCAGCCGTAGCCTCGGATCCCACACTTCACACTCCATTGTCGGAAGGAGTCTTGTGAACATGTAGAGATAGTAGTTGAAGCATCTTATTTCTTCACCAGGACATATGCATGGGTTTCTCAGGCTTACTGAAGCAAATGTTATATGCACAGATTTAGCAAAAAGGCAGAAGAGTGAGCAAGGTTAATTCTCTGCCTTAGCCACAACTGATCAGAATTCCATCAAATCTCCAGTTGGAGAATGTCTGCTAGAGCAATGAGGGAGTGATCTTTTTATATACAATGTAAGCAATAAAGTAACAGAGAAACCACCAAACAGGCTTAAACTGAAAAGCATTCAGCACTTTCTCCTGAAATCCTTTCTGTATTTTTGTGAAAAGATCTCCCACAGTAGAAATGTAAGGGCAGATCTCCATCTGACTCTCTTGAGTTTCAGAATATCACATTTGAGGGTTATTCTCCTACATTTTCATTTCCCAGTTTAAGTGTTCTGCCACTCCTGAGTCTGGATGCTGAAGAAAATAAAATCTTTGCAGTTCTAATGGAAATCAAGACCACAGAATTAACAGCCATCAGAAAAGCAAGAACCTGTGTTTTTAATCACACAGAATTAGTGAGGCTGGAATAGACCTCTGAAGTCTTCAAGTCCAGCCTATGACCCAACACCACCACACTGACCAGACCATGTCACTAAGTGCCACATCCAGCTTTCCTTAAACACCTCCAGGGAGAGGCTGAGGGAACTGGGATTGTTTAGCCTGGAGAAGAGGAGGCTCAGGGGTGACCTCATTGCCCTCTACAACTACCTGAGGGGTGGTTGTGGCCAGGAAGGGGTTGGTCTCTTCTCCCAGGCAACCAGCACCAGAACAAGGGGACACAGTCTCAAGCTGCGCCAGGGGAGGTTTAGACTCGAGGTGAGGAGGAAGTTCTTCACCAAGCGAGTTGTTCGTCATTGGAACGGGTTGCCCAGAGAGGTAGTTGAGTCATCGTCTCTGGAGGCATTCAAGAGGAGATTGGACGTGGCACTTGGTGCCATGGTCTAGTCATGAGGTCTGTGTTGATAGATTGGACTCGATGATCCTCGAGGTCCTTTCCAACCTAAGTTATACTGTGATACTGAGAGCAACTCCACCACCTCCAATGTGTTTGGCGTTTTGCTGGGAAGATTTTGCACTGGCCTCAGAAAGAACAATGCTTAGTTTTTCTGATTCCAGCTAGAGCTCTGGCAGCCATAAACCCATCTTTGGGCATGCAAACCATATGCATTTGATCTGGAAGTCATTGTGTGGGAGCACATAGAGAACTCCACGGCGCTATTAGTTCAGAGTTAACATTAATAATAATAATAATAATAATAATAATAATAATAATAATAACAACAACAACAACAATAATAAACCAGGTTGGAAGAGGCCTTCAAGATCATCTCATCCAACTCATCAACTAATCCAACCCACCTAAACAACTAAACCATGGCACCAAGCACCCCATCAAGACTCCTCCTGAACACCTCCAATGAGGGTGACTCCACCACCTCCCTGGGCAGCCCATTCCAATGGGAAATCACTCTCTCTGTATAGAACTTCTTCCTAACATCCAACCTAAACCTCCCCTGGCACAGCCTGAGACTGTGTCCTCTTGTTCTGGTACTGGCTGCCTGGGAGAAGAGACCAACAACCTCCAATCTACAACTTCCCTTCAGGTAGTTGTAGAGAGCAATAAGGTCACCCCTGAGTCTCCTCCTCTCCAGGCTAAGCAACCCCAGCTCCCTCAGTCTCTCCTTATAGGGCTGTGTTCCAAACCCCTCACCAACTTCGTTGCCCTTCTCTGGACTTGTTCCAGCAACTCAACATCCTTCCTAAACTGGCACATAAAAACTGGCTTGAAAAGAAAGATGCAAAGAAATGCAAGTTCACTCAGCCATGGAAAGATGAGGTTTCCAAGTGAAAACCAGCATCATCTCTGCACCAGTCCTTAGGCCATTTCCAATTTTATTACCCTTTCAAGAACTTCTTGTCCCCACTTGTGTAGCAGAGTGCTCTGCACTCAATACCTTTGTGGATACACAAATGTTTATGGAGAAACTTACATTAAAAATAGACCTCTTTAACTGGAATCAATATTTCATTTCTTTCATCAAGTAATCTGATTCGACTTTACTTTTAGTATTTTAAAGTGAACAATATAATCTTTAAAAGACAGCAGAGCAGGAAGTAAAAGGAGAAGACAGGGGGGAGAGAAATGGAAAAGAAACCATGCAAGGGAACAGCTTGCTTTGCTCTCATTATTGCTATCCTGTCAAAAAATGTGCAGAGCCCTCTGTCAGTGCCTAGACCCTTTCCTCTTTGTTCTTTTTTAATGATATTCTTGGAGAAGTTACATCTAAGTTCCTTCTGTGCATCCTTCACTGCCTGTGAATCAGGAGGTATATGAGGATCCGTTCATTTACATCATAATTCTGATGTCAACCTCTCCTGTTACCACAGAAACACAGCCCGTGACCACGCTTTGTATTAAAAAGGCAATATATGATACCATCAATGATGACAGCTCCCATGATTTCATCCTTGATTTTTGCCACAAAAATGTGACCTATACTTGATCTTACTGCTTTACTTGCACATCTGATTTTGAAGACTGCTGATGACTTGGTTTCATTTACTTCCTCAGTCTGCTCTAATGAGAATTTACAAGGACTGGAGTTTCCCAAATGCCTCAGTTTGCTGTGGATTTGTCTGCTAAATAGAATGTTGTCTTTTTTTGCCTAACCAGAAAAAGAGTGCCCCTAATGCCTCTAATGCCCATTGTCAATGATCTTGCCTTTCATACCTGAAATATAATCTCCCCTGAATATTTTCTATATATGCCATGGTTCTTTTTTTTGTCTTTCCCCTCTGCCCAGTTTGCAGTTTCTACATGTCAGACAAAGCACACACACATCAAGTCCATACTTAGCTTTCAGGGGTAGTAGTAGGTCACAGCCATTTGATATCCTCTTTTCTGATGTATTTTATTTAAGTTCTCCTCACGCTGAGTAATCTGAAAAGTGAGTGCTGTGCGCTGCTGTACCTGCATTCCAACTTTCAGAGTTCAGGGAGCCTGGAATTTGTCAGTAAAGATCTGAACCTATACATCACCCAGTGTTTGAAGGTTAGCAACATAAATCTTTCAATAAAAGAACAAAGGTCTACCAGCCTGCTCACATTCCCTCAGCTTTCAGTGATAAGGAAGCCATTTCTGAAGCAGCAATTAGGTCAAACCTCAACACCCCCCCCACACACACACAACAATTCTGTTCTTCGTAAAGCAGAGCCAGCAGAGCTTTGCTTTTGTACTCAGCATCTGCTAATTAATGTCTGAAACCTCCAGTTTGCCTCTGAATTTGTTCTCTGTTTTGTAGGGGTGTGGTGAGGTTGTTCATGTTTTATTGAGTTTTGTTATCATAGTATCATAGAACCAGTCAGGGTTGGAAGGGACCACAAGGATCATCTAGTTCCAACCCCCCTGCCATGGGCAGGGACACCCCACACTAGATCAGGCTGGCCAGAGTCTCATCCAGCCTGCTCTTAAACACCCTACAACTACCTGAAAGGTGGTTGTAGCCAGGAAGGGGTTGGCCTCTTCTCCCAGGCAACCAGGACCAGAACAAGGGGACACAGTCTCAAGCTGCGCCAGGGGAGGTTTAGACTCGAGGTGAGGAGGAAGTTCTTCACCGAGCGAGTCATTCGTCATTGGAACGGGTTGCCCAGGGAGGTGGTTGAGTCATCGACCCTGGAGGCGTTCAAGGGGAGATTGGACGAGGCACTGGGTGCCATGGTCCAGTCATGGGGTCTGTGTTGATAGGTTGGACTCGATGATCCCCGAGGTCCTTTCCAACCTAAGTGATACTGTGATACTGTGATACTGTGATACCTCCAGGGATGGGGCCTCAACCACCTCCCTGGACAACCCATTCCAGGGCTTCACCACTCTCATGGTGAAGAACTTCCTCCTCCCCTCCAGCCTGAATCTCCCCACCTCCAGCTTCATTCCATTCCCCCTAGTCCTATCACTCCCTGATATCCTGAGAAGTCCCTCCCCAGCCTTCTTGTTGGTTGGTTGGGTTGGGTTTTCTTGGATGTTTTTTGTTTATTTGTTTATTTGTTTTTAAATTATCTTGTTTGGTGGTGTATTTTTTGTTATTGTGGTTTTTGTCATTTGTTTTCTTTATTTTTACTTCTTTTTATCCCCCCCTTCCCCCTCCAGACTCCTCTGTATCCTAAATATTCTTTTCTCTATTATTATTGTTTTATTTTTTTCCAGACCTTTATTTCCCATTTTTTTCCCCCCAGGCATTTTTCATTATCTGATGAAAAGCACAGTGTGTTTGAGGCTACCATTTTGGGATGAATAGAAATATCTGCCATAGCAAAAAAGAAAAATAAATCTGTTATTCCAGTTTAGATAGCAGGAGAAGACTGGTGGTGATAACACAGAACTTTTCTATTACCTCTCTTAGCTCCCCAATGCTTTGCAAACATGGGCTTTTCAGAGATGAGGGAAGTGAAGGCAGAATGGTAAATCAAGTGTCCAAGGCTAAAGAGAGGGATTATTGTTGAGCACGATGGAGCTTATGTCCCTGGGCTGGTTTCCTGTTCCTTTGCTCAGATGACCCTTTTCTTTATGGCAGTATCTTAGCTGAGGACAGATTCCGTAGCCTTGATGCATCACCTCCCACCAGAGTGTTTCTGCTTTGACTGATACACACACACAGCACTTCAGCTTGGTCTAGAAGCTGTATTTTTAAAGCTGATTTGTGAAAAGGGAAAAAGGGGACAACCCTCAGTCTTAGACACAGCCAAACATTGCTTATGTTTCTGGGAACTGGAGGAGTTTAAATGGAACACACTTTGAATCTCAGTCAGCAGAAGCGAAGGGTCCTGTGGCAGTTTTATCCCTGACCCCAGACGTGCCATTGATTCTATAGGAATTGTGTCAAGACATTTCACTCAGAGTCCCATCCTGTGTAAAATGGCTAGATAATGATAATGAACCAAGCTTTTAAAGTGCTATGACAAAATAACTGGTTTTCACTCTGTATTTCAGCCAAAGGGAGCATTAAATTCCTTGTCTGTTCCTCCAGATGTATCGACACTGCCCCTGCTCTTCCTTACCCATCATCTAAATTACAGGTAATTAATGAGAGCTTGGGTGGAGGGAAAAAAACCAACAAGCATCTATCTGCCTTCCACAGACTGAGAGATTATCTTGAACAGACAGAAAATTGGAAAATCTTTTATTTCTTTATTTTATTTTTCATTTGTTTGGGATTTTTTTATTTCTTCCTCAGAAATGGAAGGAAAGCAAGGATGAGAAAGCTGATAGATTGAGTCCATCAGCAGTAAATTTGCAGACGACACCAAGCTGGGGGCAGGTGTTGATCTGCTGGATGGTAGAGAGGCTTTGCAGAGGGACCTTGCCAGGATGGACAGATGGGCAGAGTCCAAGGGCAGGAGATTGAACACATCCAAGTGCCAGGTTCTGCACATTGGCCACAGCAACCCCAGGCAGTGCTACAGGCTGGGGTCAGAGTGGCTGGAGAGCGGCCAGGCAGAGAGGGACCTGGGGGTGCTGGTCAATGGTAGGATGAACACGAGCCTGAAGTGTGCCCAGGTGGCCAAGAAGGCCAAAGGCATCCTGGCCTGCATCAGGAACAGTGTGGCCAGCAGGAGCAAGGAGGTCATTCTGCACCTGTACACTGCACTGGTTAGGCCACACCTTGAGTCCTGTGTCCAGTTCTGGGCCCCTCAGTTTAGGAAGGATGTTGACTTGCTGGAATGAGTCCAGAGAAGGGCAACAAAGCTGGAGAGGGGTTTGGAACACAGCCTTGTGAGGAGAGGCTGAGGGAGCTGGAGTTGCTTAGCCTGGAGAAGAGGAGGCTCAGAGGAGACCTTTTTGCTCTCTACAATTACCTGAAGGGAGGTTGTAGGCAGGAGGGGGTTGGTCTCTTCTCCCAGGCAACCAGCACCAGAACAAGAGGACACAGTCTCGAGCTGTGCCAGGGGAGGTTTAGGTTGGATGTTAGGAAGAAATTCTTCACAGAAAGAGTGATTTGCCATTGGAATGTGCTGCCTAGGGAGGTGGTGGAGTCACCATCGTTGGAGCTGTTTAGGAAGAGACTTGATAGGGTGCCTGGTTGCATGATTTAGTTGATTAGGTGGATTAGATGGATGATAGGTTGGATGTGGTGATCTCGAAGCTCTCTTCCAACCTGGTCCATTCCATTCCATTCCATTCCATTCCATTCCATTCCATTCCATTCCATTCCATTCTATTCTATTCTATTCTATTCTATTCTATTCTATTCTATTCTATTCTATTCTATTCTATTCTATTCTATTCTATTCTATTCTATTCTTCTACTTGAATGCTGCACTTTCAGCTTTGGCCACAGTAATGGGCAAGCCAATTACACCACAAGATAATAAATAACAGGAGATAAAATTATGAATAGTTGAGGAGTGGAAAAATAAAGCTAGCTGAGAGATAGAAATAAATGTAGAATACATGATTATGACAAGTGCCAGCATCATCCTGACTGCAAATAAATGAGCTAATTTGCATGGGATTTTTATTTATGAATTCAAGGCTGAGACTGAGCTCTGCTAGGAGTGTAGCCAGGAATGCTCATGTTCCCTGTGCTTCCTGGGGGATATGGAACACACCTATATTTAACTGTGTCTGTATGTAAAAGAAGGGACAATGGGGTGTAGAGCATTTGGTGGGTTTTTCTGAAGGAATGATATCTTTAAAAGAGCTCAGCAGGAATTCACAACCCCTCTTCCAGTGATGCTCAGTAAGGGATTCAGTTTATTCAAGGTAAGAATTCAGCACCTTTGAAACCATACAAGCAAACCCAAGACAGCTACAGAGGCTTGGCAGGTACCGCACTGGGCTACAAGAGGCTTCATGGAACCACCAGAGCAGCCTTAAAGTTGATCTGAAGAAGTGTGTTTAACATCTGTATAACTTTCCAACCAGGAAAGTGGTGTTTGGGGTTTTTTTAAGATCTTTGTATGGGCATGAAACTGGAATAGATACTAGAAAATACTAGAAAAAGTATCTTTGTAAATAAGTGAAAGAATATGAAAGGATTTGAAAAGATTTAAAAATGAGCACAAAGGACCAGGCTTAGAGGAACTTTTAGGCTTGAGGTGAGGAGAAAGTTCTTCCCAGAGAGAGTTGTTAGCTGTTGGAATGTGCTGCCCAGGGAGGTGGTGGAGTCACTGTCCCTGGAGGTGTTCAAGAGGGGATTGGACATGGTGCCATGGTCTAGTAGTCATGAAGTCTTGGGTGACAGGCTGGACTTGATGATCTTTGAGGTCTTTTCCAACCTTATTGATTCTCTGATTCTCTGATTCTCTGATTCTCTGATTTTCTGAATGCTCCTAATTGTCAGATGCCCTGGCTCAGAAGCATAAAGGATGCTATAAAACCTTCCAAATAAACCAGTACAACCCCAAAGTTATATCTTCACAATCTGATACCTGAAAGTGGTTGGGACTGGAAGCACAAGCACTGTGCCTTCAGAAGCTAAAGCTTTGCCCTTTTCTGATAGTAGCTATTACTTATTAGTCCTATGAGGTCAGAAGTCACTAAATCTTAAACTGTGGCACCCTGCTACACATACATGAGGTGGAAAATACCCCAGCCTGGGAACAGAGCCAGAGCTTCCAGGTGTACATTGCTCCTGGAGAGGCTGTGGTTCTCAAATAACATATTTTCACTCTCCTAAGTTTGTTTTCCTGGTGTTTAGGTAGCTATCCCTGGAGAAAGAAGTGAATTCTTTGGGGATACCTTTTCTAAAGATATCTTATCTAGTGCATGAAACACTGGGGGGAAATTTCTGCCAAGATAATCTACTGAAGATTTCCTCCTTCTAAATCTGTCAACCTGAGCCTACCTTTTAAATATGCCAGCACGGTTTGGAAGGCATGCAAAGAATCTAAGCAAGCATATAAGCAGCTAATTTGAAGTGCACAGATGCATTTTCCCTTGGGAGTTATCTCAGTTCCTAAAATTTCATTCCAATAATTACCAAGGCAAATCACAAAGATTACCATTTACTAATCTGGGCCTTCCTGAAATCCTCTAATTAAACCACAGCAAGATAGCTTCAATAGAGCAAGGATTTGCTTTCTGTCATGTTCTTTTCTGTGCCTCCTTCGCCTCCACCAGAGCTGTGTGGTCAGACAAACAACTGTGGTGATAAAGCACAAAGCTAGTGCCAGGAGGAAATGGTCTGTCCTGTAATAGTAAGATGCTACCAGTTTTCTCCTTCAGTGTTCTGTGTCTAAAGGATATTGTTTAACACAGTCATCAACTGTCTTTACACTATGGCTAAAACCCAGAATCGAGCTGAATGCTCCTCTTGTCTGGCTGTGCCAAATCAGGTGGAAGGGAGGTAGGCTCTTAAACACCCCCTACTCCTTATGGTTGCTCAGGGCTTGCAGAGCACTTCAGCAAAGGGCATAAGAATAGTGAAGCAAAGGAAACACATGAATGCTTCTAGATGAGACTGAGAAAAAAAAAAGGAATGCTTTGGAAAAGAGCTAATTAGAGCTGATGAGCAACATAAACTTCAACACTGAATGAGCATGGCTTCCAGAAATCAAGTTAATATGCTGAGTGCTGAATGCTGAGCAGAGGTCAGTGTAGGAACAATGGCTTTTAGCTGTTAGTCCTTGATCCTGCAGTCCCTGAATTGCTTTTAAATGTCTGCAGAACATCTTTATTAGAATCACACAGGTAATTCATTTAACCAGGGCCTCTATATACACCACAGAGCTTTCAGGGCTCTGAAAAAAAGCCACCATTGAAAACCAAATGTTCATAGATTCACAGAATGGTTTGGGTTGGAAGACACTTTGAAGGTAGTCTACTTCCAACCTCCTGCAGTGGGCAGGGACACCTTCCACTAGAACAGGGTGCTCAAGGCTTCATCCATCCTGACTTTGAACACCACCAGGGAGGGGCCATCCACAATTCCCCTGGACAACCTGTTCCAGTGTCTCACCACCCCCACTGTGAAGAATTTCTTCCTAATATTCAGTCTAAATCAGCTCTTCTCAAGTTTTAATCCATCCCCTTACATCCTATCACTGTGAACCCCTGTAAAAAGTCCCTCCCCAGCTTTCTTGTAGCCCCCTTCAGGTACTGGAAGGGCACTGTAAGGTCTTCCCAGAGCCTTCTCTTCTCCAGTCTGAACAGATCAAGGAATATTGAGATCCTTGCTGCAACTGGTAATGTGGATGTAGCAATGGTGAACATAGGGAGAACGTGCTAGGAAGGGATTTTAAACCAAGACAAACTGACTTGCCCTCTGTCAGGAGAGAAGAACGACGAGACAGCAGATGAAACTGAAAAGAAATACATTCAAACTGATAAAAGGGAGTATCTTTTTATACAATGCATAATTAATCAGTCAAACCCAGTGCCATAAGATTTCACTGAGACACAGAGTTCAGAAAGAAAAGCAGGCATTTATATGGATAATGAGAACATCTTTAGATAAGATGTGAGGGGAAAAAAAAATAAAAGAGGATATAAAGAGTAATGCATCATGGCATCATGGCATCAATCAAGCACTAGCTTAATGTGGAAGGCAGGAAGAGGATGCACCATAGGAAAGGTAATGCTAACCCAAACAGAGCTTTTAGTATCCTTTGTGAGACTGCATCATTGTCCTCAGCACAAAGACAGATCCTCTCATGGGTTTGAGATCTTTTATTTGTCAGGCCTTCTTAGTTCTACAAAGCAGGGACTGTAAGAGACACAACAGATGTTAGCAAGTAGGGAGTATTTGGGCATAGAGTGAGGAAGAATTTGACAGCAAGAGGAGCAAGGAAAGCCCAGATTGATTGGCCTCATTCTTCCTGCAGTAGCAAGAGATTACAAAAGGCTGTGAATTTTAGCAGGGCTGAAGTTTAGGTACTCCAGCCTCCTGTTTCTTCCTTGGTGGATTCTGCTTCCATCAGCATGAATGGGATTGGAATAAGACCTCAGGGCAAGCATTTAGCATAGACTTACAAACTCCAGTTTTATTTAAGTAACTTTTCTGGGGGTATTGACTGTTAAACCTTTGGAAAAAAGCACCCTTCCCTGGGTATTTTTCTAAATGTCAGCTTTTTTCCTATCACTTGGTGGCACTTCCCTACTTAGGAAATTATTCTTCTGCTTTTGACTTGCAGGATGATGAATCACTGGGTTACACACCACTGTGCTTTCAAGACTGTTGTGTTTGCATTAGAGGATGATTCAGCTGACCTGTAGAAGGGAAAGCCAGGCTAGAACTTTCACTCAAAAATAGATCTGAGGTTCAGCAAGAGTTGGGAGATTTTCATTATTTCACATTTTTCTATGTTGAGATTCCAGGTGGGGGCTAAACCAGGGGATATTATTAAGGCTGCATTTGAGCTCTTCTGGGTGGACCAAGCATGCAGGAAGCCTGTGGACAGAGTTCAAGATCTCAGACATGCACACAATAGCAGGGGTCAAGCAGACAAACAGCTAAATGAGTTCCTCCAGGAATGTCTAACTTCGCCTTTGCAACCTCACAGGAGGTTTCACTTGAAATTAAGGAGAAACTTCTTTACTATGAGGGTGTCAGAGCACTGGAGCAGGCTGCCCAGAGAGGCTGTGGAGTTTCCCTCTCTGGAGACTTTCAAAACCCTCCTGGGCATGCTCCTGTGCAACCTGATCTAGGCAAACCTGTTCTAGGGAGGTTGGATTAGGCAATCTCCCTTGCAACCCCCACCATTCTATGACTCTGTGATCTACAGGGGGATGGGAACTTCAACAAAGTGTTAGCTATGTGAAGAGGGAATCATGGAATCATAGAATCAACAAGATTGGAAAAGACCTCAGAGATCATGAAGTCCAACCTGTCCAACCCAACACCTCATGACTAACTAAGCCATGCCACCAAGTGCCACGTCCAATCCCTTTTTGAACACCTCCAGTGATGGTGACTCCACCACCTCCCTGGGCAGCACATTCCAGTGGCAAATTACTCTTTCTGGGAAGAACTTCCTCCTCACCTCAAGCCTAAACTTTCCCTGGCACAGCTTGAGACTGTGTCCTCTTGTTCTGGTGCTGATTGCCTGGGAGAAGAGAGCAATCCCCTCCTGGCTACAACCTCCCTTTAGGTAGTTGTAGGCAGCAATAAGGTCTCTTCTGAACCTCCTCCTCTCCAGGCTAAGCAACCCCAGCTCCCTCAGCCTCTCCTCACAGGGTTTGTGCTCCAGACCACTCCCCAGCCTCATTGCCTGTCTCTGGATGCGTTCAAGTGTCTCAATGTCCTTCTTAAACTGAGGGTCCCAGAACTGGACACAGTACTCAAGTTGTGGCCTAACCAGTGCTGAGGGGCACATTGACTTCCCTGCTCCTACAGGCCACAGTATTGCTGATGACGGCCAGGATGCCATTGGCCTTCTTGGCCACCTGGGCACACTGCTGGCTCACCTTCAACAGGCTGTCAATCAGTACCCTAAAGAATAATTGCTCTTGATAGGAAGGAAGGAAAGCAATATCAGGAGAGAGCTGTGATACTCACAGAAGAACTGGGCTACCAAGAGCAGAAAGAATGTGCACATGTGCATACTGAAAGAAAAGGGACTGGGATGTTCTCAGTGTTTAGTGACTCTTTAAGCACAAAAGGAGCCAGAGAAAACAGCAATCTTTTGAGCTGCTCAGCTCCATTTTGCAAACCACAGACATGGGAAGTGAGCCATGCAAAATTTCAGTCTGCTATGATTCATTTCTCTGTGATTTTGATACATGACTCGATGTATCACAGTGTGCTTTATGATATGTGGTATGAGAATGAGATATCCAGTCTGGGACACATGGGCAAGTGGGTTGGAGAAATCTTTTCGAACATACGTTAACTTCAGAACAGGCTTCATAAAATAAGACATTTTAACTCATTCTTAAATGCTCACTTTCCCAGGGAAGGGAAGCATATAAATATATGTATGCACACATATAATGTACCCAGCCAGTGCCAAGCTATTAACCAGCTTGGATTTCAAAAGTTTCAGTTCTGAAGAAGGCAATTGGTGTTTGAAGTGCTTGTGTGTTTTGTGCTTTGAAGTGCTTGTGTGTTTTAAATTAGCCACAAAGCTGCTGAGTCAGCAGCAGAATATTTCACTTTTCTCAGCTGTCATTAGTACCCATGGTTTGGACCAGTGCCCTCCTCACCCATCACAGAATCACAGCAGCACAGAATGTTAGGGGTTGGAAGGGACCTCTGCAGACCGTCTAGACCCACACTGCTGCTAACGCAGGTTCTTCTGGATGAGGTTGCACAGAAGTGTGCCCAGATGGGTTTTGAAAGTCTCCAGAGAAGGACACTCTAGAACATCTCTGGGCAGCTTGTTCCAGTGGTCCAGCACCCTCACATTAAAGAAGTTTCTCCTTAAATTCAAGTGAAACCTCCTGTGTTCTAGTTTGTGGCCATTGCCCCTTGATCTATCACTGGCCACCACTGAGAAGAGCCCAGGCCCTTCCTCCTGACCTCTACCCTTCAAATATTGTTAAGCATTGGCAAGATCTATTTTTCTGGTCTAAAGAGACCCAAGTCTCTCAGGCTTTCCTCATAAGAGAGATATTTCAGTCCTCTCAGCATCCTCATGGCCCCCCACTGGATTCTCCCATGCCCTTTTCAATCTGGGGAGCTCACACGTGTTTGCACCACTTTCATGAGTGAAGTGAGGAGCTTTTAGTCCATCTCTAACTGTCTCAAATCTCAGGATAAACAGCTGGGAGTTGGATTTTTTTTGACTCCTCCCTCTAAGTGTAACTCTCTTCCTAATATCAGCCTGGCTGGGTGGCATAACTCTGCTGGTGAGCTCACAACAGAAGTGGAATTGTACTCTCTGTACAGGATGGGTGCTCTTTCACCTGTTAGCTCCTTTTGTTATTGCTCCTCTCAGAGCTCTGCCTACTTCTACTGACCTAACTTTGACTGGTTAAAAAGAATATTGAAGTTTTCAAATACCCCTTTTTCCCCACTTGAGGGAATTTACTCACTCTTGTGTTTATTTAACCATGCAGAGTATTCTTACATAGTACTATTGATTGTAATTTGAATACCTTAGGGGGTGGAGGATCTGAGTTTCTGTTTCCTTTTGTTGCTGTTTTGAAGGTAAACAGATTGTTCAGTATTTTCTGTGTCATGTTGTATTGAAACCCATTCTTCTGTCCTGGAGAACAGATTTAGTGTAACTGCCTGTGTATGAATATCTTTCAGTAGAGGTATATCATAAAATCACAGAAACATAGAACTCTTTTGGTTGGAAAAGACCTCTCAGATCATAAAGTCCAGCTTTTAACCTGAGACCACCATGGCCATTAAACTGTGTCCCAAACTGTCATGTCCACACATTTCTTGAAGACCTCCAGAGATGGTGACTCCACCACCTCCTGGGACAACCTGTTTCAAAGCCTGACCACTCTTGCAGGAAAGAAATATTTCCTAATTGAAATCTAAACCTCCCCTGGTGCAACCTCAGGCCATTTCCTTTCATTCTGTCAGGTGATCCTAGGGAGAGGAGACCAACCAGCTCAGAGGAGACCTTATTGCTCTCTACAACTACCTGAAGGGAGGTTGCAGCCAGGTGGGGGTTGGTCTCTTCTCCCAGGCCACCAGCACCAGAACAAGAGGACACAGTCTCAGGCTGCACCAGGGGAGGTTTAGGATGGATGGTAGGCAGAAGTTCTTCCCAGAAAGAGAGATTGGCCATTGGAATGCGCTGCCCAGGGAGGTGGTGGAGTCACCATCCCTGGAGGTTTTTAGGAGGAGACTGGATGCGGCACTTGGTGCCATGGTTTAGTAGATCAGATGGTCTTGGGTGGTAGGTTGGACTTGATGATCTCAAAGGTATTTTACAACTTGGTTAATTCTATTCTATTCTATTCTATTCTATTCTATTCTATTCTATTCTATTCTATTCTATTCTATTCTATTCTATTCTATTCTATTCTTCTATTCTATCCTGTTCTGCTCTATCCTGTTCTGTTCTGTTCTACTGCAGCCTCCTTTTAGGCAGCTGTAGAGTGAGTGCATAGAAGTTTGCCTATGTAGCATTACTGGTATGAACAATGTGTTCAATCAACCTTGTTTCCCTTCTTTTCTTCTCCCTGAGCCATCAGTGTCATATTAGGATATGACTAACAAGCTCCACATGCAGAAGCACTATTTTCTCTCTGGAGTTATTTATCAAAGCCTATTCCAGGCAGACTGGTCACTGCAACCACACAACCACAACATGACAATAGGCAGCACATATGATTAAAGTGTTTCTGCTGGCAGAATATATTTATCTGGCTTTATTTTTTTCCTTTTTCTTTTCTTTTTTCCTAAGAGATTTGAAGGCAGCTCTTTTTCTTGACTTCAGTTAAAATGTAATCACTCTCTCTTTCCAACCAAATGTGCATGTATTGTTCTTAGAGTATTTTTCACTGATAAAGGCCTCCTCAGGTTTTTTAACTTTGCTTATCTTGCAATATGAAGAACCTGTTATTGTTCACTACTGAATAGCAGAGATAATACCCAATTTCCCAACTTTCAAGTGGAGCTTTGTCTTGTACCCAGTGAGTAGAATAAGATATACACCATAATTGGCTCTCCACATAACTTTAGCTACAGTTTTTCCAGCCAGTCACAGAGTTATACATAATATTGATGCAGAGCTAGGTGGAAAGAGAGAACAATATTCAAATTAAAAGCAAACAAGTAAAACAACCCCACAAAAATCAAGCCCTTTCTTTCTGCCTTCCCTACAAGCTCTCAGTAAGGTATGAATAAGTAAAAGACACTGAAATCAGAGACTTCCATTTCAGAGAAAGCAGCATGCCTCACATTTTCAGTGTTCTTTCTAAAGGGTCAGTGACCTTAAAAATAGATAAATATCCATTATTTGACAGTCAAAGCACTGAAGGTTGGAATTTAGCAGAGTCAGGTGCAATCCTGCTGGGAAGGAAGGAGAAGCAAAATTCACTCTGCATTCTTGAACAGCTTCATGCATTCATGCTAGGTATGACTACCTAGTGCAGGAATTTCTACTCCCCTGGTGTCCCCAGGAAGGGGAAGGAGAAGGTAGCAAACCAATCAAAGTTGAAACCAGGATATTACTCCTGAAAGAAAGGGGTAGCAGGTGACTTCCTTTCCTTCATGCAAATAATTTACTTCAAAGGATCTCACTGAGGTGTGGTGGACTATAGAACTATTCATAAGGTATTGCAGCTTGCTTGCCACCTCAGTGCACTGGCTGGCCCATAGTGATTCTCATTAAAGCTTGTGAAAGGCAAAGTCTGTCATTCACAGAGAATGGGATCGAGAGGACAGTGTGAGTGTGGTCTCAGCAGGGGGCTTTGCAACCTTTCTGGAGATGTGGAGTGACTCGGGGCACAGATTGCAGTGCAGACCTTGACATCTCTGGCTGCTTTCCTAAGTTCTGCTGGTTGGTGACTGAATTTCATCATCTGTCCAGTGTCTTATGTAAAATTTTGGATTTAGTTTCCATCTTGTTTTCATACAGACATAAAAATCATTACCATGGGTGGTGGTGTCAGCCACAGCATGGAAGCTAAAGAAAATATCACAGCATCCCAGAATGGATGAGGTTGTTTGGCACCTCTGAAAGTCATCTGGTCCAATTCCTCTGCTTAAGAAGTTGCCAGCTGCCTAGGACTGTGTCCTGGTGACTTTTGAATATCTCAAATGATAGAGATTCCATAGCCTTTCTGGGCAACCTGTCCCAGTCTTCTGGAACCACCACAGTAAAAAAGGGTTGATGGAGACTCCTGCATTTCACTTAATGCCCACTGCCTCCTGTTCTATCACTGAGCACAGCTGAAAAGAGCTTGGCTTCATCCTTTTTTTGCACCCTCACTTTCAAGTATTTGTAGACATTGGTAAGATCCCCCTAAGCCTTCTCTTCTCCAGGCAGAGAAGCCCCAGGTCTCTCAGCTTTTCCTTTTAGGAAAGACTTTCCAGTCCCTTAATCTTCTTCATGGCCCACCACTGAGTTCTCTTGAATAAGCCCATGTCTCCTGTACTGAGGATCCCAGAACCAGACACTCTACTCCGGATGTGGACTCAGCAGTATTGAGTAGAGAGGAAGGATCACCTCCCTAGACCTGCTGACAGTCGTTCTCTGAATGCAGCCCAGGATACCAGGATGCCTGATTGTGAAGATTTGTTCTGGGCTTTCACTCACAGCCTTGATCTCTTCTGAAAAGAGATGCTGGCAGACCTGCATGCCAAAGCCTGGGCTGCCATTGTCTGCTAATTAGACCCCCATTCTGCTGGTAAACACAAAACTTCAGGTTTTAGGCTTCTCAGCCCAGTGTCTGTTCAAATCTATGCTCTTGTGTTCCTCCTTTTCAATAGGAAGGCAGAGCCTTGGCAATAGCCATTCACACAAACTCAGCCTTGATATCCTCACCCCTACTGGGTCTGCGCACAGGAAAGAGCAGGAATGGTGCCAAAAATAAATCTGACACAGCAGATAAAAACAGCTGCTATTGTCCACATGGTATTAGAGTCATTTTCATCCCTGCTATAATACCCCATAGTCTGAGGCACTTAGATCTTTAAACCCTGAAGTACTTACCATAGAAAAACAACAGCCCGATGGAGGAGAAATACAAAGGCAATGTCTCTGTTTCTTTTGTTCTGTTTCAGAGGGTATTTAATTAAATAGATTGAATGAGTTGTTTGCACATATGTAGTCTGGAACAACATTAAAATCAGTAGCTTGCCTTTTCCTGTTTTTTTCCAGGAATAACACTATTTTTTTAGTACTGGCACACACTGCCATTTGGTTTCCTCTTGTAACATTTTGGTCCAAGTTTTATCTGTTCTCCTTGGTGAAAGGACCTTTCTCATCTGCTCACAAGCATGCTGATTCAGCTAACAGAGTACCCCCCCAAAAATCCAGAAAAGCATGAAATGATGATTTCAGTCTGATCTGCAGCTCACACCTCAACACAGAATTATAGAATCATAGAATCAATAAGGTTGGAATAGACCTCAGAGATCATCAAGTCCAACCTGTCACCCAAGACCTCATGACTATTAAACCATGGCATCAAGTGCCACATCCAATCCCTTTTTGAACACCTCCAGGGATGGTGACTCCACCACCTCCCTGGGCAGCACATTCCAATGGCTAACATCTCTCTCTGGGAAGAACTTCCTCCTCACCTTGAGCCTTTCCTCTTCTTTCTCCCTCTTCTTCTTCTCTCTCTCTATTTTATCCCTCTGTCTCTCCCTTCTTCTGTTCCATCCACTTTATTCTGTTAATGAATAGCCTCAAGATCTGTTGATATTTTGACCTCATTTGTGCCTCTGATTTCATAACAGAGGAACAGTCAAAAGAAGTGAGTCTCTTTCCCTCTCTGGACTGAGACAATGGGGCTCTGAGCAGTGTGAACTATTTGAAGATGTCTCTGCTCACTGCACAGAGACACTGCAAAGAAGACATGCATGATGTTTTTTCTCTCCCAGCATAGCCCATGGTAAACTAAACAGCAGCAAACCCCTTGCTAATTGCCATAAACTGTCTATATTTTCATGTGAATTGAAGCTTTCCTCCTGTCTCCAATCAAGCAACTATGGATCGGAAATTATAAAGGGTGCTTCATCGGATGTGTAAGAAAAGCAACAAAAGTACTGCTCATCCATACTGGCCATTCAACACAGGATACAGCTAACCTACTTGGTTGGCAAATTTCTGTTTGCCCTATTTGTACACTCCTCATGGTGTGAGAAGACAGAAACTGTGCCTTTTCTTCATCTATCTTTCTTCCTTAAGAAAGGAAAGCACAGTAAAAATATTTGTACCAGTGTTTGTACTTTAGAATCATAGAACAATAGAATACACTGGGTTGGAAGGGTCATCCCTGTCTAGATCAGGTTGCTCATAGCCCCATCAAGCTTGACCTTGAATCACTTAACCAGGAATGGGGCCTCGGTGGAGTCGCTGTCGCTGGAGGTGTTCAGGAGGAGACTTGACAGGGTGCTTGGTTGCATAGTTTAGTTGGTTGGGTGGTGTTGGATGATAGGTTGGACGCAATGATCTTGAAGGTCTCTTCCAACCTGGTCTATTCTATTCTATTCTATTCTATTCTATTCTATTCTATTCTATTCTATTCTATTCTATTCTATTCTATTCTATTCTATTCTATTCTACTTCTATTCTATTCTATTCTATTCTATTCTATTCTATTCTATTCTATTCTATTCTATTCTATTCTATTCTATTCTATTCTATTCTATTCTATTCTACCACCTCCCTGGGCAACCTGTTGCCGTGTTCCACCACGCTGGTAGTAAAGAACTTCTTCCTAATGCCCAGTCTAATCCTACCCTTCTTTAGCTTCAAACTATTGGCCATTGTCCTGTTACCACCTGCCCTTGTAAATAGTCCCTCCCTAGCTTGTAGGACCCCTTTCATGTACTGGAAGGATGCTCTAAGGTCTCCCTGGAGCCTTCTCTTCTTCAGGCTGAAAAACCTCAACTCTCTCAGCCTGTCTTCAAAGGAGAGGTGCTCCAGCCCTCTGATCATTTTTGTGGCCCTCCTCTGGACCCTCTCCATCAGGTCCATGTCCTTCCTGTGTTGAGTACTCCAGAGCTGGACACAGACAGTACTCCAGGTGAGCTCTCACCAGACCAGACCAGAGTGGCAGAATCACCTCTCTCATCTGCTGGCCATGCTTCTTTTGATGAAGCTCAGGATGTCCTTGGCGTTCTGGCTGCAAGTGCACAGCAAGGGAAGTATGGTAATTTGCTCATGCAGTGCAAAACCAAAGCAGACCAAGCCTTTACACATAGTAAAACTTCTAAATGACAGTATTAAGCATCACAACTAATGATTAATATGACTTAACAGGGAACATTCATTTACCCACTTCTACCATGGTGTCCTTGAACATCAAGCAGTTGCTTTATTCACTTCCCAGCATCACTCAAATGCTTTTTGTTGTACCAGTGCCTTGTAATCTATAATTCAAAACATTGTAATCAAGATCTCTGTATCTATGGATCTCACACAAATGCATTAAAGCCCAGCACATGCATTTTAAATAATCAATTGGTATTTAATTAACACACAATTGCTGCCCTAGTACTGAATCAAATCCTCTTAAAGTGTGACCATAATTCTCACTAGAGTGGTAATGTCCTGAGAGTGAAAGCAATGCCCTGTGATCATTAGAGGAGTATTGTAATTTATGGAGTTTTTGTCAAGAGATTAAGCAATTCCAGAATCTATTACAGATGAAAAAATGCACTTTAGAAGGGAAAAGAATTATGGGTCCTCCTTTCTGTCCTTTACAATACATTTTAGTATTACATGTTGGTTTTAATAAACACATTATCTCAGCATTCTTTCCAACTAATGCACATAAAACTTCTCTATAGGACTTTTAATCAAGTATGACACAGAAAATTGCTTAGGGAAAATGATGCAAACTCAATTTTTACTAAGTCTTATTATGAAAATGTAGCACAAATATTACCTGTAATGACCAAAAAAAAAACCACCCCATGTTCAGGAGACATTTCCTTCAGTTTTGAAAAGAGAAATGGCTTGAAGAGACCTAGAAAAAAAAATGAATTCAAATAATCCCCCCTGTTTTCTA
Organism: Melanerpes formicivorus; assembly: GCF_026170545.1. Lineage (NCBI taxonomy): Eukaryota > Metazoa > Chordata > Aves > Piciformes > Picidae > Melanerpes > Melanerpes formicivorus. The sequence continues at coordinate 2,027,105 of NW_027142394.1, forward strand.
TTTGGTGGAAAGCAAACTCTCTCTTATAATTGATAATTGCACTAATAAAATAATGAACTATTATGCAAATTATCTCCTTTTTAACCAGCTTGTCATGCCTCAGTCAAAATGCAAATAAACCCCAATAGATTTAAGAGCAAAGTGATGGCTGTTCCGTGCTGAAACAGGGATTAACCACTCCCAGAACGGCAAGTGGAGTAGGTTTGTTGGCTAAAGGTAGTCTGTGTCTTCAGCTCAGTACATGGTGGCACTTCTTGGGATGGCATCCAGCTTTTCCCAAGGTGAGGTTTCCTCCTTGGGAATGTATCTTTTTCATATCAGCAATGTTTCCACCAACATTTTTAACCCCACACTAAGCAACTTCTTATTTTTCAATAGCTTTATAATCCTTGCACTTAAATCTACCTATGCAAAGCTATGATCTAATTACCTACACTGTGAAGAATAGAATAGAATAGAATGGAATGGAATGGAATGGAATGGAATGGAATGGAATGGAATAGAATAGAATAGAATAGAATAGAATAGAATAGAATAGAATAGAATAGAATAGAATAGAATAGACCAGGTTGGATAAGATCTTTGAGATCATCGAGTCCAACCCATCAACCAATCCAACACACCTAAACAACTAAACCATGGCACCAAGCACCCCATTAAGTCTCCTTCTGAACACCTCCAATGATGGTGACTCCACCACTGCCATGGGCAGCCCATTCCAATGGGCAATCACTCTCTCTGTGTAGAACTTCTTCCTAACATCCAACCTAAACTTCCCCTGGCACAGCCTGAGACTGTGTCCTCTTGTTCTGGTACTGGCTGCCTGGGCAAAGAGACCAACCTCTGCCTGTCTACAACCTCCCTTCAGGTAGTTGTAGAGAGCAATTAGGTCACCCCTGAGTCTCCTCCTTTCCAGGCTAAGCAACCTCCACTCCCTCAGTCTCTTGTGGGCTTGTGTTCCAAACCCCTCACCAACTTTGCTGCCCTTCTCTGGACTCGTTGGTCTCACCACCCAATCATCCCATGGAATTAGCCTCTGGTCTTTCTGCAGAAAGTGCTTTGTGCACTTTAAATGTTCTTAAATACATTTATATCACTTAATTGCATCACCTATATTGAAAATTTGTTCCATCTCTCAAGACTTTCTCTGTCTAATAATGACTTTCTCAGTTCTCTTTGTATGCCTGTAGATTGTCTTTATTGTTCAAACTCTATTCTGGTTGGCCTGAAATCTCAGAGCGATAATCAAGCTTAACATTGATAACATGACTTTTCCTTTGAAGAGCTTTATGCTAAATTGGAAGCCTGAGCAGTTAAAGAAAACCCCTGATTTTTATGGTGTTTTAAGATGAAATTTCCATGTATCCTTTAACTGTGGAGTTATTGTGGACACCTCTATACTTCTGTTCCTGTTTCTCTGCTGTGGTATCTGAGTGTCTTCCTGTAATCTATTAATCAATGACTTCTAGGTGGAACATGTGACTGTTTTTTTCACCCTCTTTGTTGCCAAGGGAGGTGGTGGAGTCATCATCACTGGAAGTGTTTAAAGAGACTGGATGAGGCACTTAGTGCCATGGTTTAGCTGATTGGATGGTGTTGGGTGATTGGTTGGACTTGATGATCTTAAAGATCTTTTCCAACCTGGTTAATTCTATTCTATTCTATTCTATTCTATTCTATTCTATTCTATTCTATTCTATTCTATTCTATTCTATTCTATTCTATTCTATTCTATTCTAGCGTTGGGTAATAGGTTGGACTCAATGACCTCGAAGGTCTTTACCAACATCTTCTGTTCTATTCTATTCTACTCTATTCTACTCTATTCTATTCTATTCTATTCTATTCTAACCTATTCTAACCTATTCTAACCTATTCTATTCTAAAATCTGATCTTATTCCCTGACAAATATTTTTCCAACCTGGTTAATTCTGTATTCTGTGTTCTTGGATGTGGAGGTTTTATTTCTTTCATGTGTAGGAGGACTCTTGAAGACTAGGTCACAAAGGGTACTATGAATGCAGCAAAAATAGGTGTAGCTGGTGGTTACTCTTAGATCTTCAAGGATTCTTACTACAATCTTGGCTAAACCCTGAAACAAACCCAAACAAAAAACAAACCAAACAAAACCAACCAAACAAATAAAGACAAACAAAAATAAACCCCCAAACCCACAACAAAAACAAGCAAGTAAACAAGCAAACAAACAAACACAAACAAACAAACAACCCCCCAAAAAACTCAAACCTCTCCTTTTTTTCCTGTAAACAATCAATCACTGTAGTAAAATGTTTCATTAATAGAACAGAATATGCTGCCAAGCCTGATTGGATTTGGATTTTTTTCCCCCCCTTCATTTTGGAGCTTTGAAGAATCTTAGAGATTTCTGTTTCTGGAGATCTTAAACTAATATTTTACAGAATGAATGGTTAGATGCATTTGATGATACTCTGTGCTGCTGTAGGAGCACACAGATTCATTTGAGTCTTCTGCAGGATAATGTCACCTGATTAAGAAGCAGCGGTTTCTTGTGTGTTTAAAATGTCATTTTTGTTGTTCCTTAAGTCACAAACTAGGCCACCTATTTTGTAATGACAGTGAACTCAGCAACAGCACACTCCATGCATTACCATCGTGTTGTTTTTGTTCAATTTATAAGCTGAAAGTCAAGATAATAAGACTGAAACCACATGAAGGCTTTACATCTTTTCTTTGCTTGCTGGATACCATTGAACTATATGAAACCTCTAGCCTCTAGAAAGTCAAACAATTAATTAAGCTAAACCCAAAAGTCTATGCTAACACAATAGACTAAAGAACATCAGAACACTTCCAGCATGGCAGAAGGAAAATGTTTGTATTTTTCTTACCATTTGTTAGGAGCAGTGGTTTTTCTGTGGACATGGAATCGGTGATCCAACTCTTTGCCATCAATTAACACTTGATATTCACTGTTCAGTTTAAAAACAATTAAATAATTGCATTTTTATGGCTAAACAATTTATTTTTTCCACTGGTTTTTAACTAAATTTGCAACCCTGAATCACATAATTTCTGACAGATGTCAACATCTTACAGTTTGATTTGGATTTGGGCTCTTTTGCAGTGCACGTGGTCTAGCTTGGGTGTCACATTAGAGAAAATCAGTTTCTGCACAGCCTAGCCAGCCAAGTACAGTACCTCATTCCCCAGTGCTGAATGTTGCTTTCTTAGCTGTGTATCATATTCCTGTTTAAAACAATGTCCTTGGGAATTATCAGCAAACTTTTCTTTCTGTTATACACTAATATTATCCATGGGAGGCAATTATTGAAAGTGTTATGAACAGATGGTGCATGAAGAAAGAAGAGGTAGTGTTCAATAATGCAACATCATGGGCCAGCACACTGCATAACAGGGTTACATTTTGACACCTGAGGAATAACATTTTCTTCTTATTAGAGCAGTGAATCTACATTTGGAGGGGCAAACTCTGCTTTTCATTAAATGCCCTCATTTTGGAATCTTGCTGTAAGCAATTATTATTTTCCTGACTTTGGCAGACAGAGAATCACAGAATGTTAGGGGCTGGAAGGGACCTCAAGAGATCACCTAGTCCAAGCCCCCTGCCAGAGCAGCATCACCTATATCAGGTCACACAGGACTTAAAAATGTCCACATGTACATGCAAGTGCTCATGGAAGAGAGGGTTCATAGTAAGTATTTTCCTTCTTCCTCTCTTCATCTGCCACCCTTTAAGCCAAGAGTTTATAGCAAAAGAGATATAAAGCTTCTACTACAAAATTAGTTTCAGTCCTAGGGGTCTTTAAAGTTACAAGTAGGAGTGGTTGAGTTGATCTTCATAGCTCTAAGTAGACAAATTGTCCTATTGAATTTTAATCCCTCTAAATGAAACTACTCAGAAAAAGTCACTGCTAGCTGATGGAGAATGTAACCACTCTTTAGGTCTTATTAACACAGGCATCTCATTCAAATACATTCCAGATGAGATCACCCACTAGTTTAACTTCTCTGAACAGTCTGCCAGGATTACCTGGGGCTCATTTGGCATTCAGATCGCTCCTATGAGATACTTAGTGTGGAATCCATCTCTTTCATTGTGTTTTCCTTTAAGGACCAAATGACTCCCCACACTGTAGTACTGGGAAGATATAGATTCCTATTATGTTGATTTTCTATTTCATAAATAGAAAATAAGGCATGCCACACCTTGAGTCCTGTGTCCAGTTCTGGGCCCCTCAGATTAGGAAAGATGTTGACTTGCTGGAAGGTGTCCAGAGAAGGGCAACAAAGCTGGGGAGGGGTCTGGAGCAAAGCCCTGTGAGAAGAGGCTGAGGGAGCTGGGGTTGCTTAGCCTGGAGAAGAGGAGGCTCAGGGGAGACCTTATTGCTGTCTCCAACTCCCTGAAGGGAGGTTGTAGCCAGGTGGGGGTTAGTCTTTCCTTCCAGGCAAGCAGCACCAGAACAAGAGGACACAGTCTCAAGCTGCACCAGGGAAGGTTTAGGCTGGAGGTTAGGAAGAAATTCTTCATAGAGAGAGTGATTGCCCATTGGAATGTGCTGCCCAGGGAGGTGGTGGAGTTGCCATCCCTGGAGGTGTTTAGGAAGCGACTGGATGGGGTGCTTGGTGCCATGATTTAGTTGATTAGATGTTGTTGGACACAGTGATCTCGAAGGTCTCTTCCAACCTGGTTCTATTCTATTCTATTCTAGTCTACTCTATTCTAATGCCTTTAAAAGTGTTTTTGAGTCTGTGTTTAGCTACCTTGTTCATTTTCCAAAGGGATGACTTTGAAACAATAGCTTCATAAGAGATCAATGGACTTCCCAGAAGGACTAGAAGAACACTCCTTGGACATCTATCCCATAGATGAAAAAGCAGCTTTAAAGGACAGTATGAATAGGATAAAGCATTTCCATTTTTAATAAAAATCTAGGAAAGGGATTAATAAAAATATGATGAAAACTTGAAGGAATGTCAGTGGTGCTGACTGAGGTTTAAGTTGGGAGTGACCATTTCACTTTATCTCGGTCTATTCATGGAATCATAAAATCAAAAAGATTGGAGAAGACCTCAAAGATCATAAGGTCCAACCTGTCACCCAACACCTCATCACTAACTAAACCATGGCTTCAAGTGCCACATCCAATGCCCTCTTGAACACCTCCTTCACAACCTTCCTGGGCAGCACATTCCAATGGCCAACAGCTCTTTCTGTGAACAACTTTCTCCTCAGTTTAAGCCTAAACTTCCCCTGGTGCATCTTGAGACTGTATCCTCTTGTTCTGGTAGTTGTAGACAGCAATAAGGTCTCCTCTGATCCTCCTCCTCTCCAGGCTAAACACTCCCAGCTCTCTCAGCCTCTCCTCACAGGGCTGTGCTCCAGACCCCTCCCCAGCTTTGTTGCCCTTCTCTGGACATGTTCAAGTGTCTTTCTTAAATTGAGGAGCCCAGAACTAGACACAGTACTCAAGGTGTAGCCTAACCACTGCTGAGTACAGGGGCATAATGACCATCCAGAACTCTAAAAAAGGCACCAGGCACCTTCTTCCACCCAGTAATGCAGAGTCTCTGTGCTGCAGGAATAATGACAAGTTAAATCTTAAATACAGAAAGTCTTTCTTAAACTCATGAACCTCTTAAAGACATTGTGCTGTTGTCTGTTCTATGGTTACATGCCTAATGCAGTATCAGTCCCCTTAGAATACATTTGATTTAGGATTTAGTTTAGCATCTGCATAACCATGAAAAGTAAATCCCTACATCAGGACTTAGTTTTTCTTCTCTGAGTGAGTAACACAGTGTTTTGAGAAACCACTGGTATTCTTAAACACAAGTCCCAGGTACTGCTCAGCAATCATGGCAAAACCTCTGAATCTTCAATTTGAAGTGAGAATTCTATGATGTTATTTAATTGAGCATCTTACTAAACAATGTAAACTAAATATTCAAAATATGGTGAAATGCTGACACCTTCCATCCCTGGCTAGCCTGGCTTTAGCATTTCCCTTCGCTTCTCTGCTTTTGTTTTCCCACTGTGGGGCTCCAATCAGATGAAAACCCATCTCTAGTCCTAGCCTCCAGCCAACGCGCTGGCAGTTTGCAGGCTGCCTCCAGATGGTCTCCCTGGTGTCTCCTGGGAGATGCTCAGCTTCTGGGAAGTGTCATGGGGAAGAGCACGTTTTCCAGAGAAACCCCACTCAACCCTCATGCCCCCTGCTTTTCACAGCACAACAAAGCTAACCTCTGAGGTGGCTCATGACGATGTTGAAGAAGAGTTGATGCAGTCCCCTGACTTCAGTCCTCCCACACACTCAGGATCCCTAAGTCTAAGGCAGGCCAAGAGATACAAGTAACAGGAGAAACAAAAGATCATTTACTTTTCCCCTTAAAACTCTAAGTGTAGATTTTTGTTTGCTATCATTTTTTAACTGACAGCTTTCTCTAAACATTTGGAAAACAAATGTAAAATACACTAGCAGCACTGGTGCTTGCTCAGAATACACAATCCAATCACACTTGTGTCTTTGAGAGAAAAAACAAAAAGCTATTTATTTATTAATGATTTAAAATAAATACATCATTTTCTGTCCCTGTTAACTTTGTAAGGGGCAACTCCCATTTATTATTATGTTTATTATATGATATAATGTTATATAATATATATTATATTATATTATATTATATCATAGGATAGAATAGAATAGAATAGAATAGAATAGAATAGAATAGAATAGAATAGAATAGAATAGAATAGAATAGAATAGACCAGGTTGGAAAAGACCTTCAAGATCATTGAATCCAACCTATCACCCAACTCCATCTAATCAACTAAACCATGGCAAAAACTGCCCCATCCAGTCTCTTCCTAAACACCTCCAGTGATGGTGACTCCAACACCTCCCTGGGCAACCTATTCCAATGGAAAATTAGTCTCTCTATGAAGTTCTTCCTAACATCCAGCCTAAACCTCCCCTGGCACAGCTTGAGACTGAGTCCTCTTGTTCTGGTGCTGCTTGTCTGGGAGAAGAGACCAACCCCCTCCTGACTATAACCCCCCTCCAGGTAGTTGTAGAGAGTAATAAAGTTTCCCCTGAGCCTCCTCTTCTCCAGGCTAAGCAACCCCAGCTCCCTCAGCCTCTCCTCACAGGGCTGTGCTCCAGACTCCTCTCCAGCATTGTTGTCCTTCCTTGGACACCTTCCAGCAAGTCAACATCTTTCCTAAACTGAGGGGCCCAGAACTGGACACAGGACTCAAGGTGTGGCCTACCCAGCACTGAGCACAGGGCAGAATGACCTCCTTGCTCCTGCTGGCCACACTATTCCTGATGCAGGCCAGGATGCCATTGGTCTTCTTGGCCACCTGTGCACACTGCTGGCTCCTGTTCAGCCTACTATCAACCAGTAAATAATAATGTAGTAAATTATTACTTAAATAATAGTTTTAATTCATAATAATATATTTTTATGTTTATTGCATAACATAATATTATGTTGTATATAATAAATTATATTGTACAATAAATATTATATATAATAATAATATTATGTATTATGTTTGTTATATAAGGTATGTATTGGTTTCATGAGATTAATAGTGGAAAGAATATTACTGAAACAATTTCTCTACAACTTCCTACAGAAGGAATGAATGAAGTAGAGCTCTGCTGAGGCTTGCTGCCTTATCCTTGGCTACTCCCCTATATGGATTATATACTTAATGCAAACTTAAATTACCAATCCCTATTATTTTTCTCTCTTGTGATACAACACAAAAGTTTCTTCTCATTTTTCTTTCAGAACCATGTTCATTTTTTATCACAGAGAAGTTTTTTTTCCCCCCTACAGCAGGAAATGTGTATTTTAGCATCCCTTTGCCCTATATTCCGAACATCATATTTATATCAATCTGTGACTTTTTCTCTGGATCAGATCCAGGAAAAGGAAGGAATAAATAAATGGCATGACACCAGTTCAAGCTTTTAAAGCAGTATTCTGATTCTGCTGCTGAAAAATTGCAAGCAAGCCAGATAGTTTCTCATGATGATCCTTTCCTTCCTGGGACCTTAAAGTCCCTTGGAATCAAATGCAATGAACAGCTAAAATTTCCACCACAGAAGATCCAGCTGGGAAACATATGCTTCATGCCACTTCTCCAAATCAAAATTAAGATTAGAGAGAAGCAGCAATGGAGTCTGCTGGGAGATGAGTTCAGATCTGAGAAGATGGCAAGTCTAACAGAGAAGTGCAGAGAATGTGCTGAGAGAATAAGGAGATTTCTCAGATGCACACCCACCTTTGGAGAAGTTTGATTTTCATGCATAAAAAAGTCTGGATTTGAGTTTCAGGACACCAGATTTGCAAAACTGTTCCAACAGGGAACAAAAGTGTAAATGACAAAATGTTGCTTCAGCAAATAACTGCTTTTCCATGGAGGACAAATTGCATGCTGTTTGCTTCATAAATGGACATTCACAGCCCACCTGAAGGTACAATTATTAAGACAAATTCTGGGAGTCCACTCATAAAGTAACACTACACAAGACCATAAGCAGGGCTTCTCATCAAAGTTTGCCTCCCAAAACGTTTTCAGTGTACATAGGTCCCTTTAGTGAGAGCATTTAGCTCTGCGTTTAAAAGGGGTCCACATTATCCTAGTAGTTAAATGTGTTCCAGTGTTTAATCCTTAACAATAACATTTCCATCAAGAGGAAAAAAACACTAGGTTAATTTCTGTCTAGAGGAGGGACAGAATGAAAAGGAATGGAAATTGAAAAGATACAATTTTCATTTAGATTTGAAAATTCCAAATACAGAATTAACCAGGTTGGAAGAGACCTCTGAGATCAGCAAGTCCAACCTATCACCCAACACCATCTCATCAACTAAACCATGGCATCAAGTGCCTCATCCAGGCTCATTTTAAACACCTGTAGTGATGGTGACTCCACCACCTCCCTGGGCAGCACATTCCAAGAGCCAATCTCTCTTTGTGGGAAGAATTTCTTCCTAACATCTAATAAATATCTAATTTATCTAGATTTCACCTCCTTATCCATGCTCCTCATCTGATCTGGAATGTCTTGTATATTGCTGCCACTTTAAGTTTATGGAATGGAATGGAATGGAATGGAATGGAATGGAATGGAATGGAAGAGAAGAGAAGAGAAGAGAAGAGAAGAGAAGAGAAGAGAAGAGAAGAGAAGAGAAGAGAAGAGAAGAGAAGAGAAGAGAAGAGAAGAGAAGAGAAGAGAAGAGAAGAGAAGAGAAGAGAAGAGAAGAGAAGAGAAGAGAAGAGAAGAGAAGAGAAGAGAAGAGAAGAGAAGAGAAGAGAAGAGAAGAGAAGAGAAGAGAAGAGAAGAGAAGAGAAGAGAAGAGAAGAGAAGAGAAGAGAAGAGACCAGTTTGGAAAAGACCCAGAACCTCCCTTCTCCCTTTACCCACAATGTCCTTTAAGTCATAGTATAGTATCATAGTATCATAGAATCAGTCAGGGTTGGAAGGGACCACAAGGATCATCTAGTTCCAACCTCCCTGCCATGGGCAGGGACACCCCACAGTAGATCAGGCTGCCCAGAGCCTCATCCAGCCTGGGCTTAAACACCTCCAGGGACAGGGCCTCAACCACCTCCTTGGACAACCCATTCCAGGGCTTCACCACTCTCATGGGGAAGAACCTCCTCCTCAAGAAGAAGTTCCTTTTTCCCTTTTTATTATTATTTTTAACTATAAAGTTGCAAATATTACATGTATTTTGTAAATCCTCTAGTCCTCACCAGCATCCATATGCATGTAACAGTGAACCCCCTGGGGCATATCACTAATTGTCAAGGAGAAAGGTAAGAAAACCAGGCAAACAGCACAAATTGCATGTGAAGGCTGGAATTAAAGTTGAATTTGAGTCCTCTTGCAAGCTCCATTTAGGGGATTGAAGATTGCTCCCAGTGTATGATATACAGAAAGCAAAGTAACTATGCCTGAATATAATTATTATCTTCATTTTCCAATTCAAGTCATGAAATATTGCATGATATAATTTTAATACATTATTGTTAGTCACAGGCTTACAGGATCTTAAGGGTTGGAAGGGACCTATGGAGGTCATTGAGTCCAATCCCCCACCAGAGGAGGACCTATGAGATGAAGTCTTTGTCTCCTGGCTTCAGCCCCGTATGATAAGATGCTGAAGGTTAGCACCAAACTTGATGGAGTCAGATAATGATTGGATTCAATGATTGCAAGCTCACAGGATGTTAGGGGTTGGAAGGGACCTCCGAAGATCATCAAGTCCAACCTCCCTGCCATAGAATCCAGCAGAGGTCACACAGGAATACATCCAGATGAGTCTTGAAAGTCTCCAGAGAAGGAGACTCCACAACCTCTCTGGGCAGCCTGCTCCAGGGCTCTGTGACCATCACAGTATCATAGTATCATAGTATCATTCAGGGTTGGAAGGGACCACAAGGATCAGCTAGTTCCAACCCCCTGCCATGGGCAGGGACACCCCACACTAGATCAGGCTGGACAGAGCCTCATCCAGCCTGGGCTTAAACACCTCCAGGAACGGGGCCTCAACCACCTCCCTGGACAACCCATTCCAGGGCTTCACCACTCTCATGATGAAGAACTTCTTTCTCACATCCAGCCTGAATCTCCCCACCTCCAGCTTCATTCCATTCCCCCTAGACCTATCACTACCTGAGATCCTGAGCAGTCCTTCCCCAGCCTTCCTGTAGGCCCCCTTCAGATACTGGAAGGCCACAATGAGGTCATCTCGGAGCCCTCTCTTCTCCAGACTGAACAGCCCCAACTCCTTCAGTCTGTCCTCATAGAAGAGGTGCTCCAGCCCTCTGCTCATCCTCCTGGCCCTTCTCTGGACACCTTCCAGCACATCCATATCCCTCTTGTCATAGAGGCTCCAGAACTGGAGGCAGTACGCCAGGTGGGGTCTCACCAGGGCTGAGTAGAGGGGGAGAATCACGTCCCTTGACCTGCTGGCCACACCTCTCCTGAAGTCCTGTAAGCCCCCTTCAGATACTGGAAGGCCACAATTAGGTAAAGAAATTCCTCCTCCTGTTGAGGTGGAGCCTCCTGTGCTGGAGTTTCTATCCATTGCCCCTTGTCCTATCCCAGGGTGAGACTGAGCAGAGCCTGTCCCTTCCCTCTTGACCCCCAGCCCTCAGATATTTATAGACATTTATTAAATCCCCTCTCAGTCTTCTCCAGACCAAAGAGCCCCAGGACTCTCAGCCTTTCCTCATCAGGCAGTGCTCCAGTCCCTTCATCATCCTAGTAGCCCTCCCTTGGACTCTCTGCAGTAGATCCTTGTCACTCTTGGACTGGGGAGCCCAAAATCGGATGCAATATTCCAGGTGAGGTCTCACCTGGGCAGAGTACAGGGGAAGGAGAACCTCCTTCAATCTGCTGGACACTCTCCTCTCAATACACCCCAGGATACCATGAGCCTTCTTTAATTTCTTTTTTTCTTCTTCTTTTTTTTTTTTCTTCTTTTTTTTCTTCTTCTTTTTCTTTTCTTCTTTTTTTTTCTTCTTTTTATTTTTCTTTTTTTTTCTTCCTTTTTTTTCTTCTTTTTTTTTTTCTTTTTTCTTCTTTTTATTTTTCCTTTTTTTTTCTTCCTTTTTTTTTCTTTTTTTCTTTTTTTCTTCTTTTTTTTTCTTCTTTTTTCTTCTTTTTTCTCTTTTTTCTTTTTTTTTTTATTTTTCTTCTTTTTTCTCTTTTATTCTTTTTTTATTTTTCTTCTTTTTTTTTCTTTTTTTTTTCCTCTTTTTATTTTTTTTTTCTTCTTTTTGTTTCTTCTTTTTATTTTTCTTCTTTTTTTTTTCTTTTTTTTTTTTTTTTTTCTTTTTTTTTCTTTTTTTTTTCCTTCTTTTTTTTTTTTTCCTCAGGAAGAAAAAGATATCCAGGGTAAGAAAATATAAACAATAATTATTTCTTCCTGTGGAATAATCAGATCTTTATGGCTGAAAGGGAATTTCTGTTTAGTCTTAGCTTGCTTTGCTGTACGCCACTGGCTCAGAACCACAATCAAAGCAAGGATTCAATGTCAACATTTTTTTCAGGCTGTTACGAAGGTTACTGCTGCTGACTCCTTCCTTATGCAAAAGAAGTAAAAATCAGGAGAAACTGGACCAAAACCAAGAAGCAAATCACTCAGGTAGAGAATAATGTTTATCCTAGAGCTGCTTCTCAGAAGGAGACTCTTCCACAGTGTTTTTCATTCTGATCAAATTTGGAGCTGTACTTTTTCCAGACATAAGTCTGTTCTCCAGGGGGGTTGTTAATAGTAATGCAGGGGGGAAAAAAAAAGATGTAATGTGTCACTGGAGGTATTGCCTTCCTTCCCCTGATTGAGGATTTTATAATTGCCTTGTGAAAATGCCTATGTAATTATTCTGCACTGATTTTTTTTTTGCACTGTATGATTCATTTGTTATGTTTGCTATTTGTTTGCCCACTCGGCAGGGTACAGATTGTGTGTGGGCATCCACTGGGGAATTGTGGCTGCACAGCTTGTTTGTGGAGGATTGCAGCTATCCCAGGACAAGATTGTGGAGTCATATGTGCAAAAGAACTGGCACTGTGTAAATGAGCCACTTATAGCCCCAGCCCTGGGGAAGGTGTAGGGAAGTGTCCTGCTAGTGTGTCTGTCTCATTCTATAGTTAGTATATTTGAGATGATAGGATAGGATGGGATAGGATAGGATAGGATAGGATAGGATAGGATAGGATAGGATGGGATAGGATAGGATAGGATGGGATAGGAAGGGATAGGATAGGATAGGATAGGATAGGATAGGATAGGATAGGATAGGATAGGATAGGATAGGATAGGATGGGATGAGATAGAATGGAATGGAACGGAACGGAATGAAACGGAACGGAATAGAATAGAATAGAATAGAATAGAATAGAATAGAATAGAATAGAATAGAATAGAATAGAATAGAATAGAATAGAATAGAATAGAATAGAATAGAATAGGTTGGAAAAGACCTTTGAGATCATCAAGTCCAACCTATCACCCAACACCATCTAATCAACTAAACCATGGCATGAAGCACCTCATCCAGTCTCTTCCTAAACCAATGATGGCAACCTAGACCATCCTGCTAGATTATATGAGTCCCCCAGAATCACAGAATCACTATTGATGGAAAAGACCTTCAAGTTCGTCAAGTCCAACCCCTATCTCTACCAGGGCCACTGCTATTCCATATCCTTGAGCTCCTTACCTAGACAGCTTTTAAATACATCCAGGGATCAGAGAATCATAGAATCAACCAGGTTGGAAAAGACCTCAGAGATCATCAAGTCCAACCTATTACCTAATACCCAATATTTCCTGACAAATAAACAGTGTCTCTAAGTGCCACGTCCAATCCCCTCTTGAACACCTCCAGGGATGGTGACTCCACCACCTCCCTGGGCAGCACATTCCAATGCCAATTACTCTTTCTGGGAAGAACTTTCTCCTCAGCTCCAGCCTAAACCTCCCCTGGTGCAGCTTGAGACTGGACACTCCACTTCCCTGGGCAGCCTGTCCCACTCTCTAAGTATGCCTTTACAGTATAGAAAATTTTCCTAATGTCCATCCTAAACCACAACTTGTCCTTTTCTGGCTCTCTCTGGAAAACTGTGCCCTGAAGCACACAATTTTGTATCTAAAAGCCTGTGTGTTCACCATGTACCTCTCACAGAACTGAGATGGGAAGAGCATGACTTTATCAAAAAGCGAATTCTGAATGAGGTTTGCTGAGGGAACCTCTTAAGGTGGCTAGTGCAGTGGACATGGGCAGTGTTTTATGCTCATGGTATGACTGGGTCTTATACTTGTGTGCTTGTTTGCAAAAGGGAAGACTAAACTAATATATTACAGAATTGAAGAGGTTAGATTTCTTTACCTCAGTCTCAAGCTGCACCAGAGGAGGTTTAGGCTGGATGATAGGAAGAAGTTCTTCTCAGAAAGAGAGATTGGCCATTGGAATGTGCTGCCCAGGGAGGTGGTGGAGTCACCATCACTGGAGGTATTTAGGAAGAGACTGGATGGGGTGCTTGGTATCATGGTTTAGTTGATTAGATGGTGTTGGAAGATAGGTTGGACTCTATGATCTCAAAGGTCTGTTCCAACCTGGTCTGGTCTGGTCTGGTCTGGTCTGGTCTGGTCTATTCTATTCTATTCTATTCTATTCTATTCTATTCTATTCTATTCTATTCTTAACTTTATTGAATGGCCCTTTGGGAATGAAACCACACACTTGGGGGAAATGCCTTGGTTAAGAGAATGGGAAGCTTTGACCACTGGCCGTTAACTTCTAACAATGAATCCCTGATGAAGCAAACCCCTGATGAAGCAATCTCCAAGAAATCATGTGAGTAAAAGCTGCTGAAGAGTGAAAACAGTCATGCAGATACATACACACTAAAACATTTCAGGGATTTTAGAAAGCAACCTGGGAAGTTCTTCTGCTCCCTGACAGATAGAATCTTTGCCAAGACAGCATCTGACTGAAGAACTTGCACTGCTGTATCTCTCACTAGAGTGACAGGCTTGGTACCAGGAGATAGAAATCTAATCCCTCCTAATGGATGATAGAGCTCAAATCTTCTGACCTCCCAGGCTAAAAATGAGAACAAATCTGAGATATTTCTTAACAATTCTAGTCCCTTCATAGAAGAAAAAAACATATTACAACAAGAAGAGTTACACTAAGGGCAACAAGGATGATCAGAGGTATGACATGGCTTTCTGTATGAAGGATGATTAAACAGAGGAGCCTGGCCTGGAAGACAGATGAACTAAGGTGGATATGGCAGAATGTCAGGAGTGTCAGGGAGAAGGCAGATAGGCAGATTGTTTACTCTCTCTCCTAATACAAAATGTAGGGGACATCAGACAAGACAAGTATGTGTCAAGTTCTAAAGAATTCCTTAGGTACAGCAATGGAAAAAAAAATGCATGAATGTTGCATACACGAAGAGAAAAAAATCACTGACAGCTACACGAGAGTAGTTCCTTTCTATAGGGTGTTCCTGAGCACTATAGGTGTGGCATATATTGTAAGGAGTGCCTTTGCATGTTCACTGGAGTGTCATTGGCTATGTCAGGTACACAAAATTGGGATGACTCCTTCTTTGTTCTGTTATGGTATGACTTAGATTATTCCTGAATGATAGAATCATTAAGGTTAGAGGAGACCTCCAAGATCGTTGAATGCAGCCGTTAACTGAAGAGCACCGTCACCATTAAACCATGTCCAGAAGTTCCATGTCCACACATTTCTTGACCACCTCCAGGGACAGAGTATTGAAGCAGCTAGAGAAGCTTGCCTTTCCAAAGACTCTATAGTAGGAACCAGAAGGATTCCATGAGATGCTAATGGCTCAGGGGAGAAAACAAACAAAGTAACCAAACTCTTCAGCACAGTCTGTGTTATCAAGCAGAAGTAAGTAACATGGTGTAGGTACACAGATTTAACAAGGCTGAGACTATTTCACATACAGAGTATGCAATTGTCCCTGTGTGTGAAAACTGCTCACACCTTGCATGTATGATAGATAGAATTAAACCTGCAGGGGAGTAAACTAACAACTGTTCCTAATCACCTTTCAAGTTCATAGATTCATAGAATGGTTTGATTTGGAAGGGACCTTAAAGATCACTTAGTTCCACCCCCCTAGTCATGGCCAGGAACACCTTCCAATACATCAGGTTGCCTGGCCTTGAACACCTCCAAGGAGGAGGTATCCATAACCTCCTTGGGCAACCTGTTCCTGTGTCTTACCACCCCCACTATAGAGAATTTCTTCCTAATCTCCAGTCTAAATCTTCTCTTCCAGCTTCAATGAGTTCCCTCTTGTCCAATCACTACAAGCCCTTGCAAAAATCCCTCCACATCTTTCTTGCAGGCACTGCCTTATTCAGCCCTTCAGACTCTCCCTGCCATTGCCTGTGACATCCCTCTGTCAGTACTCTGTAAGAGCATTAAACAGGAGGAGTGTGTGGGCAGGGGAAATTGCCATTATTTACATGCAAGATCTTTTCCTAAAGAATACCTCTCCAGGTTTTGTCTCAGTCCTGAATCAGTAAAAGGAGTTTGTTGCTTTTTTTTTTTTCAAACAGCAAACACCAGGAGGGAAAATTTCTGTGATGGTCACATTCAATTCACCAGATCAACACAAAATAATTAAGTTATATTGATTTCATAAACTGGGATTGTATTAGACCCCTACATAAACAGCTTTGTCCTTTACACTTTGAAGGTGGCTTTGCTCCTAGAACGTTTCAAGCTATTATTACAGAGAAATATGAGACAGTGAGTAATAGCCTGCATTTGGGTTGCAATTATGTCCAACTTCAAGCAGAATAACAGAAAACTAGGCAAAATCAGTGCCTCCCTGTGTATTCTTAATCTTATAAGGGTGAAAAATGAACAAGAAGTTGGAGCTTCAGTCCTTAACTTATTTTTACTGAGCAATACTTCTCTTTATTCCTGCCCCTAAACAAGGCTTTGATGAACCAGGTGCATTGCTTCGTTGGTCACTCCTTGGTTTTCTGCATCCTGTGGCAGTTACAGATGCAGTTAAGAAGCAGTTAATCAGCTGTGAGTAATACATTTGTTAACATTTTCAGATTATTGTGTTTAGAGTGTTCCTGTCTAGCATGTAAGGCAGGTATTAATAATGCTACCCTTTATTTCAAGTAGCTGAGGTTTCTCAGCGTCAGATGAATGCATCTGCTGTTCTCCTGATGTACACATAAAGCTTTCAGCTTCTAGAGGATCTTGTCTGCTCTCGCTCTTCTCACTTGAATTCATTTTTACCCCAAACCACATGCCAGCCAAGAGCAATTATGACTACAGTTGCATGTTGATTCTTTAATGAGCCTGGTATCCTGGCCTGCATTTGGAATAGTGTGGCCAGCAGGAGCAGGGAAGTATCACAGTATCACAGTATCACAGTATCACTTAGGTTGGAAAGGACCTCGAGGATCATCGAGTCCAACCTATCAACACAGACCCCATGACTAGACCATGGCACCAAGTGCCACGTCCAATCTCCCCTTGAACGCCTCCAGGGTCGATGACTCAACCACCTCCCTGGGCAACCCGTTCCAATGCCGAATGACTTGCTCAGTGAAGAACTTCCTCCTCACCTCGAGTCTGAACCTCCCCTGGCGCAGCTTGTGCCCCTGGACTCTGCATTGGTTAGGCTGCACCTTGAGTACCGTGTCCAGTTCTGGGCCCCTCAGTTTAAGAAGGACATCGAAACACTTGAACGTGTCCAGAGAAGGGCAACAAGGCTGGGGAGAGGCCTTGAGCACAGCCCTGTGAGGAGAGGCTGAGGGAGCTGGGGTTGCTTAGCCTGGAGAAGAGGAGGCTCAGGGGAGACCTTCTTGCTCTCTACAACTCCCTGAAGGGAGGTTGTAGCCAGCTGGGGGTTGGTCTCTTCTCCCAGGCAACCAGCACCAGAACAAGAGGACACAGTCTCAAGCTGTGCCAGGGGAGGTTTAGCCTGGATGTTAGGAAGAAAGTTCTTCCCAGAAAGAGAGATTGGCCATTGGAATGTGCTGCCCGGGGAGGTGGTGGAGTCACTATCCCTGGAGGTGTTCAAGAGGAGACTGGACGTGGCACTTGGTGCCATGGTCTAGTCATTAGGTTTGTGGTGACAGGTTGGACTTGATGATCCTCGAGGTCTCTTCCAACCTTAGCAATACTGTGATACTCTGATTTGGGTTATTGTGTTGTTTTAAACTTGTTCATAACAACACATACTTCTAAAAGGGTGTTGCTGTGATGATTATTTTTTTCCACACATCTGCTTGTCTGTCTTTGACAGCACTGTGACACTTTAAAGATGGATAAATAACCCTACCTAGTGAAAATATATTGATTTAAGTCCATCAGGATCTTGTACACAGAGCACACAGCTGGACAGAATTAGACTATTCCCATTATACTGAGCTAATACAGAAAGTTGCCCATTATCTGCTGCATATTTTCTTGTTAGAATGAGGCATATCTGTTCTTGACATTCCTGATTCTCTCATTATTTGTGTGTATGCATCATGGTATCATGAAATAGCACCATGAATGAAAACAAAACAGTGTAAAGTTATGTCCATTATCCCACTCCTCTGAAGGTAAACACATTACCACTGAACTTGCTGGAGTCTTAATTTTAGTGGATAGGCCAGCAGCTGTAGATCAGAAATGGCCTTTGTCTGAATTTAGATTGCAATGCCTTACAGGGAGAGTTGTTGGCCACGGGAATGTGCTACCCAGGGAGGTGGTGGAGTCACTATTCCTGGAGCTGCTCAAAAAAGGATTGGACATGGCACTTGAAGCCATGGTTTAGTAGTCATGAGGTGTTGGGTGATATGTTGGACTTGATCATCTTTGAGGTCTTTTCCAACCTTATTGATTCTATGATTCTATGATCCTGAAGTTGGATATTAGGAAAAGTTTCTTTATTGCAAGCGTGGTCAGGCATTGGAACAGGCTGCCCATGGGGGTGGTGAAGTTACCATCTGTGGAGGTGTTCAAAAACTGTGTGGGGATAGCACTCTGTAACGCTATTGAGTGGGTATAGAATCATGGAATGGTCCAGGCCAGAAGGGACCTCCAAAGCTCATCCAGTCCAACCCCTCTGCAGTCAGCTCATCTGGATCATGTTGCTCAGGGCCTTGTCAATTCTTACTTTTAATATCTCCAGGGAAGGAGCCTTAACCACCTCCCTGGGCCATCTGTTCCAATATTTCACTACTCTCATAATGAAGAACTTCTTCCTGACATCCAATCTAAATCTGCCCTTCTCTAGTTTGAAACCATTGGCCCTTGTCCTGTCACCACAGGCCTTTGCAAATAGTCTCTCCCCATCCTTCCTGTAGCCCCCTCAGCTACTGGCGGGCTGCTCTTAGGTCTCCCCAGAGCCTCCTCTTCTCCAGGCTGAACACTCCCAGCTCTCTCAGCCTCTCCTCATAGCAAAGGTGCTCCAACCCCCTGATCATTTTCATGGCCCTCCTATGGACCCTCTCTACCAGTTCCATGTCCTTCCTATATTGAGGGCTGCAGACCTGTATACATATAGTATACTGACCTGCATGCGTATTGGTATTGGGTTGATGGTTGGGCTTTATGATCTTAGAGGTCTTTTCCAACTGTAATTATTCCATGATTGTATGATTCTATAATGGCCAACTAAGCTAATTTTTGACAGACTAGAAAGACCAGCAGTGCTTATCACAAGTACTTCATAGACCTAAGCTGTGTTCATATTTGCTGAATAAACCCAGCATTTCATAACCACTTCCTGAAGCTTCTTTTATTATTCCCTGAATCTTCTCCTCACTATCCTCTTTTGCACAAAGGGGCTATTCCTTTTATGATTAAAGTCTGACAGTAATGCTCTGGAACACATCAGAATGAAATATGAGGGTTGATTTCTGTACATTCTTGATCATATTTTTAAAGTATAGATACTGAAACTACTTTAGGGCATAACTGAAGAGCCCTTTTAAAATGTCCCTGCTGGTCATATTGTGCTGATGAGCTTGATAGTGAAACTGGCCTTGCTGATATAATAGTGTCTTAGCTAGGCTGTAAACAATGGCTTTAATCAAGATCCTAAATGCTTTACAGACAAAATGTTCTTTCAGGGTTTCCTGATTTTATGGAGTCAGAGTGAGTGTTTTGCTTTCACTCCTGTTGTATATCTCTCCCCTTTCAATGTCTTCTCCTTGTAAATCCTAACATCTAAAGGCAATTGCTTAAACTATTTTTAATACACTGACAGCTGTTAGTATTATTTTGCAAGTAATATCTCTGCTGTGTCTTGTTGAAAAAGAAAGGCAGGGAGCTGGAAGAAATTCCCCTTGGGAACATGATTAATTCTATTTCTAAAGGGTGCACACGGGAAGAGTTACAACCCTTTGTACTCAAAACTTTCTCACCTTCTAAAAGGGGGTCACTAATATATCTACCATGAGGAGCCCATAATTATTAAACAGTGAACCCATGCCTCCACAACAAAAAGAAGTGGTTTGAGACCATAAATGGACACCTGACAAGCACAAATGGTGTGTGTGGTGGTGTGGTGTGATGGGATGGCCTCAGCTCACAGCCAAGCACCTGCACAACCGCTCACTACTCCTGTCCCCTCTGGTGGAATGTTCAAAGAAATGGGTATGTGCTGGATGGAATTATCTCTTTTTACTTAAGGGAAGTCAAGATGAATTAGACTTTTTCATTACACTTAAGAGGTGCTGATGAATCATAATATTTTGGATATATAGAATCATAGGATGCATTGGGTTGGAAGAGACTTTCAAAAGTCTTCTTGTCCAAACCCCCCACCACAGTGAGTGTGGACATCTTTAACTAGATCAGGTTGCCCAGGGCCCCATCAAGTTTGATCTTGAATATCTGCAGGAATGAGGCCACCACCACGTCTCTGAGCAACCTGTTCCAGTATGTTACTACCCTCATTATATTTTTAAGAATCATAGAATCAACAAGGTTGGAAAAGACCTCAAAGATCATCAGGTCCAACCTGTCACTCAACACCTCATGACTACTAGACCATGGCACCAAGTGCCACATCCTATCCCTTCTTGAATACCTTGAGGGATGGTGACTCCACCACCTCTCTGAGCAGCACATTCCAATGGCTAACAACTCTCTCTGTGAAGAACTTTCTCCTCACCTCGAACCTAAACTTCCCCTGATGCAGCTTGAGACTGTGTCCTCTTGTTCTGGTGCTGGTTGCCTGGGAGAAGAGATCAAGCCCCTCCTGGCTGCAACCTCCCTTCAGGTAGTTGCAGACAGCAATAAGGTCTCCCCTGAGTCTCCTCTTCTCCAGGCTAAGCAACCCCAGCTCCCTCAGCCTCTCCTCATAGGGCTTGTGTTCGAGGCCTCTCCCAGCCTTGTTGCCCTTCTCTGGACATGTTCAAAGCAGAAAAAAACAAAAAAACCCAAAACCTAAACAACCCAAAACCCCAACCCATCTTATATTGTTTTGTATGGTGGGAAGGATGAATGCCACACTGGGATATGAATTCCAAAGCAAAGCTTTTGTGAATGTAAAATGCAGACTTGGAGTGTTTCTACTGGCAGGTGGGTTTCTATTCAAACTGGAAAACGTTGGCATATTTAAGGTACAATAATATGTAATCATACTTTTAGCACAAGCAAAGAAGTTAGTTTACTGCTTTCCATGGAGAATATATGCAGGCTATTTCCAACCTGAGATTAGACACAGTTCACCTTTTGCTGACAGTCACTGTTTCCCCGTGTGCTAGAATAAACAGGAAAGCCATTCCCATGCTAATTGGACAAGAAGACTCATTGTCACAGCAGTATATCTCAGAATGTTTGTATTTTAGATATTATTATGCATTTTTTCCCCCCAGTTACTAAAAGGTATATCTAATTATGCTCATAAATGCATCCATTACCCCTGGTAGAATACAGCTTTGCCATAGACTAAGGAAAATATACAATAATATGAAAAAGAAATGAGAACTATTAATGCAATTCTGTCAATGTCTCAGAAAGGTTGAGGATTATTTCTGTAGTTTTCAACTGCTTTATGTATTTACCCATAGGAATCAGGAATGTGTCCAGAAAATAACTCTTCTCTGATAGCTCTATTTTTATTTCTCTCCTTTTGTTTGGCTTTCCTTTGCTTTTGTTTGGGTTTAATAGTAAATATAAACTCTTAGGTTTGTAGTCCAAAATAATCAGACTGGGCCAGTTCTTAGGACAGTGATGAAGGCACCAAAATTCTCATAGCAAGTTAAAGAGAAACTGGTGAGGTGTTGACATGCTGTAGTAGCCACCATCTAGAGCAAACAAACCAAGTCTCAATGAAAGGAAGCTGCATTACTGTGCCCCAAGGATGTTTTGCTGATTTGATCTACATTATAGCTGGCCAAATGCATGATAAATGCCTTCACAAGAACAAGGTAGGACAGTGTCAGTGGAGCTATGCCCTTATATTTCAGTTAAAGGTACAGATGCAGCCTTTAACTTTATAATGCTTCTCCTTTTCCTCCTTAAAGAACTGTCTCAGCTCTGTTTTCTAAAGTCTGATATAAAAGGTTACCCATCTGAGGATGCATGAGAGAAAAAAATCCAGACATCCCATCTTATTAGAGAGCTCTTATCTTTGATCACACAGCATTTTTAAACCAGAAAACACCCAATCTGGAGCAGGAGTGGGAGTTACAGTCACAATCAATGCTGGAGAATTCTGCTGCAAAGGACAGGCAACAGTTTGGTCTTCTCATTTGCCTGAGAAATCATTACCTCTGGAGTCAGCAGCTGAAAGAGGAAGTTGGGAACAACCAAGAAAACATGTGTCTGAGACTGGAAAGCAGTATGTGTCCCTCCAGACCCCAGTCCAAACAGGAACACTTTTAATAACTTCTATGTTTTTTTTTTTCTGCCTGGTGGCTCTGCTCCTCTGCTGACCTGTGATCACAGAGGCTTGTACGCTAGTTTCACACAAGTGTAAATGACCACATCAGCATGTGGTGAACCAGAGCCATGATATTTCGTGGGAGCAACATTCTGTTGTTCCACAGCTTCCTGTCCCTTGAGAATTCAAGCTGCCCACGGAAGCAAGCATGTGGCATAAAAATGCATTTATATATAAGAATAAAAACTAGAAAAAGGAAACCTGTGTCCAGTTCTGGGCCCCTCAGTTTGGGAAGGACATTGGGACACTTGAATGTATCCAGAGAAGGTCAAGGAGGCTGGGGAGAGGTTTTGAGCACAAGTCCTATGAGGAGAGGCTGAAGGAGCTGTGATTGCTTAGCCTGGAGAAGAGGAGGCTCAGGGGAGACCTTATTGCTCTCTACAACTACCTGAAGGGTGGTTGTAGCCAAGTGGGGGTTAGGCTCTTCTGCCAGGCAAACAGCACCAGAACAAGAGGCCACAGTCTCAAGCTGCACCAGGGGAAGTTTAGGCTGGAGGTGAGGAGAAAGTTCTTCCCAGAGAGAGTTGTTAGCCATTGGAATGGGCTGCCCAGGGAGGTGGTGGAGTCCCCATCTCTGGAGGTGTTCAAGAGGGGATTGGACATGGCACTTGGTGCCATGGTTTAGTCATGAGGTCTGTGGTGACAGGTTGGACTTGATGATCTTGAAGGTCTCTTCCAACCTTGGTGATTCTGTGAGCATCAAAATAAACAAGAAATGTGGTTTTCAGAGTTGCTGCAGTGTGTCTTATTATTCATCTTTTTGATTGCCTTCTTCCCATATTTCCATATCAACTCCAAACTCTTCTCTATGTCCCCCCACACCTATTTTCTCTCAAGACTGTAATAATCTCTGGGACAAATGGCCATATTAACTTCACATGCTTTCCCAAACAGTCCCCTGTCCTGCAATCAGATGCACTGTGGGTCACTCAAGGTGAGTCAGAAAATAGCATTCACCATGAAGCTGTTTACATATGTATGTATACAAATGATAAACACAGAACACAATGTCAAAAAGCAAGGAAATGCAATCAAGAATTTATATAGTGGCATTACCACTCAAGTGGAAAAAAGCCTCTGTAAAACAATGAAGTCACCCTGGATCTGTCAGTTAAAAGCAAATGCCAATGTAAGTGATTACCACTGGTATTACATGTAGAAAAGTGGCATCTAATGCAAGCAATGATTATTTTTAGAGTGGCTATTTGTTGGTATTTAAAAATAAAACAAAGCACAACAAAACCTCCTCTCTTGCTTTCCCTTTCTCCTTGAAGCTGCTTTTCTGTACATGAGGAAGTGCAATGTAAAGCGGAATAGATACATGCACTGAGTTTGAATTCAATTATCTCCTGATTTTCCTTTTAGGGCATGACCTGTAATCCCATCATGTTGTGCATGCCTATAAGTTCAAGTTTTTAACCACAGCAACCATGAGATCTACTTTACCTTCCCAGTGCTGTTTGATCATTTTTACTTGAGCAGTTTATGGGACTGAGTACCCCACTGGCTCAGCACCTGCATCCCAGGGTTCTGCTGAGGTGAAAGCACAGAATAAACAAACAAAAAGCTTGTGGTTCAACAAACTCCAAATATCTCCCAGTCTCCTCACATACTGGCCTGCATCAAAAGAATTGGGGCCAGTAGATGAGAGAGGTGATTCTGCCACTCTGCTCTGCTCTGCTGAGACTTCATCTGAAGTATGGTGTCCAGCTCTTGGACCCTCAAATGGGGAGAACACAGACCTGATGAAGAGGGTCCAGAAGAGGGCCCCAAAATGATCAAATCTCCTCTGAAGACAGGCAGAGAGCACTGGGGTCGTTGAGCCTGGAGAAGGAAGAGAAGGCTACAGGAAGACCTTAGAGCAGCCTTCTGGTACTTGATGGGGGCCTACAAGAAAGATGGGGATGCACTGCTTACAAGGGCTTGAAGTAACAGGACAAGGGGCAATGGTTTTAAACTAGAGCAGCTTAGGTTTCGACTGGATTTAGGAAGAAGTTCTTGGACATTAGGAAGCTCTTTACTGTGAGGGTGGTGGAACACTGGAACATGTTGCCTAGGGGGATGATGGAGGTCCCATCCCTGGTCAAGAGATTCAAGGTCAGCCTTGATGGGGCTCTGAACAACCTGCTTTGGGTTGGGGATGATCCTCCTTACTGCAGCTGGGTTAGACTATGTGAACTGTAAAAGTCTTTTCCAGCACAGTGCATTCTCTGGTCCTATGATTCTATATTGGTCTAAATTCTTGAGTTAAATGAAAAGAAAAATATCATCATAGAAGAGGCTCAGACAAAAGCAAGTCAAAGCCTTCTGCAACTCAGTCACTTGTGCTCCTGTGTCCCTGTGTCCTTTTTGCTGTGCACATACACACATACACAAGCAGCCAAGTTGTTTTGTTGGGAATTTAGTAATGCTGGCTCAAAAAGCATGGCAAATGGAGAGAGCAGCACTTTCTCCAAGGACAGAGCTGCAGAGGGAGGGATGAGACTAGGACCAAAATGCACAGCTAAACAGAGGTACTGTCCAGCCAGCACAGTTGCTATGAATGTGCTGTGACTTCACAAGGCAGTGTAGCAGTGAGATAACAAAGCTGAAGTTCAGCTTCCTACTTCTAATCCAACTGCAGCAGTTTGGAGCTTAAAATGGTCTAATTTATCTTATTTTAAATAACAAGAGAAACTTTTCCCAGCTAAGAACCACAAAAGAGTTTGAAGAATGGCCTCATTCTTCTCACCTAACCATTTAGGGGATATTGTAGTCAGCTTCTGTGGTCACAACTATTTGGCATACACTACTGTGACTGAAAACAAAATCAACAGCTGTAATAACTTTACTGCGATTGGAATGCACAACCTTTCAAAACAAAGGTCAAATCAAACAAAGAATATACCTCCCAACACAAAACAAGACAAGGAAGTACCAATGGTACATTGAGCACTCAATTTTGAAGGAGCCACTTGGAAGAATTCATGATACTCTATGACTATTTTTATATAGAGCTTTACAAAGGACCTAACTCTTTTATTTTCAGATGAAACTAAGAGTGATTTTTCCCCTAAATTCATATTAGAATTAGAATTAGAATTAGAATTAGAATTAACCAGGTTGGAAAAGACCTTTGAGTCCAACCTATCACCCAACAACGTCTAATCAACTAAACCGTGGAACCAGGCACCCCATCCAGTCTCTTCCTAAACACCTCCAGTGATGGTGACTCCACCATCTCCCTAGGCAGCACATTCCAATGGCAAATCTCTCTTGCTGGGAAGAATTTCTTCCTAGCATCCAGCCTAAGCCTCCCCTGGTGCAGCTTGAGACTGTGTCTTCTGATTCTGGTTGCCTGGGAGAAGAGACCAACCCCCACCTGGCTACGACCTCCCTTCATGGAGTTATAGACAGCAAGAAGGTCTCCCCTGAGCCTCCTCTTCTCCAGGCTAAGCAACCCCAGCTCCCTCAGCCTCTCCTCACAGGGCTGTGCTCCAAACCCCTCCCCAGCTTTGTTGCCCTTCTCTGGGCACCTTCCAGCAACTCAACATCTTTCCTAAACTGAGGAGCCCAGAACTGGACACAGGACTCAAGGTGTGGCCTAACCAGAGCTGAGTACAGGGCAGAATGACTTCCCTGCTCCTGCTGGCCACACCTGTGCACACTGCTGGCTCATGTTCAGCCTACTATCAACCAGTACCCATTCCATTCCACCCAGTATTCTATTATTTCCCTTAGGTTTCTGGTTTGTTTGTTTTGTAGAAGGCAAGATTTATTAGAGGACTGTTTCTAGTCAATTGCAAGTTAAACAGTGAAGCCTGCCACACAATGGAAAGGTCTTTTGAGTGGTTTAATCCTTTCTAACCACTGAGTACTTTTGCCTAAATAAATATGCCCAGCAGTAAATAAGAATGATCTACAGCACATCTGCAAGTTGCAGTCATGCTTCCTCTCTGACAGGCTCGTACTAAGGTGTGTGCTGCCGGTGCACAAACACTTGGTGAGAACAAGATTTATATCAATAAACTCACCTGACCTCTTGGTCTAAACTGGCTGGACCCTGGTGGTTTGAGGTTAAAAGTGTTTAAATTAATGGTCTGTGCAAGAGAGTTCAGGAACTTCAACAATTTAAATCTTCAGAAACACTCCTCCGACATTTTATGACCACAAATCAGAGTAATTCAAACTCTTTGTAGTATTGACAGGATTTTCAAGTATATCTAAAGGGGACTAACCTCCTTTGGTTCTCAACTGGATCTCTCTTTCTTAAAATCCTGGCTATATAATCTCACCCATAACTCAGCTTAAAATCTGTGAATTTGCAGGAACTCAATGCACTCCAAGTGCAAAAGGAAACAACTGCTTCTACCAGGAACTACTGTGTGACCCATACCATAGAATCATAGAATTGTTTAGGTTGGAAAAGTCCTCAAGTCCAGCCTTCAACGTAACACCAACATGACCATTAAACCATGTCCTGAAGAATCATGTCCACATGTTTCTTGAACATCTCCAGGGACAGTGACTCCACCACCTCCCTGGGCAACCTATTCCAATGACAATTTTATCCATTTATTCTTCTCTATGCAATTTACTATGTGTTAGAAGACATCAAATGATGGAAACTCTCCACTTTTCCAAACTACTATATGTAGGTAGTGTATTTCCAGTGCTTTATCCCTGGCCTGCATCAGGAATTGTGTGGCCAGCAGGAGTAGGGAAATCATTCTGCCCTGCACTCAGCACTGGTTAGGCCACACCTTGAGTACTGTGTCAAATTCTGGGCCCCTCAGTTTAAGAAGGACATTGAGACTCTTGAATGTGTCCAGAGAAGGGCAATGAGGCTGGGGAGGGGTCTCGAGCACAAGCCCTACGAGGAGAGGCTGAGGGAGCTGGGGTTGCTTAGCCTGGAGAAGAGGAAGTTCAGGGGAAACCTTACTGCTTTACAACTACCTGAAAGGAGGTTACAGACAGGTGGGGGTTGGTCTCTTCTCCCAGGCAACCAGCACCAGAACAAGAGGACCCAGTCTCAAGCTGTGCCAGGGGAAGTTTAGGCTGGAGGTGAGGAGAAAGTTCTTCCCAGAAAGAGTAATTAGCCACTGGAATGTGCTGACTGAGGAGGTGGTAGAGTCATCATCCCTGGAGGTGTTCAAGAGGGGATTGGACATGGCAATTGAAGCCATGGTCTAGTAGTCATGAGGTGTTGGGTGACAGGTTGGACTTGATGATCTTTCAGGTCTTTTCCAACCTTATTGATTCAATGATTCTATGATTTGGAGCTTTTTCTGTAGGAGAAGTTCTCTGGCACCTGTCACTCATTTTGATGTTAAACCATGAATATGCAAAAAGAAATTATTGGTAAGTTTTGTTCTAGTGAAAGTTCTTCTCCAGATTTCAGCAGTATGTGACAGTTCATTCATGTCTTGTCCAGCTTCTGTTGTGTGAATGTTCAGCCTCTCAGTAGTAACTTCAAATATCAAGTGACTACTTCTAGAGACATGCTTTAAAAAGGAACAGATGCATAACTGGCCATGCCTGTGCCTGGCAGTCAACACCAAGGAATTCATTAGCCTGATTTATCTCAGCCTCCCACAGGCAGCTCATGTTGAATTGTTTTAGTCCTGCTATGAACTCTAGATATTTTTTTTTCTACAATCATATTTTTCTAGGATGCAGTTGGAAATGCTAGAGAGAGCCTCCAGTTCACAGGCTGTGAGCTTGTTTCATTCACTACCTTAGGACTCATTTAATGACAGGGTCTGATTAAGTCAAGAGTTTCAACTGCTTGGAACAAACACCTAGCCACCATGATCTGATACTCTACAGATCCATATGCCATTTGAAAAGCAGTTATTTGATGATAATTTCCAGACCACTGACAGGAATATTGAACAAGGTCAGGTCTGATGCTAATGACTGCCAAGCAACATGCCTGTTTGGAGATGATTCCTGTTTGACAGTTACTTTGAGGTCAGTTAGTTGGCCAATGCTTAATCCATTTAACATCTGCTTTAATCATATTTTGGAGAGTTCATTTGTAGGTTGGAAAATCCATACTAAAAAGTCAAATTCCGTGCAGGAATCTTAAGCACTTTACACTCATACATCAAGCAGGAAAAGATCAGCAAACTGGTAAAACCCCAATGCTCTGGAAAACTGTATGCTCCAGAATGGTCATTTTTCAACAAAAGGAAAGTCTCTAATGCCAGAATGGTGGCACTTATGGCCAGTACAGGTTTAGCTTAATCCAGTTTTCTGTTTCATTTGTGACAGAATTCCATGAGGCATGACTGTGATTCCTTTATCATAGAATCATGGAATCAAAGAATCATAAAATCATAGAATCATAGAATCAGAATTGTTAGGGTTGGAGGGGACCTCAAAGATCAAGCACTTCCAACCCCTCTGCCTTGGGCAGGGAAACCTCACACTACAGCAGGTTGCTCACAGCCATATCCAGCCTGGCAGCAAAATCCTCCAGGCATGAGGCTTCCACCACCTCCCTGGGCAACCTGTGCCAGTCTCTCACCACCCCCATAGGGAAGAATTTCTTCTTGACATCCAATCTGAATCCACCCATTTCTAGTTTTGTTCCATTCCCCCCAGTCGTATCACTCCCTGACACCCTAAAAGATCTCTCCCCAGCTTTCTTGTAGGCCCCCTTTAGATACCGGAAGGCCACAATTAGATCTCCTTGAAGCCTCCTCTTCTCCAGACTGAACAGCCCCAACTCTTTCAGTCTTGTCAGTTGGATCCTTGAATTTTATAAAGCTTCTTAGGCAAAGGAAGACATTAAAAAGTGCCTAACCTTTGCCTGGCTGCATGTGTTAGGTATGTGTGAAAATAAAAGTATGGAAAAAATGAACTCAATGTTAGACATGAACCTGAGAGGCTGAAGTCTTGCAATTTGTTAGAGACTTTGCTAGGGAAATCTGTGCTCCTCTGTGAAGTTAGGCTTTTTAATCTACCTCATTAGGGCTTTCTGGCTTGGCTTTTATTCATTTTTTTTTTTTCTTCCCCCCAGTGGTGAGAATCAAGTAGGATTCAAGTTAGTTATCTTGGATTGCTTTTCACTTTCTCTGGTCTTTACGGTGTGGCAATTAGGTACCTGGTTAATCTTTTAGGTACCATCTAAAAAAGAAATCCTAAAATCACCTTCTGGATCTCTCTCTTAAACTTTCAAGAGTTCTGTAAGTGATTAAATGTTAAATTCTGGGGAGGTGAGTCCTATTCCCTAGTATTCAGTATGACAAGGTCTCCTTAAAGTGTTCCAGAAAGCTTCTTAAAAGCAGGCTTGTGCATTATTATTTCATATTCTGTTACAATGCACAGTCCCAGGATTAGCTGTCAGCCTTAAGCCAGGTGACAAGGTGGAGTAAATAGTGACCCTGAGATGCCACATACATCCCAAGGAAGAACTTACCCAATTTAGTTAAAAGATCATTCCTGTCCGCTTAGACCTCCCGGTGCAGAAGCAGAGTTACAATTCAGTACTTAAGGCAAAGATTGCATAGATTTAAATATCAAATAAGACCAGGGGAAAAAGTAAAAGGGAAAAAAAAAAAAAGGGGGAGAGGGAAAGGTAGTTTCTCAAGTGAACATTTTACATCTGCAATGAAGAGCAGCTGTGCTACTGAACGTTACCAGAGATCTATCCAGGTAAAACATGAGCATTTGCTGCTAGGTAGCATGATAACCATTTTTATTTCCAGGAAGACTGAAGATCAAAGACAGCCAGACTGGGCTAGTAAGCTTGGATGGTGGAACTGTCAGTTGAAAGGAGTTTTCTGATCACATCTATTACCATGGAAAGGCTGAGCCTACCTTGGAATTACAGCTTCTGGAAAAGAGAAGTGGGAGGCTGATGGGTTCCTGCACCGCTGTTTTTCCACTCCGAGTCTGTCGTGCCGTCCTTAGAACTCTCACCCATGGATTAGCACTTTGAACAGGCAAAAATGGAGAAACATGTTTCACTGTGCCTCAGATTCCAGTGTGGGGGCAGAAGATGAGTATTTGAACTGGGAGAAAGTGAGTGACTGACTACAAGCATAAGTAATTCTTGTGTCGAGGCTTTGACAAGTCGTTTGTTGGAAAACCTATTTCACTGATTGCAGTCTACACTTAATAGATGTGCCATCCAGGGATGTGTCAGCTCTCTTGCAGCATACCAATTAATGGCAGTCACTGGTGGCGTGAAAGTAGCTCTTTTAATCTTATTAAAATAGCTGCACACAATATCATTTCCTTTGTGGGAATGTCTGAATGTGTTTTATGCACTGAAAAGAGAGCACCACCATCTTTGAATGAGTTAGACAAAAAAAACCTTCCAGCCTCTCCTTTCGACTTTGGACTACCTAGCCTTTGCTTTCTGACAGTCTTCATGCTTTTGAAATCTCATCCCCAGCAAAGAAGTCTGGGTACTTGTGTCCCACCTATTCACACTTTAATACTACTAGTGGCTTTAAGTTAATTGAATTTTGCCTTGGAAATCCTTAAAACATTTCACACTGAAGTCAGAGAACCTTAAATAAGACTCTTCAGTCTGCCAGACAGAGCTTTTGCTTAGTGTTCTTTAATTACATGTATGAAAAACAGATAGTAGGTTTGATCAAGAATTTAGACACCTACTTATACTTGCATAGTGGCTATAAAACCTTCAGTACTATCTATCTCTCTCAGTATGTGGAATTGCTTAGATCTTGATTCTTAGTTCCTTGGAGACCACATCTACAATATCTGTCTTAGATACAATAACTGTCATGGAACAGAAATTCTCCAACTCACCTCTGCTATGACCTTTTACAGAAGAAATAGGATATTGTACCAGTAATTACAGTGAAAGCTTCAATGAATAGACCATACCCTTGGTTTGGCTTGCAAGTGTTTATTTCTCTTGTTCAACCTAATGCTCAAAAGGCTTGACATCTCTGTCCTTGGAGCTGTTCAAGATGAGATTGTACAAGACTCTGAGCAACCTGATCTGATTCAAAAGACTCTGAACAAAGGACTGGACTCAGAGGTCTTCTACATAAATAAGTCTATAAATATTAAATAATTTGGAGGATATTTTGAACACTACACTCTAGCAGTTAAATGACTCTGACAATTGACATAATATTTCTTTGAAGCTCTGGGTTATCTTTCTTTGGTGAAACTATCCTTTTATTGAGGTCAATTAACTCTTTTAACCAGGGTTCACCAAGAGCAATAACAAAAGCTTTTCTGAAAATGCTTCCTGTAGAGTTGAAATGTTTCTTCCACTGATCTGACAACAAGCAAGTCAGACATGTAATAAATTATTCTCTTTCCTTGGGTCTTTAAAGACTGTTGACATTTGTAGACTGGCATAATGTAACTTTTCCTCCATGTCTGGAAATTGAACAAAACACTAACAAGTTTCAGGTCCTGCAAACTTTCCTGATCAGTCTATCCCTTAACTCCAGCACTAACTTTTATTTGTCCATGGTCATAGGCTGTTATTTCTTCTACACACAAAGAACAGGCTCAAGGTGAGGAGAAAGTTCTTCACAGAGAGAGTCATTAGCCATTGGAATGGGCTGCCCAGGGAGGTGGTGGAGTCACCATCCCTGGAGGTGTTCAAGAGGGGATTGGATGTGGCACTTGGTGCCATGGTTTAGTCATGAGGTCTGTGGTGACAGGTTGGACTTGGTGATCTTTGAGGTCTCTTCCAACCTTGGTGATTCTGTGATTCTGTAACAATTCAAGAACATGGATAGTGTCACAGATGCAGTTATCCACCACACAGTGGTGACAACCAAACATTATTCCATTTTAACACTCTCTTTTCTATTATAAACCTGTAATGCCATCAAGCCCAATCACTGGTATTAAGACCACATGCTAGCAAAAAGTTCTTTCCTAATGGAATGAATAGACTTACTGTTAGTAATAGCCTTACTGTTAGTAAAAGAGGGAGCTGCAGAGTGCTTGACTGTAAACTAGTGAAATTAGAAGGCTTTGGGGCACTGATTTAAACAACAACAGGAGGAGGGTTTACTGCTCGTGCTTGCAATACATCTCTGACTGTGTGACTGACAAGATACTGTTGATTGCTCCATTGATTGTGAGTTAAAACGCGATGCCTGCTCTCTTTTGAGGTTTCTGTCAACATTCCAGTTTCTCTTACCTTTTGAGAATGTGCTGTGGATTTTTCTATAATAGAACAATAATTGGAGCAGCTGTGCAGATTGAGATCTGTGGCTCATGTAATCCTTTAGACTCATCATTTCCATAGGCTGCTAACAGTTGCTTCAAGAAAAGGAGAAGCAACTGGTACTAAGCAGATAAACATTGTCCAGTGGGAACATTTTCCCCTAATCCTTCTTCCTTTTTTTTTCCAAAGTGAGACAGTTTGTGTTATATCACTCTTTTTCCTAATCTCTATGCATCCAGTGGTATTTAGCTTTTGTCCACTTTTGTGTTCACAGAGAGAGCTGTGCGAATCCTTCTGATCCTGTTTTAAATAGCTTTCGGACTCTCGCGACGGTGTACCTTGCAAAGAATTCCAGTCACACTCCATAAGCTGTTGGCTTGTTCTCAAGTGAGGGAAAAAAAAGGCACCCATTTAAAGACTGCATTTATACCTCCTCCTTGGAAGCTGTCAGATTGTGCGTGGAGGAATTTGTAGGTTCTATCTATACATATCTATAAAATAGGTTACATCTTGCTCTGTGGATCTGAGAACAAATACCTCATGTATATGCAAATTCATTTCTGTGCCCCTTAAAATAAAGAGGACTAATGGAAATGACCTGAGATCTGTTCTACACCTTCAGCTGTCCTTGACTCTGTTTGTTAATGTGGTACTTGGAATTGGTGGTGCCAAGTAGTAAGAGTAGTAGGAACTAAACACGAAACATAATCTGCCATTATTAAATGGTATTAAATAAATAAATACACAAAATTCATGAAGTGGTAGAATTTCTTGAAACCTTCTAGGTCAAAATATTGATATCCAGTGGTATTTTCATATCCTGGGCTGCATCAAGAGAAGGTCAAGAGAGGTGATTCTCTCACTCTACTCCACGCTGTTGAGAGACCACCTGGAGCACTTTGTGCAGTTCTGGAGCCCCTATTACAGGAAGGACCTGGAGGTGCTGGAACATGTCAGAAAAGGGCCATGAGGATGATCAGAGGGCTGGAGCACCTCTGCTATGAAGACAGACTGAGGATGTTGTGACTGTTCAGTCTGCAGAAGACAAGGCTCCAGAGACCTTCTTGTGGCCTTCCAGTACTGAAGGGGGCTACAAGAAATCTGGGGAGGGACTTTTTAGGGTGTCAGGGAGTGATAGGACTGGGGGGGATGGAAAAAAACTAGAAATGGGTAGATTCAGATTGGATGTTAGGAAGAAGTTCTTACCCATGAGGGTGGTGAGAGACTGGCACAGGTTGCCCAGGGAGGTGGTGGAAGCCTCATCCCTGGAGGTTTTTTGCAGCCAGGCTGGATGTGGCTGTGAGCAACCTGCTGTAGTGTGAGGTGTCCCTGCCCGTGTCTGGCGGGGGTGGAGTGTGGAAGTTCATGATCCTTGAGATCCCTTCCAACCCTAACAATTCTATGATTTTGGTCCAGCAGTCATGTCTGGGATATAGGTTGTACTGTTATGGTCTTTCAAGTATTGTTATAGACCATCAAGAAGCTACAGGAGCGGCTTTCGACCACACAGAATTTATCTTGCCCAGGTTTAGTCACTGCAGAAATGTTGGATTTGACATCTGACCCAAAGCTTCCCAAGCATTTCAGGCTGGAAAAATGTAAACATATACTCATCCTGAGAATAGAATAGAATAGAATAGAATAGAATAGAATAGAATAGAATAGAATAGAATAGAATAAAATAGAATAGAATAGAATAGAATAGAATGAAATAGAATGGACCAGACCAGGTTGGAAGTGAGATAAACTCAATTTTCAACTTCTTTTTTTTTCAAGGTTAAAAAAATACCAGTGATTTTCATTCATTTGAGTGTAAAGACTGTGCATAATAATGGCTTAATTGTAATCTGCAATTAAAAAGAGTCAATTTTAATGTCTACAATTTAAAAAAGACAGAATCCAGTGTTTAGCAATCATCCATTTAGTTTTACCCATGTTTGATGTGTTCCATTTTGTAAAGCAGACACACTTTAAGAGAGTTTATTCCAATATGAAGGCTTTGAATGTTGATGCTGCTGAGGGGAGACTGAGTGTTAAGGTTTTGTGTTTAAGCAGCTCTTTTGTTCAGTGCTGCATCACCATGTAGTCTGGGATGAGTTAAGTCATGCACTGTGTTTCTCTGCCAAGTGACAGCAATTGGTGTTTGCATCTCAGTGAGAAAAGGTCAAAGGTTCCAGCTGAGGGATAAATATTTGTATTCTAGTAAGGAGTCACAGCTTCACTGAAAGAAGATTAAGATATTCTTAAACAAGTGCAAGAATTGAAGTTCTCGGGAGTGGGTCGAGATAAGGGAAACAAAACTGGTGAGGTGTGTGGAGAATAGGTCTTGTGAGGAGCAACTAAGGGAACCAGGCTTGTTCAGCCTGGAGAGAAGGAGGCTGAGGAGGAAAGCTCACAACTCCCTGAAAGGACCAGGTGGGTGTTGGTCTCTCCCTAGTAACAAGTGACAAGATGAAAGGAAGTGGCCTCAAGTTTCACCAAGAGAGGTTAGGTTTAATAATAAAAGAAACTTCTTCTCTGAAAGGGTTTTCAAACACTGGAACAGGCTACCCAGGGAGGTGGTTGTATCCCCATCCCTGGAGGCACTTCAAAGCCACAGAGATGTGATGCTGAAGGATGTGGTTTAGCATCAGACTTCACAGACTTAGAAAATGGCTGGGCTTGATGATCTTAGAGGACTTTTCCAACCAAAATGGCTATGATTCTATGAATGGTGAATGGACTTTCTTCATAATGTCACCTTCTTCCATAAGCAGTTTAGGAGCCTCATTCATTACCCATGGCAAGTAGAAGCTAGTGGAGCGCCTTCTGAGTAGAGAGCATGTGGTACTGTCTTGGCTTTCCCTGCAACAATCCTGCATGGCTGAAGTATAGATGAAAATGTCTAGGTATTGCTGTGATCACTGATCACCTGTGTGAGGAATAGTTCTCACTGAGAAAATAGTAACTGTGGAAATGAGCAATAATGATGCATAACAATAGAGAAATTATTTTATGCACATGTAAAATGCACAGAAATATCTATCATCAATCTATCATCTATCTATCTACTTATCTATCAGTCTAATCTATCTATCTACTTATCTATCTAATCTCTCTCTATATAGATATCTATATCTCTATATACATTTCTATCTACTTATTTATCCAATCTATTTCTATATAGATATCTTTCTAGTCTGTCTATCTATCTATCTATCTATCTATCTATCTATCTATCTATCTATCTATCTATCTATCTATCTATCTATCTATCTAACCTATCTCTATAATTTATCTGTCTAATCTATCTCTATATTTTCCCCTGTATTCAGTACTGGTTAGGCCACACCTTGAGTCTTGTGTCCAGTTCTGGGGCCCTCAGTTTAGGAAGGAGGTTGAGTTGCTGAAACGTGTCCAGAGAAGGGCAACAAAGCTGGGGAGGGGTCTGGAGCACAGCCCTGTAAGGAGAGGCTGAGGGAGCTGGGGTCACCTAGCCTGGAGAAGAGGAGGCTCAGGGGAGACCTTCTTGCTCTCTACAACTACCTGAAGAGAGGTTGTAGCAAGGTGAGGGTTGGTCTCTTCTCCCAGGCAACCAGCACCAGAACAAGAGGACACAGTATCAAGCTGTGCCAGGGGAGGTTTGGGCTGGAAGTTCTTCATAGAAAGGGAGATTGGCCATTGGAGTGGGCTGCCCAGGGAGGTGGTGGAGTCATCATCAGTGGAGGTGTTTTTAAGAAGAGACTGGATGGGGTGCTTGGTGCTATGGTTTATTTGATTAGATGGTGTTGGGTGATAGGTTGGACTCAATGATCTGGAAGGTCTTTTCCAAACTGGTCTGGTCTATTCTATTCTATTCTATTCTATTCTATTCTATTCTATTCTATTCTATTCTATTCTATTCTATTCAGATCTCTCTATATAGGTATCTATCTACTTATCTATCTAATCTATCTCTATATAGGCATCTATTTAATCTATTATCTAATCTATCTATCTCTGTAATTTATCTATTGAATCTATGTCTATAGAGATATTTATAGAGGGATAGAAAGAGAAAGAGAAATAGAGATTGATTGACACAGAGAGAGAGATTGATAGATAGACAGACAAACAGACAGCTACACAGATAGATACAAATTTTGGAAGTCTACAATTCTTTTTTATAGTCCCTAAAACCAGTGCTGGTCATAGAAGGAAATTGCAGGGAACCAAAATCCCCAGGAGCTTAAGGTCTTTAAGCTGCAGCCTCCTTGTGAAAATCCATTATTCCAAAGAGTTTACTTCTGTGGTGTGTAAAGCCAGTTGACACTGAATGGTGCAGCACATGTGGGAAAGAACAGGGAGCACAGGCTTGCAGCTTTCCTCTGAAGAGCAGCAGTGTTTCAATTATCCCAAAATATTCTGAGAATGTCTGCAAGTAATAAGAAAAAGTAAAGCTGATGACAGTGAGATATTGGAAACATTCTTTGGGGTTTTCTGGAGATACCAAGGTTTTTGGAGGAAATTGGAGATGCAGAGAATAAGATTCTTCCTACCTATTCTTAATTTGTTCTCTTATTTAAAACTGTATCTGTAGAGACCTTGGACATACTTTCTCCCAACACATACAAAACAAACTCTGTGATCCACACAACTGAAACAATTTAGCAGTGAATTTGGAAGTGGTCTCTGCAGACATTCTAGGGCAGGTATAATATCACAAGAATATGCTCAATGCTGGGTGCATCCTCCTGAAGGCTGCTGAAGACATCTGTCCACTTCCACAGAGAGCCACTACAAACACACCAAACACTCCACATACCTCCAAACTCATGACCAGTCACCTATTTGCTTAACTAGGGGACACAGTCTCAAGCTGTGCCAGGGGAGGTTTAGGCTCGAGGTGAGGAGAAAGTTCTTCACTGAGAGAGTCATTCATCATTGGAATGGGCTGCCCAGGGAGGTGGTGGAGTCACTGTCCCTGGAGGTGTTCAAAAGGGGATTGGATGTGGCGCTTGGTGTCCTGGTCTAGTCATGAGGTCTGTGGTGATAGGTTGGACTCGATGATCTTTGAGGTCTCTTCCAACCTTAGTGATACTGTGATACTGTAACTTCACTTGCTGCAAGCATGTCAAATGAATTTGGTAGAACCATTTCCAGGGTGTAAAGTGAGGCATGCGCACAAAATGTTGGCAGGATTTGGGGTTTAGAACGTTTTCATTGTGCTCTGCAGAAGATTGATGGAGTTATCTAATTTAACTGATGCCAGCATCTTCTTTGCTAAAAGCGTGCACCCTAATGACTGCAAAATGTGACGGGACTCTTCCAGAAAGCTTGAAAATACATTGGGGGAGTGAGAAGAGCAGATTTCTCATTTGCATACTGTGTGTGTGTTCTGCAGTGGGTAGTTACTGATGGCTTTTTGCTGCTCTACTAGCCTTTTCAGGATGTAAAATGGGGAATATCGGTACGCTGGCACTTCCCACTTTAATTGGCACATGGATAGACTGCTTCTCTCCAGCATTTCCAGAAGATTGCTATAGGCCTGAGCGGGAGTAAAATGGATGCAGCTTATTTCAGCAGATGCAGGAATTGCTAGCACCATCTATTGGTGAGAAAAAGCTGAAAACAGAATTTAAACTATTTCCACAAAATATTCATGTACCCAAATTAGAGTCTGATTGAATAAATGAGTGCTCTTCTGTTAATTATTTTAAATGCCATTAAAATATATGTAAATACATCTTTTTATAGCCAGACGTTTCGTCTAGGGCTTGCATCTTACTGCAGGCACTTGTGATGTTAAAACACATTCCCTGCTTTGGAGAGAAAGTCCTGGTGAGCCTCTGCAAACAACATTCATTCCCTTTCCTGGGAGAGCTTCACCAAGCTGGAAAGCTAGATGGAATTTTGGCTGTGACACAGATTTTTTTTGAAGTAATTAAATCCCAGTGCTAACCTACAGAGAGAGTTTTGGACTTGTTTCATGATTATGTTTTATTGGAGAAATCTTTGCTGCAACAAAGACAAGAGCAGGCACCAAGAATGGAGTTCATTACCTGTAGCAACTGGTGGAAGGAATTCCAAGGAATAATGGGCTTGAAGTAAAAGAAAGCATTGTCAGAACATAATCCTGCAGCCCATGTACGAGACCACGCTGCTACTGTTTTCACACATTGACTCAACTGCTGCAGTAATAAAACTAAGTGAAGGGCTTGACAGGTAAGACAGAGGTTGATCTGCTCTTGATCAGATGGTGTATTGACTTCTGTGTGCTCTTTCACAAAGGCAAAAGCTCAAAGGACAACATGTCAAATAAGATTTCCAAAGGCCAAGCTAGAATTCTGGCAAATTAGACCTCTTGTAGTCTTCAGATTACAAAATTACAGAATCACAGAATGAACCAGGTTGGAAAAGACCTTTGAGATCATCAAGTCCAACCTATCACCCAACACCATCTAATCAACTAAACCATGGCACTAAGTGCCTCATCCAGCCTCTTTTTAAACACTTCCAATGATGGTGACTCCACCACCTCCCTGGGCAGCACATTCTTGCTGGCAAGAACTTCTTCCTGACATCCAGCCTAAACCTCCCCTGCACAACTTGAGACTGTGTCCTCTTGTTCTGGTGCTGGTTGCCTGGGAGAAGAGACCAACCCTCACCTGGCTACAACCTCCCTTCAGGCAGAGAGTAAGAAGGTCTCCCCTAGGCCTCCTCTTCTCCAGGCTAAACACCCCAGCTCCCTCAGCCTCTCCTCACAGGGCTGTGCTCCAGACCCCTCCCCAGCTTTGTTGCCCTTCTCTGGACACATTTAAGCAACTCAACATCTTTCCTAAACTGAGGGGCCCAAAACTGGTCACAGTACAGATGCTGCTTCTTCTGCCTCATGACCTCAGAAACTGCTATTTTTACATCATCTCTGACTGCTGTATGAGCTTGCTGTTATGAAAATTCAATAAAACTGACTGTGAATATGGTGGAACATCCCTATCTGGATCTTTTTTTTTTTTATATGCTCATGTTTTTCACAACAGCATATGGAGATTATACACAAGTTAATGTTTAATGGCAACATTGTGAGAGATTTGATGGCGGTGACTTTTCCTAATGTTTGGTCTAGGCAGCATAAGCTGTTCTGCTTCTCCCTCTTTTGAGGAGTCTTGAATTCATCTGGTAAAGTCACTTTCAGAAAGAGATTCTTCTCGTGTGGGGGTGCCAAAATAACTGGCAGGGCCCTGAGTTGAAGCTAAAGATAATATTTGAATTGTTTTTTATGAAGCATTTAATTATGTCTGAAATTCTGATTGAAGGTCAGGATGCATGGGAGCCTACAAGTACTCAGGCTAAGTTTTTAATATATTGCCAGCTATAGTAATCACTAGGGAAGCTGATTCCAAGTATAAGAATGAGTAGGATGCATTAATTTCTTCACCTTGAACCTAATGTAGCTCAGCAGTTCTTTCTTTTCCTCAGGAAAATCATTCCAAAGACTTTAATTTAGGAAGTGTTAGGTGGAAAGTTTTAGAAGATTTTTGCAATATGTGGATTCCTCCATGGGAGATATCCAAGGGGACTTCAGGAGAGGTGTGGCCAGCAGGTCAAGGGAGGTGATCCTCCTCCTCTACTCAGCTCTGGTGAGACCCCACCTGGAGTACTGCCTCCAGTTCTGGAGCCCCTATTACAAGAGGGATCTGAAGGTGCTGGAAGGTGTCCAGAGAAGGGCCATGAGGATGATCAGAGGGCTGGAGCACCTCTCCTATGAGGACAGACTGAAGGAGTTGGGGCTGTTCAGTCTGCAGAAGAGAAGGCTCCGAGGTGACCTAACAGTGTCTGAAGGGGGCCTACAGGAAGGCTGGGGAGGGACTTCTCAGGATCTCAGGGAGTGATAGGACTAGGGGGAATGGAATGAAGCTGGAGGTGGGGAGATTTAGGCTGGATGTGAGGAGGAGGTTCTTCCCCATGAGAGTGGTGAAGCCCTGGAATGGGTTGTCCAGGGAGGTGGTTGAGGCCCCGTCCCTGGAGGTGTTTAAGCCCAGGCTGGATGAGGCTCTGGCCAGCCTGATCTAGTGTGGGGTGTCCCTGCCCATGGCAGGGGGGTTGAAACTAGATGATCCTTGTGGTCCCTTCCAACCCTGACTGATACTATGATGCTATACTATGACTTAAAGGACATTGTGGGTAAAGGGAGAAGGGAGGTTCTGGGCATTGTTTCAGTTTCTGTGCCATTCCATGGAGCTGGAGATGCTGTAAAAGTGCAGCCTTTGAAGACAAGGTCATAGCAACATAAGATTGGTTTAGTTGCAAAAGACCTCTAAAATCAACTTCAAACCTGGAACCAAGTCCCAAAGTGCCATGTCTGCGTATTTTTTGAACAATTCTAAGGATGGTGACTCCACCACCTCCTTGAACAGCCTGTTCCAATGCCTGACCACTCTTGCAGGAAAGAAATTTTTCCTAGTGCTCAATCTTCAGGTCATCCTCAGCAGTTTCTGCTTTGCATCTGCATTTGCTACCTCCCACATGCTAGCTGCTTCTTTGGCAATACTCAGATGAGCAATACTGAGATGAAGTAGCTTAAAAATGATCCTAGAAACACAGGGATTACTTTCATCCCATCACTATATTTCTAGGGTGGTCTGGTTTACAAGATGAACCTTGAAATAGCTATAGCAGATCAGGAGAAGAGAAACAGTCACAGCTAAAGGGAAGGTACTTAGGACTTTTCCATTGAAGTCTGTGTCTTATGGAGTCACATGTAGCTTTATTTTAAAGGCAGAAGACTGGGAGTGTTGTAGTGGAACTATAGTAGCTGAACTGTGTTCTGATCTTTCACTTTAAGTACACATGTTGTATGTTTTCATAGTGGAATGAAACACCCTTGAATGGGTTTATTTGTGGATGAAACCCCATCTGTCCTTTTCAATGCACAGGAAGCATACCAGAGTCAAAGATGTATTTTGTCTGCTGAATGACAGTTGGTCTCTGCTGGGATGGGAAAAGTCACAAAGGGCATTAAAATTAACCCAAGAATTCCCAAGCTAGCTCTGAAAGAATTAGTGCTAGGACAAGGAGAGCCTTATTAGCAAGGTATAGTCCTTAGTACAACCAGATTGTGTGAGTATGTGACAGCCTTGACAGGGAAAACCAACATTAAGTATGCTCAGTAGAATTTCAGCCAGTTCCAGTGGAAGGAGGAAGGAAATTGGCAGTTCCTACGTGGTTTCCAGCTGGTGCTGGCTTCAGAAGTTCCAAGACAAAGAGCTTACACAGTATCACAGGATATTAGGGGTTGGAAGGGACCTCTGAAGATCATCAGGCTTATGATATATAAATAACATCCTAGACCCTAGAGGGAGCTTTGCATCAGCTATAAGGTATTACCCCCCCCAGGGTCAGGAAAGGAAATATGAACACAATAAGGCCTAGCAAATGATAGTTTACACACATTGTGGAAATGTGTAGCTGTCTAAGCTGTCAGCTCGTGTCTTGGACCACTACACTCTGAGCTGGGTTAGGAACTGGCTGGAGGGCTGAGCCCAGAGAGTGGTGGTGAATGGTGCCACATCCAGCTGGTGGTCAGTCAGTAGTGGTGTGCCCCAGGGATCAGTGTCAGGCCCCATCCTCTTCAACATCTCCATTGATGATCTGGATGAGGGGGTCGAGTCAGTCATCAGCAAGTTTGCAGATGACACCAAGTTAGGAGCAGATGTTAGTCAGTTAGAGGGCAGAAAGGCTCTGCAGAGGGACCTCGACCGACTGGACAGATGGGCAGAGTCCAATGGGATGGCATTCAACAAGTCCAAGTGCCGAGTGCTGCACTTTGGCCACGGCAATCCCATGCAGAGCTACAGGCTGGGGTCGGAGTGACTGGAGAGATCCCAAACAGAGAGGCACCTGGGGGTACTGATCAACAGCCGCCAGAATATGAGCCAGCAGTGTGTCCAGGTGGCCAAGAGGGCAAATGGCATCCTGGCCTGCATTAGAAATAGTGTGGTCAGCTGGAGCAGGGAATTCATTGTGCCCCTGTACTCTGCTTTGGTTAGGCCACACCTTGAGTCCTGTGTCCACTTCTGGGGTCCTCAGTTTAAGAAAGACATCGAAACACTTATCATAGTATCATTCAGGGTTGGAAGGGACCACAAGGATCATCTAGTTCCAACCCACCTGCCATGGGCAGGGACACCCCACACTAGATCAGCCTGGCCAGAGCCTCATCCAGCCTGGTCTTAAACACCTTCAGGGACGGGGCCTCGACCACCTCCCTGGACAACCCATTCCAGGGTTTCACCACTCTCATTGAACATGTCCAGAGAAGGGCAACAAGGCT
Source organism: Melanerpes formicivorus (assembly GCF_026170545.1). Lineage (NCBI taxonomy): Eukaryota > Metazoa > Chordata > Aves > Piciformes > Picidae > Melanerpes > Melanerpes formicivorus. The sequence goes on from NW_027142394.1 coordinate 2,070,049, forward strand.
GGGGAGAGGCCTTGAACACAAGCCCTATGAGGAGAGGCTGAGGGAGCTGGGGTTGTTTAGCCTGGAGAAGAGGAGGCTCAGGGGTGACCTCATTGCCCTCTACAACTACCTGAAAGGTGGTTGTAGCCAGGAAGGGCTTGGTTTCTTCTCCCAGGCAACCAGCACCAGAACAAGGGGACACAGTCTCAAGCTGCGCCAGGGGAAGTTTAGACTCAAGGTGAGGAGAAAGTTCTTCACCGAGCGAGTTGTTCGTCATTGGAATGTGCTGCCCAGGGAGGTGGTGGAGTCACCATCCCTGGAGGCGTTCAAGAGGGGATTGGACATGGCACTTGGTGCTATGGTCTAGTCATGGGGTCTGTGTTGATAGATTGGACTCGATGATCGTCGAGGTCTCTTCCAACCTTAGTTCTACTGTGATACTGTGATATCCCTCTGCAGAAATAATTCTTTTTCATTTTTTGCCACTAAGTTGGTTTCGGACTATGAAGAAAGCTGTAGCTAGAGGGGTTCTTCTTTAGAACCTATTTCAGAAATCCTGAAACAAAAATAAACTATGGCAAATGAGGAGGTTTGGATGCTGGATCTCAGCAAACCTTGTGGGGAAATTATTTTTTTTGCAGCACTCTAATCAAATAAGAATGTTGTTTTCCCTCCAAAGAATCAATATCTCCTTGTTTATCACTGGATAAGACTCAGCAGTTTGCTACAGTCCTCATTGACCTTTTTTTGATACATCATCTTTCTCCCTCAAAAATCTGTGCAGCTGCATCATTTGCTAAAAGAATTGCCCCTCGAACAAGTGAGTTTGAAAAGCTCTTTGTTGCCTCTCAAGTCTTCTTGCTGTGCACAAGCACTGTCATTTCTCTGCTCCACTTCTCCTGTGGCAGGAGAAACAAGCTTTGGGGCAAATCTTTTCACTCCAGACTAGCTGTTTCCTGCTTGAGTACTGTGTCCGGTTCTGGGCTCCTCAGCTTAGGAAAGATGTTGAGTTGCTGGAATGTGTCCAGAGAAGGGCAACAAGGTTGGTGAGGGATTTGGAACACAAGCCCTATGATGAGAGACTGAGGGAGCTGGGGTTGATTAGCCTGGAGAAGAGGAGGCTCAGGGGAGACCTTCTTGCTGTCTACAGCTATCTGAAGGGAAGTAGTAGCCAGGAGGGGGTTGGTCTCTTCTCCCAGGCAGCCAGCACCAGAACAAGCGGACACAGTCTCAAACTGCACCAGGGGAGGTTTAGGCTGGATGTCAGGAAGAAATTCTTCATAGAGAGAGTGATTGCCCATTGGAACAGGCTGCCTGGGGAGGTGGTGGAGGCACCATCATTGGAGGTGTTTAGGAGGAGACTTGATAGGGTGCTTGGTTGCATGGTTTAGTTGATTAGATGGTGTTGGCTGATGGGTTGGACATGATGATCTTGAAGGTCTCTTCCAACCTGGTCTGGTCTGGTCTATTCTATTCTATTCCGTTCTGTTCTGTTCTGTCCTACTGTTTCTGGAAGATCAGGTATTGTTTTCTGGAAAAGACAGGTTTAAAGAGTAGAAATGTTGATTTTTGGACCATCAACAACAGAAGCTAGATTTCATAAAATAAAAGAAGCTGGACTTACTCATCAGCTGTGTGCCTCCCAAAATCCAACTGAAGAGGGGAATTTAAAATCTCCATGTGAAAAGTCACACAGAAATGTTTGGACATAAGTTGGGTCACACAAAATGGTTAGGCTTAAAATGGGAATTAATCTCAATGCGAGTCCCAAGGACAAAGTTTCATATATAGAAAAATAATAGTAATAATAATAATAATTATATATATGATTATATAATAACTGTAAAATATGATATGATATGATATGATGTGATCACAGAATCACCCAGGTTGGAAGAGACCTCAAAGATCATCAACTCCAACCTGTCACCACAGACCTCATGACTAAACCATGGCACCAAGTGCCATGTCCAATCCCCTCTTGAACAGCTCCAGGGATGGGGACTCCACCACCTCCCTGGGCAGCACATTCCAATGGCCAATCTCTCCTCTGGGAAGAACTTTCTCCTCACCTCCAACCTAAACTTCCCCTGGCACAGCTTGAGACTATGTCCTGTTGTTCTGGTGCTTGTTGCCTGGGAGAAGAGACCAACCCCCTCCTGGCTACAACCTTCCTTCAGAGAGATGTAGAAAGCAATAAGGTCTCCTCTGAGCCTCCTCTGAGCCTCCTCTTCTCCAGGTTAAACACCCCCAACTCCCTCAGCCTCTCCTCATAGGGCTCACTCCAGCCTTGTTGCCCTTCTCTGGACACGTTCAGGTGTCTCAATGTCTATCTTAAATTGAGGGGCCCACTCAAGGTGTGGCCTAACCAGTGCAGAGTACAGGGGCACAGTGACTTCCCTGCTCCTGCTCGCCACACTGTTCTTGATGCAGGCCAGGATGCCATTGGCCTTCTTGGCCACCTGGGCACACTGCTGGCTCATGTTCAGCAGGCTGTCAATCAGCACCCCCAGGTACCTTTCTGTTTGGTAGCTCTCCAGCCACTCCGACCCCAGCCTGTAGCTCTGCATGGGGTTGTTGTGGCCAAAGTGCAGTACCCAGCACTCAGATCTGTTAAATGTTCTCTTCTGTTATTTATAAGAGAGAGATTTCTTCATGGTGTTCACATATTTCAGTCCTTACCAGTCCTTACCTCCTCATATGCATGCTCTCTCTCTCTCACACACCTTTAGCTTTCTTATCCTTGTTGATAGCTCAGAAATGATTTTGGGTTTAGCAGAACAGAAAACACACAGTTTTCCCAGAGCACAGGTTGTGCTTGGCTATATTAGATACAAACAAAAAGGAAAATGAGGAATAAAGGGTGTAAAGTGCATTATTATTCAGACTGATCTAAGAGGCTGATTCTGTAGTGACTCTGCATGCAGAATATTCATTAAGAGCAAAGCAAGACAGAATGCCCATACAAATGTCCACCCTGGTGGAATAAATATAGCTGGCATATAAACCTGAATGGACTGTTGATCTGGCTGTCATTTTGAGATGACCTTGATCTTAAATCTGCTCCCTTCAGTGGCCACTGCTGTGCCTGACATTTTCCATAATGACACTAGGTAAAGATCTATTGTTTCTCCAGAGCAAGTAGGCTTCATCAACAGCATGGAATAGCTCCAGTGGAGGTGACTTTCAAGTGGAGGGTACACAAAAGTTTAACAGACTGGGGTGTAATTCAGCTTGCTTTGCACACCAAGTCCCTGACACACTGCCAGGGAGAGAAGGAGAACATTTTCCTGACAGCTTCTTATCTTCCATTTTCCAGTCTCTGAGGTGTTTTCTGTGATGGCCTAACTGTCTTGCTGTGGGATTCTGTCTCAGTCTGAAGACTGACAGGCTTCTGCAGCACCTCCCAGAAGAACCACTGGAAAAACTTGAGTAGCCAGAGGAGAATCCTGAAAGAAAACATCACGAAAGCTCTGGGAAATACCTTGCAAAGAGACAGTGTTTTGGCCCACCTCTTGGTGAAAGCAATACTGAGAGGTCTTTAATAATGATGCATTTTTGCTGGAATAAAAGCAAGGATTGGAAAAGAGGGGTTCTTAAATCCATCAGCAGGAAGGCAATAAGCCACAAGTGCTTGGACAGCACTTATATATGGATAGGTTCTCCATCTCTCAGTGTCTTCAAATGAAAATAAAACACAATTTGAAGAGTTGTGCTTTGACCAAAACTAAGTTAATGATTCACTAGAGAGGGCCTGGCTGACATCCCAGCCTGTGTGCGTGTTCTCAGGTAATGAAGTCTTTTTCTACAGCCAGGTGTGTGCAATCCACAAACCACAGACTCCAGACCCTTGGGACAAGCGTAGAGACAGGCTGGACAGAGAATGGATTGAAAGCAGTCCTCAGAAGAAGGACTTGGAGGTGTTAGTTGATGAAAAACTCAGCATGAGCTGGCAATAGTGCTGGGCTGCATCAAAAGCAGTGTGAGAGCAGGACAGGAAGGGGATTCTGCCCCTCTACACTGCTCTTGTGAGACCACACCTGGAGTACTGCATACATTTCTGGGGCCACCAACACAAGAAGGACAGGGGACTGCTGGAGCAGGCCCAGGGGAGGCCACAAAGATGACCAGAGGTCTGAAGAACCTCCCCTATGAGGACACTGGAATAGGTTTCCCAGGGAGGTTGTGCATATTCCTGCCTGGTAGTGTTCAAAGGCCAGGCTGGACAGGACCTTGAGCAGCCTGGTCTAGTGGAAGGTGTCCCTCCCATGGCAGGGGGATTGGAACTAGATGATCTTTAAGGACTCTTCCAACAGAAACCATTCTATGAAACCATGCTAAGTATACCCTATTCTTGCCCAACTAACTGGGACAGCTCACTGGATGTGGTAGGTGCTGTCTCAAAAAGCCATATGAACTGTGCAATATTATATTACAGAATTAACCAGGTTAGAAAAGACCTCTGAGATCATCAAGTCCAACCTACCACCCCACACCATCTAATCAACTAAACCATGACACTAAGTGCCTCATCTAGTCTCTTTTTAAACACTTTCAGTGATAGGGACTCCACCACCTCCCTGGGCAGCCCATTCCAATGGCCAATCTCTCTTTCTGTGAAGAAGTTTTTCCTACCATCCAGCCTAAACCCCCCCTGGTGCAGTGTGTTCTCTCCTTCTGTCAGTGGCTGCCTGGGAGAAAAGCCCACCCCCAGCTGGCTACAACCTCCCTTCAGGTCGTTGTAATGAGCAGTCTTAAAGAGTTTAATTGATTGTTCATTCTCCGTGTCACATAAGATGATAGAAAAGGTGTGAACAGTCAGAACTAAGCCCAGAATATTTAGCTGAAAAACAGGGAGGAGGTTACCAAAACCAAGCCACCACCAACAAAAAAAATCAAAACAAAATCCAACCAACCAAACCAAGCAAACAAATCCCTCCCCCAAAAACACCCCAAAGCATATTTAACCATCAGGTTCCTCATTAGCCAATGCAAGGTCTCAGTTAACGTGGCCTTTCTTAACTTTGGTCTGTGTTGCCCCAGGGAGTTTCTTTTGTTCCTTTCTTCAATACAATTGCTCTCTCCCCCCTGTGCTTACTCCCCACAGACACTGTAAGGAGCTTGGTTTTCCTTTGCCCAGGTTGGAATGTTAATTTATGTTTTTTTAATCTGCCCTTTGGAAGAATTTTTTTTTTCCTTCCTTATTTTTTTTTCCCCCACTTAGAAATCTTGGCCATGACTGACACCAATTATCACAGCTTTTCTCTCTCCTATTAACCTCTGCCAAGGGATTTGAGGTATCATATGCAAATAGATATATAACACTGCCCTTTGTGGAAGCTTAGTTTCCAACCCCCCACCCCCTCCCCCCTCCAGTTCTCCCTGATTTCCATTCCCCTTACAGTTCTTAATTAATGCATTCTTTCTACCTCAGGTTAACTTCTCCTGTTTATACCACGTGATAAAATGTGATAGGAATTTGTATGATCCATGTGTGCTAAGAATCAGTGATTGCACAGAGAGCTTGTCAGTCCTAGAATGACCACTTGTCTGGCAGTGCTAGGTATGAACTAGATGGGGAAAAGAAAGAAACATCTAAGGATGAATCTTCAGGTGTCCAAAGCATCCTCCCACTTGGCACACACACTAACAATTTCACATTGAACCTTGTCATTTGTTTTGTGGAAAGCCAAATGAAATGATCCAATAATCTTAAAGTGTTCAAGCAACAGCTGGGATTGGTTTGATGATCTGGATGAGGGCATTGAGTCCATCATCAGTAAATTTGCTGATGACACCAAGCTGGGGGCAGGAGTTGATCTGCTGGAGGGTAGAGAGGCTCTGCAGAGGGACCTCGACAGGCTGGACAGATGGGCAGAATCCAACAGCATGAGATTTAACGCATCCAAGTGCCGGGGTCTGCACATTGGCCACAACAACCCCATGCAGTGCTACAGGCTGGGGTCAGAGTGGCTGGAGAGCAGCCAGGCAGAGAGGGACCTGGGGGGTACTGGCCGATGGCAGGCTGAACATGAGCCTGCAGTGTGCCCAGGCAGCCAAGAGAGCCAATGGCATCCTGGCCTGCGTCAGGAACAGTGTGGCCAGCAGGAGCAGGGAGGTCATTCTGCCCCTGTACACTGCACTGCTTAGGCCACACCTCGAGTACTGTGTCCAGTTCTGGGCCCCTCAGTTTAGGAAGGGTGTTGACTTGCTGGAGCATGTCCAGAGAAGGGCAATGAAGTTGATGAGGGGTTTGGAACACAAGCCCTATGAGGAGAGGCTGAGGGAGCTGGGGTTGCTCAGCCTGGAGAAGAGGAGACTCAGGGGTGACTTTGTCACTCTCTACAGCTACCTGAAGGGAGGTTGTAGACAGGCAGATGATGGTCTCTTCTTCCAGGCACCCAGTACCAGAACAAGAGGACACAGTCTCAGGCTGTGCCAGGGGAGGTTTAGGTTGGATGTTAGGAAGAAGTTCTATACAGAAAGAGTGATTGCCCATTGGAATGGGCTGCCCAAGGAGGTGATGGAGTCGCCGTCATTGGAGGTGTTCAGGAGGAGACTTGATGGGGTACTTGGTGCCATGGGTTAGCTGTTTGGGTGGGTTGGATTGGTTGATGGGTTGGACACGATGATCTTGAAGGTCTCTTCCAACCTGGTTTGGTTTATTCTATTCTAAATAAATAAAGCAGTTTGTGTTGCAGGAAGGTGCAGTTATGCAGTGGGACAACACAGCTACACTTCATGTTCTGCCCACAGAAGGGTGAACAGTCCCTATGCATATGCTTATAGCCAACTTTGATGAATGACTTAATTTTTCTGCCTCCTCTCTCTTCCCATGTTGTGTAATTAACTTTCTTTTCCCCCCTGCAACATATCAGGGACCCTCCTCCCAGTCTAAAATTTATCACTGGCTTTAGAAGGTCCTTAAGCTGTTTGATAAGGTGTCCCAGTTTGAAGGCAGATCCTCCCTTGCCTCCCACCAGGGCAGAAAAATGAGACTCAGACAAATGGATTGCAGAAGTGATGGAAAGTTTAAATGGAAAAAAAAAAGCAGTGAGTGTTTTACAGAGGACCACAAGCACAGTGACCAAAGAAGATCCCAAAGCACACCCAGAAGCCTCCCAGCACTCCCCTTCTCCCTACCTGAGGGTACACCCAAAACCCCCAGGACTCTTTCTTCCTCCCCCCTCCACTGTTAGGCTAATCTCAGCTGGCCACATCTGAGATTGCTCTTCCCCCTTCACCTTCTGTCATTAAGCCTAGCCAGGCCCAAGAGGTATTGAGATAACTCCCCCTCTATTACCAGACAGGGAGCATCTCCCACGGGAGCAGCAAGGGCAGAAAGAGGAAGTGTGAGACCCTGTAGATGGATTTATAGGGAGCAGGACATTGTGGGAAAGAAATACACAGCTTTCTGTGTCCACCCTCTGGGCTGGACACCTGGGGCACCAAAGGTGTATCTTGTGTGGCAGCAGCAGGAGGCACCCAGCCTAAACTACCACATAAGGTAAATCGTAGATTCATAGAATCATTAAGGTTTCAAAACACCTCTGAAATCATCAAGTACAACTATCTACCCAATACCACCGTGCCCACTAAACCACGTATCAACGTTTGCAAGAGGGTGACTCCATCACCTCCCTGGGCAGCTTTATCCAATGTCTCACCACTCATTCAGGAAAGAATTTTTTCCTAATATCCAGATTAAGCCTCCCCAGGTGCAACTTGAGGCGCTCTCTTACAAAATACAGTTAACCAGCTTGGAAAAGACCTTTGAGATCATCAAGCCCAACCCATCACCCAACACCACCTAATCAACTAAACCATGGCACTAAGTGCCTCATCCAGTCTTGTTTTAGACACTTCCAGTGATGGTGACTTTTGTCCTAATGCTGCTTACTTGTGAGAAGAGACCAATACCCACTTCACTGCAACCTCCTTTGTGATGTCTAGGCACACAGCCTGGCACACCTTACAGACCTATGAAGGCTTTTTGTTGATGTAGCTTTTTGCTGTTGGGTTGGTTGGGGTATTTTTGTCTGTCTTTGTTGTTGCTTTGGTTTGAGTTTTGGTTGGTGGGGTTTTTTGTTTGGTTTTTGCTGCTGTTGGTTTTGTTTGGGTTTTATTTGTTGTTTGGTTTTTTTGGTTGGTTGTTTGGTTTGTTTTAATCTGAAAAGGCTTGTGGCCTCTAGTACATTGATTTTGGACCATGTGCAGACTAATCTCTTTGCAAATATTCCTCCTTGACTGACAGCACTGTGTCTCAGGAGACATTGGGAGCTATAGTCTCTTACTTAGGAGTTTTCCTCCCCTGTCATCTCAAATGTCATTTCTGAGACATTTATCACAAGAAACTGTCATTGGACAAATAAAGGGGGCTGCATGATAGCAGCTTAGATATACAGAACCTCCCTGCTTCCATGACAGGTCCTACTGTTGGCTACTTGAGATAATAGAAGAGTTCAGATCTGTCAGCAGATGCGGAGGGGAGGACACAGGGCAGTATCCGAAATGGCACTGCACATGCTCAGTGGGGACAGGGGAGCTGTCAGCGTGGAGTTAAGTGCAGATTGCAGCAGAGATAGTGCTCCTTGGGAAATGATAACATTTGTTGAAAGGGCAAGAGAGGGATCTGCTTACAGAACCAGTGCACAGTTAGATGTACACCAGCACGGTCCATGCATTATAACCATTGTGTTCTTGTTTTCAAGTGGGGCTGTCTGCTTCTTTACAGGTTTTGTAAAGCCTTTTACAGTATTTCTTCCACTTCTGCCTTTTCTTCTTGTCATTTTTTTTTTTTAATAGTGAAATATCCTTCCCAAAATAACTGTGAACTTTAAAGGGGGAAAAACAAAAAGCATTTTCTACTTCAGTATTGCTCTTGGTTTTCTCCAGTAGAGCTTTGCTAAAAGAAGAGGAGGCTCAGAGGAGACCTTGTTGCTGTCTACAACTACCTGAAGGGAGGTTGTACCCAGGAGGGGGTTAGTCTCTTCTCCCAGGCAACCAGCACCAGAACAAGAGGACACAGTCTCAAGCTGTGCTAGGGGAGGTTTAGGCTGGATGTTAGGAAGAAATTCTTTACAGAATGTGCTGCCCAGGGAGGTGGTGGAGTCACCATCACTGAAAGTGTTTAAGAAGAGACTGGATGAGACACTGAGTGCCGTGGTTTAGTTGATTAGATGGTGTTGGGTGATGGGTTGGAGTTGATGACCTCCAAGGTATTTTCCAACCTGGTTAATTCTATTCTATTCTATTCTATTCTATTCTATTCTATTCTATTCTATTCTATTCTATTCTATTCTATTCTATTCTATTCTATTCTATTCTATTCTAAAAGAATGACTAGCAAAGAGCAATTGGAGGAGGAGGTAGGCTCCCCTGTCAGAACAAATAAGGGAATAAGTCATTTGGGTGTGTGTGTTTCAAAGACAGTGTGAGGCATAGGTGTTCAAAAAAGGATTGGATGTGGCACTTGAAGCCATGGTTTAGTGAGTCATGAGGTGTTAGATATTAGGTAATAGGCTGGACTTGATGATCTCTGAGGTCTTTTCCAACCTGGGTGATTCTATGATTCTATGATAAATAATTCCCCCATGCCTCATTCTCACAGTAATGAAAGAAAGTTAAGTCCCCACACCTGAAGGATTGGCCTTGATTGTCACTGAAACCTGAGCTTTGAGTCACACAACCAGTGTTAATTTTTACAGCATTTAGCAAGTTTCCCAGCTCACTGCAGTGAAATGACAGGGAGCCATTGTTCTATTCCAAAACCAGTACATGGGCTGGGTTTTCCCATGGTGGGACAAACAGCAAAAACTGGCAAAGCAGAGATGATGGCATGAGGAAGTACCACAGCCCAGGAGGACAACACATTTAACTTGAGCATATGGTCCTCAGCACAGTGTCCTGAGGTGCTACTTTTGTTTGCTACAAGTTGCCTCATCAGTTATCCAAAAAAATGGTATTTTTCCTTCCTTGCACACAAACACATGTGTTGTGTACATGTAGGGTTTAATCACAGGAGGAAAGAAAGAGGATCTGAAGCTCTGGGGAGGTGGGAAGCCTGAACTGGATAAAGTTGGTAACTAGGAGTCATTAATTAGAATGGAATGGAATGGAATGGAATGGAATGGAATGGAATAGAATAGAATAGAATAGAATAGAATAGAATAGAATAGAATAGAATAGAATAGAATAGAATAGAATTAACCAGGTTGGAAAAGACCTTGGAGGTCATCAACTCCAACCCATCACCCAACACCATCTAATCAACTAAACCATGGCACCAAGTGCCTCATCCAGGCTCTCCCTAAACACCTCCAGTGATGGTGACTCCACCACTTCCCTGGTGTGTGATTTTATTTGCTTGATGTTAGTTATGATATTGTTTCAGAGTAAATTCATAAACAAATAAAAATGAGACGTGGAAAACCTCCTAACCCAAAGCCTGTAAAATCAGAATGCTCTTTCCTCCCCCTTAATGTCTAGAAGGTGCTTGTCTGCAGCTACACCAGAAATGGTTCTATTTTTTGTGGTATCACTCTGCAAAAAATCTGCCATTTGGGTTAAAAAGCTTCAGATTCAGCAACATAATTTACAGGATCACAGAATCACCAAGGTTGGAAGAGACCTCAAAGATCATCAAGTCCAGCCTGTCACCACAGACCTCATGACTAAACCATGGCACCAAGTGCCATGTCCAATCCTCTCTTGAACACTTCCAGGGATGGGGACTCCACCACCTCCCTGGGCAGCACATTCCAATGGCTAACAACTCTCTCAGTGAAGAACCTTCTCCTCACCTCCAGCCTAAACCTCCCCTGGCACAGCTTGGGATTGTGTCCTCTTGTGCTGGTGCTGGTTGCTTGGGAGAAGAGGCCAACCCCTTCCTTGCTACAACCACCCTTCAGGTAGTTGTAGACAGCAACTAAGGGCTCAAGTTTCAAAGAGAGCTAATGGAATATTTCCCACAGATTATTTAATACGTTAGGAACTTTCACCTTTAATTAATAGTTTATAAGATGTTTTGAGCTCCTGGGATGAGAAAATGTCAGAGAATGCTTTGTACTAATTATTTATGTAATAAACTAAACTAGAACAGGGCATAAAACCCAAGTTATAAGATATTTTATACCATTCTGCTCTGTCAATGTGTCTTTATTCCTTCACTCTTTCAGATTTTTTTTCCCTCCTCTCCTGTGTACTTTCTATTAAATGAAGAATTTAAGCTGTGGGAATAAAAGAGCCCTTGTAAGCTCTGTCTGCTCTCACTATTCATTATTTATCCAGTGACCAGGTACAGTGGAAGCAGGCACAAAGCTAAATGCTTTTGGACTAACTTTGATGCAGACAGTTCATTGTCTGAGGAAAAAAAAAGCATTTAAGCCTCGATGTTCTCAGTTCCCTGATTTTCAACACTACCTCTTCCCCCCTCCTCCTTGCTCTTTTATTAACTGCTTTACTCCAATGTCCTTTTGACTGCAGCAACTGGCACTGTCTGCAAAATCCACTACAATGATACTATTCATCCTGGCTGTGCCATTTATAGATTCCATAGCATGCTCCATCCCCGTGGTAAAGATCATTCCGCCTTGTCACTTCCCTCCCTTTGAGGCAGTGATTGTTGAAGCAAAGGCCAATATTTGGAATCTGATTAGTACATCCAAGCTCTAAAAAGCTGGAATCAGGAGAGCAGGATTGGAACACCCACCCCCCCCCGTGTGTGCACACACCAAGGGCACGAGGAGGCTCACAGTGTCTCACCATGCTGACATGATCAGCAGAGTGCCAGATCATAGAATCATAGAATGGTCTGGGCCAGGAGGGACTTCCAAAGGTCATCCAGTCTGACCTCCCTGCAGTCAGCAGGGACATCCTCAACTAGATCATCTTGCTCAGGGCCTCATCAAGCCTCATCTTGAGTATCTCCAGGGAAGGGGCCTCAGCCACCTCCCTGGGCAACCTGTTCCAGCGTTACAAAGTTCCTGGAGACATGAAAAGTCACTCTTGGCTATGCTACTGAGCAAAGGCTCTCAGTTTTCTTTCTAATTCTTGTTTTATTGTGTGAAAATTAATTTTGGGAGTGTCTCATGAATCTGATTGGTTGTGTGATTTATTTTGGTTTCTTTGGGGTATTTTAGTTACTTATTTTTTTACATTTACAGAAGTTATGCTTCTCCTAAAATTTCAGCTTTCATACACAGACTGAAGATACACATTGGGGAATAGATATCAGTGTTAGCACCTTCAATATCCTATCCTTATCAGTGAGACTGGATTCCGTCTCCCAAGATGGGAGAGACAGAAGAACAAATGGAACGAAGGGGAAGAGGAGGGGAAGAGGAGGGGAAGAGGAGGGGAAGAGGAGGGGAAGAGGAAGGGAAGAGGAGGGGAAGAGGAGGGGAAGAGGAGGGGAAACGGAGGGGAGAGGAGGGGAGGGGAGGGAAGGGGAGGGGAGGGAAGGGGAGGGAAGGGGAGGGGAGGGGAGGGGAGGGGAGGGGAGGGGAGGGGAGGGGAGGGAAGGGGAGGGAAGGGGAGGGGAGGGGAGGGAAGGGAAGGGAAGGTAAAGGGAAGGGAAGGGAAGGTAAAGGGAAGGGAAGGGAAGGGAAGGGAAGGGAAGGGAAGGGAAGGGAAGGGAAGGGAAGGGAAGGGAAGGGAAGGGAAGGGAAGGGAAGGGAAGGGAAGGGAAGGGAAGGGAAGGGAAGGGAAGGGAAGGGAAGGGAAGGGAAGGGAAGGGAAGGGAAGGGAAGGGAAGGGAAGGGAAGGGAAGGGACCAAACTGAGCTTGAATTTTCCTACACTGCAAACAGAACAAAGAAAAAGAGCACCTAGTACTTCTGAGGAAGCTTAGCAGGGTATTTCCAAGCACAGGATATTAAAGAAATTCACTTTGAGGCTTAACTGGATGGATGAGCTTGGAATAAAATGAGAGGATGAGCTTAAATAGTTAAACTCCTTGAAATATTTTGACTCCATTGTTCTGTGTACATAAAGGACAACCTGAGTGTAAGACAAGACCTTATATCTGTAGAACTAAAAAAGGAAAAATAAAGTATGTTGTACTACCTATGCAAGAAAACACAACTCAGCAATATTATTTACACCAAGGCTGGGGTGGCTCTCAATAACCTTGATCTGCATTAAAATAAATCTATGATATTTATTTACTAAAAGACATTTTAACCACACCCTAAGGGAAAAAAAAAAACAACAGATGATTAGGCAGCTCTTTTGGCAGCTAGCTGGGTGTGCTGTAACAGTTTAACTTGACATTTGGGCACATATAACACAGTAATGAAGTAGAAGACAATATTTTTTCTTCTTTTTTTTTTCTTATCTTTATTTTTTCCTTTCGTTCTCTTCTTTTTCCCTTTCCTTTCTTTTCTTCCCTTTTTTCTTTTGTTTTATTTTCCCCTTTTCTTTCTTATTTCTTTTTTTCTTCTTCTGCTGTTTTCTTATTTTTTCCTTTTCTTTCTTTTTTCCTTTTCTTTCTTTTTTCTTTTGTTTTTTCCTTTTCTTTCTTTTTTTCTCTTTTCTTTCTTTTTTTTCTTTATGCTTTCCTTTTTTGTTTTTATCTTTTCTTTTTTTATTTTCTTTATTTTTTCCTTTTCTTTCATTTTTCTATCTTTCTTTTTTCTCTTTTCTTTCTTTTTTCCTTTTCTTTTTTCTTTTATTTTTTCCTTTTCTTTCTTTTTTTTTATATTTTCTTTTATCTTTTTTCTTTCTTTTTTCTTTTTTCTTTTATTTTTTCCTTTTCTTTCTTTTTTTATATTTTCTTTTTTTATCTTTTCTTTCTTTTTTCTTTTTTCTTTTATTTTTTCCTTTTCTTTCTTTTTTATATTTTTTCTCGTTTCTTTCTTTTTTCTTTTTTCTTTTCTTTTTTCCTTTTTTTTATATTTTTTTCTCTTTTCTTTCTTTTTTCTTTTTTCTTTTATTTTTTCCTTTTCTTTCTTTTTTATATTTTTTCTCTCTTCTTTCTTTTTTCTTTTTTTTCTTTTCTTTTTTTTTCTTTTCTTTCTTTTTTCCTTTTCTTTCTTTCTTTCTTTTTTTTTTCCTTGTCTTTCTTTTTTTTTCCTGTGAGTGGCAAAGAAATCCTTGAAATTGAAAGTATTCAATAGCTCCCTCATAAAAAGACTCAGAAGTTTCACATTTCAGAAGTGTTTACACCTTGATTTACCAAAGAGATAGCATGTCTTCCTTTAAATCTTGTCCTTTTAACACAAGGGTGATGTTATCAGAACTTTTCTCCTTCAAAAACTGTGCACTGAAGCTTTCCCAGATTTGACACAGACTTTGAAATATGCAAATACATTAAGGACCAAATTTGCTCTCCTGCAGTAACTGGAACATATCTTATGAACTACTTTCATCTCATTTGGATGACTGGCAAATATAAAGCCACTGTGCAGTGATGAACAGGTTGTACATTCAAAAGCATGAGAAAATAACCTGATTAATCCAGTGCTAAGTTTGTCACTGTTGAGATGGAGTTAAACAGTGTTTGCATCATAAGCTTTTTCATCATGACAGCTTTATTTCCAGCACTTAACTCATTATGTCAACCCATGTCTTCTAATTCTATTTTGAGGCCCAAAGAGGTAATAGAACTCTCAGTGCTCTGCAAAAGGGAGTAATTTTTCACCCAAACAAAGTTTGGCCCAAGCCACAGCGTTTGGCTCTGCAGCTATCCTGTTACAGTCCCATTTTATCCCAAAGATAATTCCGTCTGAAATGACTCCTTTTGAAACACAGACTGTCAGATTTAAACTCTGATGTGCTCATTATTGCCTACTCTTATTTAGGAATTAAAAAAAACCCAAAAGGTTGAATGGTTTGGGTTACAAGTTATTAAATAATGCTAAACTAGTCTTGCTTGACTGATGGGAGAGGAGACAGCTGCAATAGCTACCTCCATTGTTCTTTTCATGTAAAACTACCTTTACGCTAAAGGATGCTGTACAAAATCAGTCTGAAAGGCCAACAATTCCTGCTATTTCAATGGAAAACATCAGCAGGCCTCTCATTTATGCTCAGCAAGCTTAGTATTCCCTTTCCCATTTTCTTTAGGCACGAATGCTATCTTGCAGCAGCGCTGCTCAGCAGACCCAGGGGAGGCAAATGTCAGTTTTCCAGATGGCAAACTGCCAGCGCAGTGATGCTGCGCTGAAAGGCACTGAGGGAATTTGCTTTTGTTGCAGGAGTAGAAGAACATCACTTCCTAACACACCTCGTGTACATGCTGCTTCACAACAGCTGATGAAGTAGCCAGGGAAGTTTCAGCAGCTCTCCTCAAATGCCTGTTTAGACAGGCTTTTGAAGTGTACGCAAAATGCCCTGAGCAAGCTGATTTAGCTGGGGACATTCCTGCTTACTCTAGGGAGGTTGGACGTGGTGACCTAGGGAGGTGGGGGAGTCACCATCCCTGGAGGTGTTCAAGAGGGGATTAGACATGGCACTTGGTGCCATGGTTTAGTAGTCATGAGGTGTTGGGTGATAGGTTGGACTTGATGATCTTTAAGGTCCTTTCCAACTTTGTTGATTCTATGATTCTATGACCTTTAGAGGTCCCATCCAACGCAATGTATTCCATGATTCCAATATCTTAAGGGGGCCTACATGAAACCTGGGGAGGGACTTTTTAGGGTATCAGGTAGTGATAGGACCGGGGGGAATGGAAAAAAAAATAAAATGGTTAGATTCAGATTGGATGTTAAGAAAAAGTTCTTCCCCATGAAGGTGGTGAGAGACTGGAACAGGTTGCTCAGGGAGATGGTAGAAGCCTCATCCCTGGAGGTTTTTAAGGTGAGGCTGGATGTGGCTCTGGGCAACCTGATCTGGTGTGAGGTGTCCCTGCCCATGGCAGGGGCGTTGGAACTGGATGATCCTTGAGGTCCTTTCCAACCCTAACAGTTCTATGATTCTGCTCTATGGTAGTGTCAGGTTTCTCTGTGGCCCCAGCAGCTGTTTAATGGTTTAGCTAATTTATACAAATAAACATCTCTCTAAGGAGAAACAGCTATTAAAATCTAAAAGCTACCTCTGTCAAGCAGGTTTAAACTAAGGGACTTTTTGTTTCATAAAATGCTACCTAAAGTTGTTAAGTCAGTAGTCTATCTACTATTATCTATTGTCTATTGTTATGCTTTTTCGTGTGTGTGTGTGTCTGTAGAGAGCAAAAAAAACCCACCACTGTACTAACATAAAATCTTGAGTGAAAAATGACTTGCTCTAATTACTACTGTATTCTAGTATGGTATCTTTATTAAGAATGCAAGTTATTGCAGTACCTGCCATTGGGGAGAGCCTGGTCTGGAAGAAAAAATCCACAATGCTTTATTAAGTATTCTAATGAAAATTTCCAGTGCTGGGATTCATCTGATCTGAGATGTTATTTCAGGTGTTGAATACCAATGCCTGGCAATTTAATGTGCTATCACGGCTGGATGACTCTTGATCTGCAAATTGTTTCAAAAACATATAGATGCTCTATTTTATTTAAAAAGAAAAAAAAAATCAACGTGATTTTCCTGAATTGTAAAAGTTTAGCTTAATACTTTCTCTTGGAAGCCTTCATTTTGTTCAGGTCTGGATGTTCTGTGCTGAAGTCCTTTTTCATAACGGGTAAAAGAGTGACCTTGTTCTTCCTGAATGGACTCTGTACGAGGTTAACACACTTCCCCAGATAAAAAGCTAACAGAGATGATGCAGCTATTTCATCCTCTAGTTCCTTTGCCTTGCCTTGCCTTGCCTTGCCTTGCCTTGCCTTGCCTTGCCTTGCCTTGCCTTGCCTTCCCTTCCCTTCCCTTCCCTTCCCTTCCCTTCCCCAGCAAATAAGATACAATTTCACTTCTGTTAGTCTAATAGAATCATAGAATCAACAAGATTGGAAAAGACCTCAAAGATCATCAAGTCCAACCTGTCACCCATCACCTCATGCCTACTAGACCATGGCACCAAGTGCCACATCCAATCCCCGCTTGAACACCTCCAGGGATAGTGACTCCACCAACTTCCCTGGGCAGCACATTCCAATGGCTAACAACTCTCTCTGTGAAGAACTTTCTCCTCCTGCTCTATAGGTGATCAATTACACTGTGAAATGTTATTTTTTTTATTTATTGGTCTGTGGTTTGTTTGTTTGTTTGTTTTGCCATCAAGTGGTTAATCACTTATTTGTAACATAAACACGACCAGCAGCTGGTTAGTTAGAAGAAAACCTCATGCTGTTCAATCAAGGAGGGAATAAAATACATGCTGAACTGTTATCTAATTTACTAGCTTGTTATTTTGCTGCAAGGAGGCTCTGCTGATCTGGGCTGTTTCCTGAGATGTAAAGATGCTCTTTCCTTTCATGAAGAAGGAGCATTTATCTATCCTCTGTAAGTTGTTAGAGCATGCTCATCATTGGAATATCAGAAAGCCTTCAGTACTGCTTTGATCAAGGTGGGTAGCATCTATCACACATTTGTTCCCTTCATCCATTGGAGGAGCAATTTGGGCAGCTGAGTGTTTTGGCTTGGATTTTACAAATGCACACATGGATGCAGGCAGTGTTTGAGTACTGCTTTTGAAAGCTATCTTGTAACTTGCTTTGGGTACAGCTTTAATGTCAGTTGAAGACAGAATGTCACAGATATGACCTTCCTCTTAGAGGGAAGTAAGATGACACAGTGGCAGTCAGTAGACTGGGAAAAGTGACTAAAATGATTTCAAAGAGGAGGAACAGATGACCTACTAATGAAATATGGGCAATAGCCCTGCACTGGTACTTGAGCCTCTTTGCACCGTGCTAAATCCCTCTATGCTATTAGAACTTGAATAAAGATGGAAATGTTCTTCATCATTTGGAAAACTTTTCCTTTTTCTTGAGATTTTTTCTGCTAACCACAGGCAAAATGAAGCTATCACATGCAAGTATTTAATATCTATGTTGCTTTTCCTGGGTCGTCTTAGATTAAAAGGTCAACAAACCAAGAGTTCATCTACCAAGAGTTCAGCAGTCCTGAATTGCTGCCACTTAGCAGCTTCCTTTTCTGTATCCCTAATGGTTATTATGTCATCCTTATAAGATCTCCTTTTCTCATCTAACTTGTTTTTCACTGGAGTTGGAAAGGGCCCAGTTCACAGGTGAATGCTGCCCCAGCTGCTCTGAGTATCATATTCTCTGCAGTAATCTTTTAATGGATATTAAAATCCATGACAGGATTCGGTGGCTCCCAAGAATATTATGTTCCTCAGTGCTTGCAAAACCTCAGAAAAAAGATGAACTTCCACATAGGAATGTAGGTTAAAATACCAAGCACAGCTTTCCAAAACACTGCCAGAAAAAATAGGGATCTCCTACACTCTAGGATTGCAATCCTGGATCCAAAATGCCGGGAAAGTTAGTCCTCAGTATTTTTTCAGGGCTTCTGGAAAGGTTTGCCAAATCCAGCACAACTAATGCTTCATGTGAGATTTGGCTGCAAGCTCCCCTGCTAACATAGCACCTGGGACCTCTAAGAGATGTTCTCAGCCAAGCACTATTACTCAATATTTGAAGCCTTGCCTAAGTCTTCATGTCCAGCTTGAGCAAGGAGTGTGGAGCTGTGCAATGTCCCTGGGCTTTGCCTGCACTCTTCAACTCCTGCCAGGGAAAGGTCCAGGGAGGGAAATTCCCTTATGCTCATTTCTCTGCTTCTCTCTTCCCAGTGAGCTTGACAACATTTCACACAACTAAAAGCAATGACTTATAAGTCCCATCTTCCCACAAGACATCATCCCAATAAGATAAATAGGAGTTAAGCGCTGGGAATAAACAGAGCCTGGATATTGTCCCTCCAGTCTGTAAAACATCAGCTACTTAAACAAGTAATCACTGAGGGAGATAAAGTCCCCTGTGGCTGGTGATGGCTTTTTTGTCTTTTTGGCTTTGGCTCCATCTCCACACTGCAGCATGAGAGACCTCTGGAGGGTGGCAGTTGTCTTTCTGCCAACTCTCATTCCTCTTGCTCTTAAGAATGAGAACTGGGAAAGCTTCCTTCAGCTTCCCTGCAGTTAGGAGCACCTTCAACACAAGGCATGCAAGTTTGAAGCTCCACAGTTCCTCTGCTGAACGTGCTCACAAGCATGTGTGTGCATGCACTCTCACAATACAAGAACTCATTCACAAGAGCAAAGTGTATCCATTTGCAGCTTTTGTTTCCACTTTAATTCTGTCCTCATCTTTAGGCTAAATTCTGACTAAATTCTGCCAACATTTTTTCAATGTCCAATCTTTTCTGTTACTGTTTGAAAACTGAGCTTTCAAGTCTTAACTTTGTGTGCTATCAGTTTCCTCAGCAGGGTGGTAGCAACTGTTTTCTAGCTCTCTTTTAGTGCAGAAATGCAGGACTAGGAACCTTCCACTTTGTTCTGGGGACTAGCTGTGGATTTTGAGCATGTACAACAACCCTCCCTTCCCACCAGCAGCCCCTCCTCCCCATCTCCATCTTACACACTGAACAACTTCAGCTGTTAATAATGATAACACTTACAAAGTGATTATATCTGTTGTCAATTTGGGTAAATTATTAACATCAAAGTTAGCAGCAGGCTTGCTGACATTAGATGTCAGGATTCCCCACTAGCAAGGAAAGACAAGCCAGGGGAGAGAAGAGGAGGTGGAAGGAAGCCCTCTGAGGAGAGGCTGAGGGAGCTGGGGGTGTTCAGCCTGGAGAAGAGGAGGCTCAGGGGAGACCTTCTTGCTCTCTACAACTACCAGAAAAGAGGTTGTACATAGGTGGGGGTTGCTTTCTTCTCCTAGGCAATCAGTGGCAGAACAAGAGGACAGTCTCAAGCTGCACCAAGGGAAGTTTAGGCTGGAGGTGAGGAGAAAGTTCTTCCCAGAAAGAGTCGTTCACCATTGGAATGTGCTGCCCAGGGAGGTGGTGGAGTCACCATCCCTGGAGGTGTTCAAATAAGGATTGGATGTGGCACTTGGAGCCACGGTTTAGTTGTCATCAGGTGTTAGGTAACAGGTTGGACTTCATCTCTGAGGTCTTTTCCAACCTGATTGATTCTATGATTCTATGAAATGGGTGGAGTAGGGTTGGTTGAGGGCAAGTCTGAGTGTATAAAAAGAAAACTAATTACTGAGAAAATGGTTTCTAGTCTTATCTTGGTTTAGACACGCTTTCTGTTTTCTGTTTCCAACACAGGAATTGTTATTGCAGTAAGGAGCACGGAGAGTGGAACCACCCAAAGTCTAGTCTGTGCAGAGGTACAGAAGGGTTAAGGAAACTAATTCTGTTTCAACCTCTTCTTTAAACTTGTTCCTTAGCTGCGACAGTGAGCTAATACAGTCACCTCTTGCTTAACAACAGCTTGCTGTTATTATGGGTTATTCAGCAAGGAGTTTCTGACTGGTTTCATAAACCAAGAATTTATTGAATTCTAAGAGATGAAAGATGAAGATAAATTGGGATATGTCTAAATGAGATTAAAAATTATTACTGGCACAAAATTTAGAGTGTGTGGCTGGCTGTGCCACCAAATTTGCAGTTCACACTCTTAGGAATTAAAGGTATGTAACTGATAAAGATGGATGTCTCACTTTCTTGGTTCCAACCTGTGCCATTTAAAATAAATATTACAATAATTGATCCCCATGAATGATGTGCATGTGCTAAATGACACTTGATGTATGACACCAGCTTCCTGCTTCTGGCACTGATGGATGAGCTGAGTCTTCCTGTAATGAAAAGATGGTCAAACTTTCAATTACACATATTGCACCTCCACAGAGAGAGCACAATGAAAATAAATTTGATGCTATTTAGCTATCACAAACCTAACATTAACAAAGATAAAGGAATGAAAAGGATTGAATCAGAACTCTTTGAGAGTGAAACAAGCACTATTTTGTACTATTGGACTCATCAGTTCAGGAAGGACAGGGAAGTTCTTGAGAGGATACAGCAAAGGGTTACAAAGATGATTAGGGGACTGGAACATATGTCTTGGGGACTCAAGGCTTTTTAGGCTGGAGATGAGAAGGCTAAGAGGGGATCTTATCAATGCTTATAAGGATCTTATCAATGCTTATAAATACTTCAAGGGTGGGTGTCAGGAGGATGGAACCAGTCTATTTTCAGTGGTGTCCAGTGGCAGGACAGGAGGTAACAGGCACAACTCGAACATAGAAAGTTCCATCTAAACAGGTGGAGGAACTTCTTTACTTTGAGGGTGGTAGAGCACTGGACCAGGCTTCCCAGAGAGGTGGTGAAGTCTTCATCTCTGGAGTCATTCAAAACCTGCCTGGACACCATCCAGTGCAATCTGCTTTATCTGAACCTGCTCTGGCAAGGTGCTTGGACTAGATGATCCCCAGAGGTTCCTTCCAACCCCTACCATTCTGTGATTCTGTAACTACTGAATGTGTTACTCTGTGGCATTAAATGTGAAATGCTCTCCTCTTTCATTTTAGAGCGTTTGTTTCTTTACCTCCTCTGGGATCAATGGTACCATAAGTGGGATCCATGTGGAGTCATAAAGCACTCTGTGGACACACAATGGGAAAAAAACCCTACTGTATGGAATAAAAATTCCTTGTTCACTCTCACACACCTTGAAAAGAGGGATATAATATCTACAGTATATAATTAAGTGGTAGAGGGAAACACTGCTAGTCAGGGATTCAACTATTTTTATCACCACAGGTTACTAATTAGTGATACATATTCAGGGTCTGCTCAGAAGATGATGTCATGTTTGTAGCAGTGGAAAAATTCCACTGCAATAAGTGGAGTTTATTGAGGCTCTTGCTATAGATTCAGCCCTCTCTTTCACTTCAGCAGGTGCTGCAATGCAAGAAATTCAAAGAGCACTGCTGAGACATGGAACTGGAGATTTTCCTGAAGTTGTGCCTTCAGAAATCAGCTTCTGTAGGATATTTCATAGGTATCCCAGATGCTTTCCTTTTATATCTGATGTAGTTCTGGATACATCATTATCTTTATAAATGTTTAATTCTGGGGGGGATTTTTACAGGAGTGGTCCAAATTAGGTGGTGGTATTTGTTTTATCAATTGTATATAGAAATGAGGACAGACTTTCAAGGGGGCATAAGATGCTGGAACAAGCTATACAGATTCCCATTTCAGTTTGTTGGAACTATAGAAACACAGATTTATTTTGGTTGGAAAAGACTTTTGAGATCATCCAGCCCAACTGTTCTCTAACCCTACCAAGGCTGGGGCTGCACCATGTCCCTCACCACCACATCTCTGCCTCTTTGAAACACCTCCAGGTGGGGGGATTCAATCACCTGCCAGTTTGAGAACCCTTTCAGTGAACAGATTTCTTCTAATATCCAACCTAAACCTCCCCTGGTGCAGTCTGAGGTCATTTCCTCTCATTCTATCACTTGCTACTAAGAAGAAGCGACCAGCACCCACCTCACTCCAACCTCCTTTCAGGGAGCCATATAGAGTGAGAAGGTTTCCCCTCAGCCTCTTTTTTTCTCCAGTCCAAACAACCCCTATTCCCTCAGCCACAAGTGATGTTGATCAAGCCTTGAGAGACATATTACTGAAAATACAGGCAAAAAGGTATCCTATACTCCATTGCCTGCACTGGCCAGCTAGTGCCATCTGAAACGAGAGCAGAGCAGGTTTTACTGGAACAGCAGGGAGAAGCTGCTATGACACTCAGTACCTCAGATGAGCTCCCATTGCACAAGTAGATATATCCAGTCTCAGTGTCTCAAATTTAAATGAATTCTCCCCTGCCCTTAGCCCTTAGACAAGTCCATCCCAGTCAAATAACCAATCTTTTTTCAGTCTAATTTGAAGATTTCCTTGCTCTGAAATGTGCAACACTGGGAATCACAAGCAGATGAGGAAAATGGCTTACCTCTATAATTAATTCTAAACCAAGGGACTTTTACTAAATCTCATCTTTTCCACGGTCCCTTTAAGTTTAAACATGGCAATATTTTCAACCCCTCCTAAAGGATGAAGGTTTCTCTGCATTTATCTGCCTTGTTTCTTTGAAGCCTTCCTTCTGTGCTTTTGTTGAGACAGGACCCCACCAATTAGTAAAGAATTTAGAGAGACCTTGCAATTGATTTTGGAATAGGATTCCATTAATTTCAATTATGTTGTGTCCCATTCCTGACACAGCTATAGATCATTACCCAATGTCTTTTTCCAGATCCAGCTGTGTGCACTACCTTTGGGCGCTAATACTTCCAGCTGTTTAACACAGCCCGTCAGCTGGTGAAGGTAATGCGAGCTAAACCTTATAGAATAGAATAGAATAGAATAGAATAGAATAGAATAGAATAGAATAGAATAGAATAGAATAGAATTAACCAGGTTGGAAAAGACCTTTGAGATCCTTGAGTCCAACCTATCATCCAACACCATCTAATCAACTAAACCATGGCACCAATTGCCTCATCCAGTCTCTTCCTAAACACTAACACACTAACAACTATCTCTCATTGCAGTTTTATGGTATCTGCCATTTCTATAAAACTTTGAACCTTTCTAATGTAAAGGAAGTCAAAGGATCAAAGAATTGTTTTGGTTGGAAAAGTCTTTGAAGATCACCATTAGCCACCCTTCTCTAACTCTACTAAGGCTGGTGTCAAACCATGTCCCTCAGTACCACAAGTCTGCCTGTGTGAAACACCTCCAGGCCTGGGGATTGAACCACCTCCCTGGGCAGCCTCTTCCAGTGTTTGAAAACTCTTTCAGTGAAGATTTTTTCCTAATATCCAACCTAAACATTCCCTGGTGCAACCTGAGGTCACATCCTCTTATCCTGTCACTTGGTACCAGGGAGAAGAAACTAACCTCTACAAGCCTCCTACTGCCTTTCAGGGTGTTGTAGAGAGCAAGAAGGTCTCCCCTAGGTGTCCTTTTCTCCAGGTTGAATCAGCCCAGTCTCTTCAGCTGCTTCTCACAAGACCTGTTCTCCCAATGTTCTTCTATTCAAGAAAAGAAGCTTCTAAAATCATAGAATCATAGAATCAATAAGGTTGGCAAAGACCTCAAAGATATGTTTGAGACTTTTGTGGAGAGTAATGTCTCAACGGTGATGCAGCTATCAAAATGAGCTGGAGGATACATGAAATTATTCATGTTAAGTTAATATTTATCACTTCAAGAGTATTCTAGCAAAGATAATATCCAATACAAGATACATTTGACCTTTTAATGTAGTAAATAATTCTTGATAGTGTTGCTTCTCAGTGTAGTCCTACAGCCACAGCACAACAGTAAAGAGTAGCGCTCTGCTACTCTCATGCTGAGAAGGAAGAGGCAGAAGATTAGAAAACAAATCTGGTGAGAAAGTGTTTACATAAATTGTAGAAGGGAAAAAAAAAGAAGATGAAGAAGTGTGTCTGTGTATTTCTGTAACTGCAGGCCAGGATGAAGATGTAATCATAGAATCACAGAAGGAATCATGGAATGAACTGGTTTGGACAGGAACTTTAAAGACCATCTAGTCCAATCCCTCCAGCAGTAAGCAGGGCAGCCACCATAAAGCCTGACCTTGAATGACTCCAGGGATGGGGCCTCCACCACCACCCTGGGCAACCTGTTCCAGTGTTCCACTACCTTCATAGTAAATAACTTCAATAGAATAGAATAGAATAGAATAGAATAGAATAGAATAGAATAGAATAGAATAGAATAGAATAGAATAGAATAGAATAGAATAGAATAGGTTGGAAAAGGCCTTTGAGATCATCAAGTCCAACCTATCATCCAACACCATCTAATCAACTAAACCATGGCACCAAGCACCCCATCCAGTCTCTTTGTAAACACCTCCAGTGATGGTGATTCCACCACCTCCCTGGCCAGCACATTCCAATGGCCAATCTCTCTTTCTATGAAGAACTTCTTCCTAACATCCAGCCTAACCCTCCCCTGGCACAGCTTAAGACTATGTCTTCTTGTTCTGGTGCTGGTTTCCTGGGAGAAGAGACCAAGCCCCACCTGGCTACAATCTCCCTTCAGGTAGTTGTAGACAGCAAGAAGGTCTACCCTGAGCCTCCTCTTCTCCAGGTTAAGCAACCCCAGCTCCCTCAGCCTCTTTCCAATGTTTAAAGAACTTACTGATGTTGATACAGAACTTACAGAAAGAGTAATTGCCCATTGGAATGTGCTGCCCAGGGAGGTGGTGGAGTCACCATCCCTGGAGGTGTTCAAAAAAGGATTGGATGTGGCACTTGAAGCTGTGGTTTAGTTAGTCATGAGGTATTGGGTGATAGGTTGGACATGATGATCTCTGAAGTCTTTTCCAGCCTTATTGATTCTATGATTAACTGAAGGGGCAGTATAGAGGAAACAAAGAACTTACTGCCCTGTGATAAAGAAGGAACAAAACCCAAAAGAGAAACCAACGATCCCCAGAATAAGTTCTGCTTCTAAATCTGATAATAATGGGAAATAACCGCCAAAATTACCCAGTCTCTCAAGCCACAAAGACTTCAGATATGTGGATTGACATGTAGAATAGCAGGGTTGTTCAAGAAAAAAAACTAGAAGAGAATGTAGGCAGGTGAATTGATGCCTACCATGCAATGAGCCTTCCTATGGAGGAGCTGTCTGTCTTGTCCTCTGCAGGTATGCAAGGGGCAACATGTAGCCAGACCCTTCAGCGTCAGGGACTTAGACATTGCGCTGTCAAAGAAGCTGTCAGGAGCTGAGATGAGACATATAGGAGTATATAACTTATACTTACCTTTGTCAAGCAATGTTCTATTATTAGATACTTCTTGGAGATGAGGAAGTGCTTTTTCCCCCACAACTTTAGAGACAAAGCCTGGAAATATCAAAGTTATGTCTGAAAAATACAAATTTAAATGCATAGCCTTGCAAAAGAATTTAGATCAAGGCTGAAGCTGAGGTGCTAAGTAAAGCACTTTAGATAGTACAGAATCATAGAATCATAGAATTGTGAGGGTTGGAAGGGACCTCAAAGATCATCTAGTTCCAACCCCCCTGCCATGGGCAGGGGCACCTCACACTAGATCACATTGCTCAGAGACACATCCAGCCTGGCCTTAAAAACTTCCAGAGATGAGGCTTCTACCACCTCCCTGGGCAGTCTGTTCCCTCTTTTTAGTACTCTCAATGTCATTGGCAGTAGCTTGTAGCCATTTTGTAATTCAAAGATTGCTAAACAGACATTATCTCTGAGGTATAAACTATAGCTTTTGAGAAGTGTATGCTCTCACATAACTACTGTACTACATTTTCTCAAGCAACAAATTCCAAGCTGAAATGAACTCCAGAGTCCCATATGGAAAATTCTGTCATATGCTGCTGCCCAGGCAAGAGGTGGTGTCACTGTCACTGGAGGTGCTCCAAAAACATATAGAATGGCACTTCAGGACGTGCTTTAGTGGGCATGGTGGTGTTGGGTTGATGGTTGGACTTCATGCTCTTAGATGCTTAGATGCTCTTTTCCAACCTTAATGTTTCTATGATTCTATGAATCACAGAATCACAGAATCACCAAGTTTGGAAGAGACCTCAACGATCATCAAGTCCAACCTGTCACCACAGACCTCATGACTAAACCATGACACCAAGTGCCACATCCAATCCCCTCTTGAACACCTCCCAGGATGGTGACTCCACCACCTCCCTGGGCAGCACATTCCAATGGCTAACAACTCTCTCATTGAAGAACTTTCTCCTTACCTCCAGCCTAAACTTCCCCTAGTGCAGATTGAAACTGTGTCCTCTCATTCTGGTGCTGGTTGCCTGGGAGAAGAGACCAACCTCCTCCTAGCTACAACCACCCTTCAGGTAGTTGTAGACAGCAATAAGGTCTCTCCTGAGCCTCCTCTTCCTCTTCTCCTCCTCTTCTCCTCTTCTGATTGGTGTATACATTCCTAAACCTCTGTGTTTTCCAAGGCAAGTTCCTATACACCAAAAGAATCTGGACTGTCTTGATTGACAGTGTGACAATATAGAATGGGGAAAAAAAATATATGGGATTTGCAGAGATCCATCACTTAGGAGGTTTTATAGCTCTGGATACACTGACACTGAATTATAATGCAGGGTAATCCTTTCAAAATGACAGAATGTCTCACTGACAGGAAAGAAAGGCTCAAAGAATATGAGAAGTCTAAGGTGGGAACAGGCTCCTTAATGACTGTGTGCTACCAGGTGGCACATGCCACTTTAAATAAAGAAAGGATCAATGTATTTACAGAAACTTTACTCTGCCCACAAAAAGATTGAGCATAAGATTATAATCAATCTCTCTTTGGGGCAAAATGAGATCAAGATTCTGAGAGCCTTAAATAAGAGATGGAAACCATTATTGCACAGACAGAAATAAATCTTCCTTGCTTGATCTCTCTGGGAGTACACATTGCATCTCAAATGTGCACAGAAAGGGATGAGACTGTGAGAGAGGGCTTGTGCAAAAGTGTTTAGAGCCTTTGCATGCTGACTATGACTAAAACAAAGATGGAGGGGATGTTGATGGAGGTAAAAGGCATTCAACATTTGTTGTGGGTTATAGTCATCTCTCTGATGTGGAATGCTAACACAGAGCCAGGTAACAATCAGGTTGAACTCTGTGATGCAGTACAGGGCTTGAAAACCTAATTCCAGTATATAATCTTTATAAGGGACAACAAAAAGGAGCTAGGGTGGTTGCTCAAGCCATATCATGGCTGTGAAGCTTGCTTTATAGATCTGAGGGTGTCAGTTTGAACTCTGCTCCACCTTTGTGTGATGTGCTGAATGTTTAATAAACTCAGTTATTAATCTGAAAATTTAAAATCCCCTTTTATGTTCTCCTCTGTTTTCTCCAAAAGGGTAAAACCCCCAGCTGACTGCTCTACACTAGTCCACCTATTAGTTTAGGGGCATTTTCATGAAAGATGTCACCAGAGTATTTAATAGTTTTTAGCAGGAGGAAGTATGGAAGTTTTCCACTCACATTTCTCCTATTTTGTAGTTGGTAGTGTCACAGAATCATAGCATGGTTAGGGTTGGAAGGGACCTCAAGGATCATCTAGCTCCAAACTCCCTGCCATGGGCAGGCAGACCTCACACTAGATCAGGTTGCTCACAGCCACATCCAGCCTGGCTGCAAAAACCTCCAGGCATGAGGCTTCCACCACCTCCCTGGGCAACCTGTGCCAGGCTCTCACCACCCTCATGGGGAACAACTTCTTCCTAACATCCAATCTGAAGCTATATATTTTTTTCCATTCCCCCCAGTCCTATCACTCCCTGACACCCTGAAAATTCCCTCCCCAACTTTCTTGTAGGCCCTCTTAAAATACTGGAAGGCCACAATGTCTTTTAATTCCATACAACTGTGCTGCTGGCTGACATCTTCTTCACTGCTGGTCGTTATTATGGAGATGCTAATAGCATGCTTAGCTATGTGTATGCTTTGCTGTTTGCTCCTAGAAATTCTTGAAATCTGGGAAGATAGCTCATGAATGTTTTGTTTCATAGTAGCCAATAATAAGTATGAGATAATTATCTAAATGTCAGATATTGAGGAATCATAGAATCATAGAATCAATAAGATTGGAAAAGACCTCAAAGATCATCAAGTCCAAGCTGTCACCCAAGACCTCACAACTACTAAACTATGGCACCAAGTGCCACATCCAATCCCCTCTTGAACACCTCCAGGGATGGGGACTCCACCACCTCCCTGAGCAGCACATTCCAATGGCTAACAACTCTCTCTGTGAAGATCTTTCTCCTCACCTCCAGCCTAAACCTCCCCTGGCGCAGCTTGAGACTGTGTCCCCTTGTTCTGGAGCTGGTTGCCTAGGAGAAGAGACCAACCCCCTCCTGGCTACAGCCTCCCTTCAGGCAGTTGTAGACAGCAATAAGGTCTCCCCTGAACCGCCTCTTCTCCAGGCTAAACAATCCCAGCTCCCTCAGCCTCTCCTCATAGGGCTTATGCTCAAGGCCTCTCCCTAGCCTCGCTGCCCTTCTCTGGGCACGTTGAAGGATATTATATCATCATCATCAGATGAGACTGGGCACTGTAGGTTTAGACAATAAACAGGTATTAAGTTAGTCAGACATTTTTACAGCTCAGAGGAGAAGAAAATTCCCTTGGCATGGTTATTCATAGGTTTAGTTCAGAAAGAAAAGAAATCAGTGAAGTTTCTACCTTCTTGATCCTTTCTTTGCTAATCCCAGATCATACCCTTACTGAAAAAAACCCACACTCCTTTCTAATCTGTTTCTGGGAATGCTTGATGTTAACCTCAGGGCAAATTGCACGCAGGCTTGCCATTTGCTGAGCAATACAAAAGAATACAAATAGCTCCCTGAGCATCTGAACTGGTGAACGTGATTTCCCATAGATTTGTGTATTTTTGAGGTGTCTAAGAAGCCATGAGAACTGATTGAAGAATCTCTTCTGATTCTGGCACTTGTAAGTGTTGCTCTGGGTCTATGGGATACTGATCGAGCTTC
Source organism: Melanerpes formicivorus (assembly GCF_026170545.1). Taxonomy (NCBI): domain Eukaryota; kingdom Metazoa; phylum Chordata; class Aves; order Piciformes; family Picidae; genus Melanerpes; species Melanerpes formicivorus. The sequence goes on from NW_027142394.1 coordinate 2,099,480, forward strand.
TCCTTTCTTCCTCCCTATTTTCATACCTCTTTTCATGCTGTTACCTTTCTTTACATGACATTATGCTAATTGAAATTGTACTGAAGCTGGGACAGCAATGTGACACATAGCCACAGACATATGACATGTGCATAGCCAGGAATAATAACATACAGGTTTTATCCATAACAAATTAGGCTAAAAAGCAAAAGCATTACAAATAATGGAGCATATTTGGCAGAGACAGTGTATGGAGACTGGAATTAACACTCCTCTGAGTAGGAGGAAATTTGTACTACCCACACATATTTGTCTTTTGATAGCTCTGCAATCAGTTTAGTCTGTACATCTGGAGATGTCTTTCAGATGTTCAACCTCATTAAAAGAGTCCCTTTAAAAGATGGCTTGCTTTTCCTGTTGCATTATCTTTCCAGTAATAGAATTAGAATTAAAGGAGCAGCCTTCATTATTCCCAGCTGCCTTTTGCAGACTTCATCCTTAACAATGTATTTGCCTGTTTCCTAATTCTATTTGCAAAAGGCCTCGATAATCCCTTGGAGAGAGCATCACGTGGTCTAGATGACTGCATTCTAAAAAGTACTAACTGGGAGACTTTTCCTCCCCCCACTTCTGACACAAAAATGTCCTTTGAGAATTTAATGAAGCTAAAATTGACCATTGTTTTTAGGAGCAATTCTGAATCTCTTTTCTTTTCCCTAAGGTGATGAGATTCTTTTTGTACAGTTTGTAAGCCAACAGAAAGTGAGGAGCTTGATTTCTCTCTCTGCATTGGAATGGTTTACCTTATTATAGTATCATAGAATCAGTCAGAGTTGGAAGGGACCACAAGGATCATCTAGTTCCAACCCCCCTGCCATGGGCAGGGACACCCCACACTAGATCAGGCTGGCCACAGCCTCATCCAGCCTGGTCTTAAACACCTCCAGGGATGGGGCCTCAACCACCTCCCTGGACAAACCATTCCAGTGCTTCACCACTCTCATGGTGAAGAACCTTCTCCTCTTCTTATATTTTCACTTATATTTTCACACAGATATATACTTTCATTGGTAGATTTATGTTTGGTTGTTTTTTTGTCTCGATTCTAAATGTTTTCTCAGAAAAAAAACCCCAATCCTCAGACAAAGAAATGTGTGCTCTTGAAAGTAGTGCACTTGGAACAAAACATAACCATTATTTTAACTGTCTGGTGGCTGCTGAATGGGAAGCCACAACACTTGAAATACTCCCACAATGCTGACTCGCAGTGCTTATGACCCAAGGATTCCCAGGAAAGCAGGAAATCCTGAAAAGGCTTCTTCTGAAACAAAACCCCTGGGAATTCCCTAGAAGCCCTGGGAATCTTCTTTTGACTGAGTCCTCCGGGATTTAAGGCATGGATTTGAAGTGCTGTGAATCCCAAATCACACAACCTGAGGAGCTCTATTCACTTTAAACCTTTGTGCGCTTTGACAAACAACTGAAATCTCATGCCAACATTTTCCAAATGAAGGTTTCATTTTATCAATTAGTGAGAGGTTTAGCTTTAAACATTCCCTTTTAAAAAGAACCGAATGGACACACAAATTTCTTTAGTATTATTTTAGTTACTGGTTTTGAAAACCCAAGGTGGAAAAAACCAACCAACCAAAGAAACAACCCCCAATAATTCCTTGGGAAATAAAATCCCATAAGTTGTAATTGATTCTTGTTGATCCCATGTGGTAGAACAAGCACAGAAAAGCTCAGAATTGAGGAGAAACCTGGCTTCAATTTTGGAATTGAACTCGTGGACAAAATTGAAATAAATTGACTTGAAACACCTCTGTAGATCTCTAGCCTGATCCCACAGCTAAAGCACTCCTCAAGTCATAATATTTTTAATGCTTTTTGGAAGCCAGGAATCACAGAATCACCAAGGTTGGAAGAGACCTCACAGATCATCAAGTCCAACCTGTCACCACAGACCTCATGACTAAACCATGGCACCAAGTGCCACGTCCAATCCCCTCTTGAATACCTCCAGGGACAGTGACTCCACCACCTCCCTGGGCAGCACATTCCAACGGCTAACATCTCTCTCAGTAAAGAACTTTCTCACCTCCAGCCTAAACTTCCCCTGGCACAGCTTGAGACTGTGTCCTCTTGTTCTGGTGCTGGTTGCCTGGGAGAAGAGACCAATCCCCTTCCTGGCTACAATCTCCCTTCAGGTAGTTGTAAACAGCAATAAGGTCTCCCCTGAGCCTTCTCTTCTCCAAGGAATATTAGAAAACCGAGGGAAGCCCTTTGCATGCAATATTTCCTGTCTGGTTTTGCAATGTCAAGAAGTCAAGTACAGGTTTTCATAAGAGGATTTAGCCTTATCAAACCCTTTGCAACCCATTCTTCACTATCTCAGATTCCATTTCACAAGGGTATTATGATCTGCATGGTCTAGCACTTGTTTCCTTAGCAAATTCTTCCTCCTGTAACACAGTTAACTATTTAGCTTTTAAGTTTGTTCAGACAAAGCCCTTCTGTTGACCATGTCACCCACTCTGCTTTGTCTCCTTGCCCTTATCTGACATTCCTCTCAGGAAATCTACAGGCAGGCTTTATTCTTTTTTTCTTTTTCTCTTTTTCTTTTTCTTTTTCTTTTTCTTTTTCTTTTTCTTTTTCTTTTTCTTTTTCTTTTTCTTTTTCTTTTTCTTTTTCTTTTTCTTTTTCTTTTTCTTTTTCTTTTTCTTTTTTTCTTTTTCTTTTTTTCTTTTTCTTTTTCTTTTTCTTTTTCTTTTTCTTTTTCTTTTTCTTTTTCTTTTTCTTTTTCTTTTTTTTTCTTTTTTTTTTCTTTTTATCTTTTTCTTTTTCTTTTTCTTTTTCTTTTTCTTTTTCTTTTTCTTTTTCTTTTTCTTTTTCTTTTTCTTTTTCTTTTTCTTTTTCTTTTTCCTTCTTCTTTTCCCCTGTCCTTTTTCATTTTTCCTTCTTCTTTTTCCCTGTTCTTTTTCATTTTTCCTTTTCCTTTTCATTTTTCCTTTTCCTTTCCTCCTTGACAGGAGTCCATTTGTATATTCTTAGCAAATATTTGCAGAAATCAGAATCACTTTTACCTTTTTCTGGACACTGCTGCCAAGTGTGTCATGAGAGAAGGTTTTGTCTGTCAGTTGAACTTAAACAAGCTTATTACAGACCTTGCAAGGCAGGACCTAGTGAAACAAACAGAGTTTCCCCTATGCCACTTTAAGCGGTTGAAAGACAAATATCATCTTTAGCTATGAATCCATAGTGGTCCCTCCAGTGTTGCTCAAAGTAAGACTTCATCTGGGGTCTTGCTAAATTCTCAAGCTCTCCAAATCACACACCTACATATTTTATGTGGATGGCAAATAATACTGAATTGTGGCAGATAGAGGAGTGGCACTCCCCCTCTTAGGTGTGATGTTTAAAAGAACTGACAGATAAGAGTTGAGCTCACTCCACACAGCTACTAACATAACTCAGAGGCAGTCAAAATTCATTTTAGTTGCCTTTTATTTATACATCTGTGCGCTGACAGCTTGATTTGGAGGTTGTTCTTTTGAATCTCCAACTCTTAGGTTCTGCAGGGTCCCTTAATTGGTGTAATAGCTTTGAATATCATAGAGGAATTTAGTCTCACTATTTTTAGTGGTGATCTTAAATTTCAAAAGCCCTTTTGCTGAGCAGCACTATGGAGCTGATCTAAGCAGATTATCACAACAAAAGATTTATTTCAGGACTAACCGAAAGGTTTGACCTAGACACACATTGTGGTACTGACACTCTTTGCAACTTCTGTAATTCCCAGAGGAATTAATACATTATTTGCAAGATAACATGAGCTCCTGAAGTTAAGTTAAAGCAGTTTATGCACTCTAAAGGAAAGCCTGATATTTTTAATTTAGCTAAAATTAGTCTAAGTTTGAAGAAAAGGTCAATACCTCTAAGACAATCATAGTGTTGGTCTTGGGAATATCCTGAACTTCCAGGATGTAATATTCTGCAGGTCCAAAATTAAATCAGAAATGAGTCAGTAATTAGTCATCAAAATCACCATCAACAGTAACTCCCTTTTATTTTTGTCAGAAAAAAATATCATCCCATATACTATGCCCTCCCCACCCCAACATCAAATGATGCATTCCCAATTCTATTTGAAGACTATGAACTTTTCAAAAGTCCCTGGAAGTAGCTTCCAACTGCATCTCATATTCTCAGCTATCCCTTCTGTGCTGCCAAACCAATCCTAATTCTGACCAAGCAATAACTAACATGATTATTGTGTTGAAATCTGTCCAGTGATGATGTAAAGCTCAAAAGAATGTGGGGCTTCAATTTCCAGTTTACAGTAACTCCTTGCTAAATTCAGAAAGACCTATGCTGATGGCCAAAGGTCTCTTAATATGTTCCCAGAGCTTGTTGGAAAGAGTTCTTTGAAAGGCTCCCAACTGTATCGAATTGTGCTGAGCTAGTTTCAGCTTGTTGTCAAAACTTCCTCTTAAAGGCAAAAAGAATAACTCAGAGAGTTCCCAAATGTGTCATGAGACTCAGGAATCCTGCACTACCGCACTGCTGGAGGATCCTCATGGCCAAATGCCCAGTTCAGACTGTCCATTTCTTTCCTTTTTTCTTTTATTTGTTTTTCCATGAGAAAATCTTCCTGAATGATTCTCTCAGAAAAAAAAAAAAAAAAGTAAGTCAGAAATGGTAAGCTCTCCCTTGTGAAACCTTCTTAGGCAGTTTGGTGATAAATTATATGTGATCCAAGAGCTGCTTCCCACCATGAGACTGAGCATGATGCTCTGCTTCTTCCTCTGGAGCTCCTCTGTTCCCAGACAGGATGTGTCCCATCAGAAAGTTCTCAACATACTGAGGTCACTTTCTGAGCTGGCTATACTGTGGAGCATTTCTGTCATCTGCAGAAGAATTTCCCCATGGGAAGATTATGTCCATAGCCAAAGAGAGACCCAGAGATAACCTCCCCTCCAAACAGCAATACTACTGAGCTTTGGCCTTAAGAGGCAACAAGGCATCTCTGCCTTGTTCACTCTCCTCCAATTCTTTCTAAGCAGACAGCAATAGCTAAGCAACTATCCACATCAGAGCTTGGGTCAATGCTCTCCAAATTCATCTCAGCTGGGATAGTGTAAAAAGCATGCTCACCAGCATGTTTTGAGTGTCAGGTAGATATTCTGGAGCTTGGGAAAGGTAAGAGTCTTGTAGGACTTTGTAACCTCAGTTTGGGGAAAATATCATAGAATAGAATAGAATAGAATAGAATAGAATAGAATAGAATAGAATAGAATAGAATAGAATAGAATAGAATAGACTATAGACTATAGACTATAGAATATAGAATATATAGAATTGACCAGACCAGACCAGGCCAGGTTGGAAGAGACCTTCAAGATCCTTGTGTCCCACCTATCATCCAACACCACCTAATCAACTAAACCATGCAACCAAGCACCCTACCAAGTCTCCTCCTAAACACCTCCAATGATGGTGACTCCACCACCTCCCCGGGCAGCACATTCCAATGGCCAATCACTCTCTCTGTGAAGAATTTCTTCCTAACATCCTGTCTGAACCTCCCCTGGCACAGTTTGAGACTTTGTCCTCTTGTTCTTGTGCTGGCCACCTGGGAAAAGAGACCAGCCCCTGCCTGTCCACTGCCTCCCCTCAGGTAGCTGCAGAGAGCAACAAGGTATCCCCTGAGCCTCCTCCTCTCCAGACCAATCAACCCCAGCTGCCCCAGCCTCTCCACACAAGGTTTGTGCTCCAAACCCCTCACCAACCTCGTTGTCCCTCTCTGGACATGTTCCAGCAAGTCAACATCTTTCCTAAACTGAGAGGAAATTTGGCATAATCAGTGCAAGTTCCTCGGAGTACATTACCTGCTGAAATCTTAACTTGTCTTCAACTTTGTTCAAATTACAATTAACAAAGAAACAACAAACAAACAAGCCACTTATAAATTGGCTAACCTTTGATGATTTACCACAGGGATAACAAAATGTCTACCCCTGATCCCAAATCACTTTCAAAACTGATTTTTCAAAAAGCCCTAACAGTCTCTGTGCTTTAAGATGAGCAGAAGACTGAATTAGAGTCCTTAACCCCTCTCCTGGAAGAACTAAATATCATGTAAACCAAGTTTTCACCAGACAGGGAAAAATGCTGTGACCTTGTGGCACACAAAGCATAAGAAACATTCACCCAAACACATAAAATTTATAAAGCTCCAAGCAACTTAAAATTATCCTTTCTATTATAAAATACCTGGCAGCTCTAATAATAGGTAGTGTTATTAGCCTTACTTACAGTAATGCATATTATATGCAAGTACAAAAGATGTATTTACATACCCCAGTGAAACCAGGAGGGGTTTTTAATACCTCCCATTACCATAACAAATTGTTATCTCAAAACTGTCATTTCATTAGAGAAGGTAGGTAGGAGACAATTTAAAGATTACTGTAATAGCACCCACCATAATATTACTGGCTCCAAACCACAGATTATATGTTATTAAAACCTTCTGTAACTCCTTTCTCCATCTGGACACAAGATGTATGTGCTGAAAACACCGCACACATTCAGTGGTGGTGAGAACACCAAAGTACTGCAGGAGATGACCTAAAAAGTGTAAGTTTAAGGGTGGTAAATCTGGTGAAGGGTCTAGAGAACATCTTACAAGGAGGGGGAAAAGGAACTGGAGTTGATTACCTTGGAGAAAAAGAGGCTGAATAGAGACCTCATTGCTCTCTATTACTCCCTAAAAGGAAATTGGAGTGAACTGGGGGGCAGTCTCTTCCCTCTAGTATTAGGTGATAGAATCAAAGGAAATTAACTCAACTTGCACCAAGGGAGCTTTCGATTGGATATTAGGAAAAAATTCCTTATGGAAAGGGTGGTCAGATGCTGGAACAGGTTGCCCACAGAGGTGGTAGAGTCACCATCCCTGGAGGTTTTCAAGAAATGTGTAGACATGGCACTTTGGGTTGTGACTTAATGGTCATGGTGGTGGTGAGTAGAAGGTTGGACTCAATAACAGAGGACTCAATAATAGAGGACACAGTCTCAAGCTGCTCCAGGGGAAGTTTAGGCTGGAGGTGAGGAGAAAGTTCATCAATGAGAGAGTCATTGGCCATTAGAATGGGCTGCCCAGGGAAGTGGTGGAGTCACTGTCCCTGGAGGTGTTCAAGAGGGGATTGGACGTGGCACTTGGAGCCATGGTTTAGTCATGAAGTCTGTGGTGACGGGTTGGACTTGATGATCTTTGAGGTCTCTTCCAACCTTGGAGATTCTGTGCTTCTGTGAACCTCAGAGGTCTGTTCCAACCTTAATGATTCTGTGATTCTACAATTGATAAGAGCTTTCATTCACAGAATGACCCCATGAGCTATCAAATCCAACCACCAACCTAACTCCACCATGGCTGTTAAGCCATGTCCCAGAGTGCCATGTCTACATGTTTTTCAAACACCTCCAGGTATGGTGACTCCATCACCTCCCTGGGTAACCTCTTCCAATTCCCTTGTTATGAAGGTCTGTGATTTTTTTTCCAGTGGAAACATATCAACAACCTTCCTTAACAAAAGATTCTCTTGGAGAAAACTTTTGGAGCGATGAACCCTGCTGACTGCTTACAGGGATTCATAAAGAGCATCCTGAGTCCTCTCCAAAGTGAAATTGCATTTTTCAGAAGAGCTTGGATAATGAGACATAACAAGCCTGCCTATCTTAGCAGGAATCAGGAGGAGGGGGTTGGGGGGAAAGGAGGCATAAAAAGATGCATCAATTTCAGAAGTTAAAAATAATTCAGAGTATTCTGCAGGAGATTGCAGCTTTGTGTCAAACTGTGGAGGAGGTAGCCACGTCTTTGTAAACGAGGGGCATTGCATGCAAACAATGGCTTCATTTATTGGTCTGCTCTATGTGTGCTTACAGAGCTTGTAATTGAGGATGATTATGGTTAATGATTCTAGTAATGTGTACTTTCAAACCAGCAGGACAGTGTAATTTGTATCAAACCTATTCACTATCTCTTCAGGCATTTTGCCTAGTTTTATCTTAACCCAGCACTTGCTGTAGAAGAAACCTCTGGAAGTTTCACAGCTGGCTCAGAGAGGAGGTTTCACATGATTTTCACAATGCACTTAAAAGAAATTAAAGCTTCCCCAGCCTTGATATCATCTGAATGGCTCCTAGCCTGTCATACTTTAATTTGACAAGGCCAGGATCTCTGGCGCAGGAAACAGTGGTATGTAGGATGCTGAAAGAAAACAAAACATCTGTCTAGGAAGAACTGACAACACATTCACAAGCAAAAGTAAGTGTTCCTGGGGAATGGATTTGCATCTCAATGTTTTTGGAATAAGGAAACAAAGTCTATAGTCAGGGATTTGTTTCAAGAGGTGGAAGTCACTGTCCCCAGAGGTGTTCAAGAAGCATGTAGACACGGCATTTTGGAACCTGGTGCTGTTGGATCAATGTTTGGACTCAATGATCTTAGAGGTCCTTTCCAGGCAAAAGAATTCTATGATTCTTTGATTCTATGGTTAACCTGCCAGGGAGCTTTGCTGCATGTTTTTAAGCAAAAGAACTTCCTCAGCTTACCTTCTACATGTGGGCACAGCCTATGGGCAACTCTAGAAGCTCTTAGCTCTGGGCTCCAGAGGAAGAAGAGAGAAATGAGAGCTGTATGTCACAAAACAAACCCATGCATGGCTGTAAAAGGATTTGAATTCAGCTAAGAACTTAACTGGGTTTCTGTGAAGCTCTTTAAGTGCAAAATTACATCCCCATCTTTCTGACTTCAGCAACCATCATTATTGTGCTTGTGTCCTTTTGTTTCCTGGCTGTTTGGATGTATTTTTTTGCTCGGTTTTATTTGTTTGCTCGGTTTTATTTGTTTGCTTGTTTTGGCTTTTTTGTTTTAGTTGTTTTGTTTTGTTTTCTGTTGTCTCCACTTTTCTTTTTTTAACTTAATGATGCCAGTCAATAATCTTAATCTACAATGAGGACAGTTAACATGACTCCATCAGCTTGGCTTGTCACACTACCTGCTCTTATTCAGATATGTATTTATGGCTTTTATTCTGGAAGATTGTTTGAGTAGTTTTTTTTATATATGGCTTTTATCTTGGAAGATTGTTTGAGTATTTTCCCAGACATGCCAAATTGCTTATTGATTTCATAATTACCAAGTGCCTGTGATTGCTTTGGTTTTCTTGCCTCCTGTTTTGTGTTATGCTTGGTCAGCATCACTTGTGCTCTTTTGTGCTAGGCCTTGGAGGCTAGCATATGGCTCAAGCAGTGGGGTTGTCAAGTGGTTTAAGTATGAAAAAGCAAGCATGAAGATATTTTTTAGCTTGTGACACTTTCACTTCTAGGAAGTCCAAGCTGCTGGGACTCCTGGAATGTAGAGTAGAAGAATTCATGTTCATCTAGTGCTTTCTTTCTGTATAGCAGCTGCAGTTTCTATTCCTTTCTGGCTGTGGGTGAAGACTTCAGGAAATCACACAATAGTAGGGGTTTGGAAGAGACTTTTGGAGATCACTAGATATTAGGCATTAGACTAGATATTAGAATAGATATCAGACTAGATATTAGAAAGAAATTATGTCCAATGAGGGTGGGGAGACACTGGAACAAGTTGCCCAGGGAGGTTGTGAAAGGCTTCTCCTTCAAGGTGTTCAAGGCCAGGTTGGATGAAGCCTTGAGCAACCTGTTCTAGTGGAGGGTGTCCCTTGCCCATGGCAGGGAATTGGAAGAAAATGATCTTTAAGGTCACTTCCAACCCAAACCATTCTATGAATCTAGAAATCTAGTCTAAGCCCTCTGCTATAGGAGTTGCACAAGATCATGTCCAAGTGGGCAGGCTGCTCCGATGCCCATGTACCCTCAAAACCAAAAAGCTTTTCCTCATGTTTTGTTGGAACTTCCTGTATTCTATTTTGTGCCTACTGCACATTATTCTATCACCATGTCCTCTGAGTCCATCAGCTTAAAGCCCACTTCCCCAAGTTGGCCAGCCTTCTGCCAAGTGGGCAATAGGGAGAGTTCATGATATTATTGCTATGAAAAGGAGGATCCTCCTTGGCATGTCAACAATATGTAACTTCTACCACTGAAACTCTATTTCCCTTTGCAAATGTCCTGCTGTCCCATCCCTAGGGGAAATTTCAATCTGCCCCTAGAAGTCCACACTTTGTATTTTATCCTCCATACTTCAGGTTACAGTGAGTGCAATATTCACAAGAAGCTTTTCCTTCTTTTGAAACTTCAACTTGTCTATAAAAGCAAAGAAAAACCTAAACCTTGAAATAACTGTGAGAAACCCATTACCACAGGAGTGCAGAACATCAACATAAGCATCTGATGTAGATCTTTCACAAACAACTTACTGCTGTCTTGTCAAAGGGAGACGGAATGAATCTCACAAAGACTCTAAACTCCTCATGCATTTTCATAGTTGCAGCTGTAGCTTTCAAGGGTTCCATTTCAAAAGGGAAACAAGTCAGAACTGCTTGCAGACAAAAACATACAATGATCCTACAGCCCAGGAGGAGCTCAGCTTTTGCTGTTGTATTCCAATCCAGTACCAGGAGAGTCTTTTCACTCACTGGATTCTGATGTAAATAGCTACATTTCTATCTGGGAAAGAAACAGCATTTCTAGTCCAAATAAAAAGTGATGCTGTTGTGCAAAATTAGGAGGGATTGAGAAGAAAGGTGAATATTTGCTTTTACAAATCAGAAGCCATAAGTGGTGGGGGGAGATGCAGTTGTAAATTGTCAGACCAGAATTAGATGTGGAGTAAATTAATAACTCTCCACTGATTTCAGCAAATCTAGGAAACTGCAATGAATTATTCATGCATGTTAAGGTGTATTTTTAAGTGTCTATTAAGAGGAGGTACCTATTAAATTTATAAAGCATCACCAAAAAGTAATTCACACTGAGAGTCTCTCTTTTCTACAAACTCTACAAGCAACAAGCAAATTGCAGAAGGCTGATCAAGCAGATAGACAGATGGACTCAGCAACATTTCAAAATGTTGGGCAAACCTCATGGTGCAAAGTAAGAACAGAAACCTTACCATGCTGGCACTTCTTCAGGAGCTGAAATACAAAGAATAGAATGGAATGGAATGGAATGGAATGGAATGGAATGGAATAGAATAGAATAGAATAGAATAGAATAGAATAGAATAGAATAGAATAGAATAGAATAGAATAGAATAGAATAGAATAGACCAGGTTGGAAGAGACCTTCAAGATCATCATGTCCAACCCACCATCCAACACCACCTAATCAACTAAACCATGCAACCAAGCACCCTACCAAGTACCCTCCTAAACACCTGCAGTGATGGGGACTCCACCATCTCCCTGGGCAGCACATTCCAATGGCCAATCACTCTCTCTGTGAAGAACTTCTTCATAACATCCAGCCTAAACCTCCTCTGGCACAGCTTGAGACTGTGTCCTCTTGTTCTGGTGCTGGTTGCCTGGGAGAAGAGACCAACCCCCTCCTGGCTACAACCTCCCTTCAGGTAGTTGTAGAGAACAATAAGTTCTCCCCTGAGCCTCTTCTTCTCCAGGCTAAGCAACCCCAGCTCCCTCAGCCCCTTCTCACAGGGCTGTGCTCCAAACCCCTCACCAACTTTATTGCCCTTCTCTGGACATGTTCCAACAAGTCACATGCTTATGAATTAAGAGTGCAAATACACTGTCTATCTCTTGGTGTCTTTTTGTGTGTGTGCAAAACATTGCAACTTCTTGAATACAGGCAAACAAAACCCCACAGACTCTCTAAATGTTTTTTTTCATCTTTTCTTTGGTAGCCTAAGGACTTAAGACTGGTCATTGTGCTTGCACTTTGCCTTCCATAATGTGTCAAAACTTGTACTGCAAAAAGAGAAGTGATGACTCATGAAAACTTAACTGATTTGCATCATAGAATTTCAAAGCCAGCTGGAGAGACCACTTCACAAGTCATTACAGAACTGTGCTGCAGTTCTTTCAGAAGTTCTCCATGCACAATCAAAATTGACATTTTGCTTTTTCTTAGATGAAACTTAAATCTCTTCATTTAAAGGCACTTCAACAAGAAAGCCCGAACAGAACAATATCCTGACATATTACACGGAAAGCAGATAAATAGAAATACATTATTGTTATATTTTTCCATTAAAAACAATATTGGTAAAAGAATGCAGCACAGTATTGAAGAAGACAGTACATGCAAAGCACCCTGGAATGTCCTTTAATGATTCCAGGCACCTTCTTTCAGTAAGTTTTGAGGCCAGAAGTAATTTCAATCATTTACTTTTATGACTGAGTAATTTCACCCAGCAACCATTTCAATCTACCTTCAAGTTATGAAAAGCATCTACTCAGCAAGTGTCCAATTGTAAAGTGGTGACACACTGCTGGCAGCAGGTATATTTGCTGACTTTTCCTTTTGTAAATGTGATATGTATAAACTTCTGCAAGAAGCAAAAAGTTCTGCTTGCCACTTCTGACTATTTCTGGAACTTCAGACAAAGAAGACTGAAGGTTGCATTATTGCTTTCATAATTTTCTATGTATCAGCAGATGACATGTAATAAAAACCCAGCCTACTCGGTGCTTCATTTTGATGTTGCATTCAAGTGGAGCACAATATTTTGTGCTTCAACATAAACAGTCCTTGAGTTGCCTTCATACAGCAGCTTCTGTTGCTAAAATCGGTTGTAATGAATTCATGTTGACAAAAAGAAGGGAGAAGAAAGTAATTGTTGCAAAGCAAACTTCATGCAACTGTACAGATGAGTAACTTAAGGTAAGACAAAGGGGTGATTCATTTAGGTGGGTGGGATATTCAGAACTTCAGGCAATGTCTTTTAGGAGATCTTGTTCATTAGGGTAAGTATTAGGAACAAGGTTTTTGTCATGAGGGTAGTGGAAAACTGGAACAGGTTGCCCAGGGAGGTGGTTGAGGCCTCATCCTTGGAGATATTCAAGGTGAGGCTTAACAGGGCCCTGGGCAACCTGATCTAATGAAGGATGTCCCTGCCTACTGCAGAGGGGGTTGGACTAGATGGCTTCTGAGGTCCCTTGCAACACAAACCATTCTTTGATTCTGTGATTCTATGATTCTGTTAGGATAGATATTATTTATTATCATAGTATCATAGTTTCATTCAGGGTTGGAAGGGACCACAAGGATCATCTAGTTCCAACCCCCCGCCATGGGCAGGGACACCCCACACTAGATCAGGCTGGCCAGAGCCAAGAGCTATTTTCCTTTCTTGTTCATGACATTACCATTTGAAAGCAGGTTATTGACTAGATTTTATTCTTTCAAACCAGCATATACCTTCAAAGTAGTGGCCTTCAACTTTCTCCCCACACTGGCTTCACTCTTAGAATTTAATTCAAGTTGCCTTCTTTCTGGGCCAGTCTTCTTCAGTTTTGTGCAGTGTTAGCAGAATCTGGATTTTATAACTGCTTGAACCAGTCTGACTACATGAAAAGCAATTTCAGGCCATTAGATAAGATAATGATCTCAGTAAAGGGACTAAGAGCAAGCTGAGCCTTTTGGTTTTGCAGCTTTAAAAATGCAAGATCATCCACTTGTGGCTGTTTTGAATAGGATTTAATTTACAAGTAGCTGTGTTTGAATTCCAAGGATGTTCATCTAATGTGCTTCAGCTGTTAGCCTTTAACTAGAGTTTATCATGGCCATGTGTACAGCACAAGTGCATTGGGGATCATGAAGTAATTGAAACCAGAAAGCAGGCCCAAGAATGAATTAAATAAAATCTCTGTGATTTGGAGAGGTCATCCCTAATTTCTACACATTTAAGAAACAAACAAACAAAAAGGACATGTTTCACATTTTAAACTATTCCTTTGAAGCTATAAAGCTTCATGATTATGTTACTTGAGTTCCTCCTTTTCTCTCTCATTTCAGGGTGGTGTTTCTCCCAGCACCATGTAAAGTTGATACCACACTACTGCCAAATATGAGAGTCTAAAGACTTTTATTAGGACAAGACTGGAACTCTGAAGGAGTTGTGTTATTGTTATGGAGGGTACATAGTGCTTTCTGGAGAGTCAGCATTTCCTCTTCCATGAGAAGGAAAGCTTCTGGGAAGAAGATATTCCTTAGGTATTCTGTGTTCTTACAAGCCTGAGACAGCAACCACATTACAATAATCTCATTAAATATAGAATAAGACTAAACAGCAGACACATTTCCCTATTAGCATATTATTCTCTTCTCTTCCAAAGCCAGCTGGTAACCTTTCATTGCCTGACATCTACTACAGGGGTAAGCTATAGAGAATTGCTCTCTAATTGACACTGAATCCCCAGCTCTATGTATTCTGCCTATTCTTTCAATAGGTAGAGATCAGAGGAGAAGACATTTTCCTGCTACCACAAGCTGCTTTATGAAAGTGACTGTTAGCAGGGGTTCCACTTTTAATCTGGCCTGGAGGCAGTCACATCATAGATGCAAATTACAATAATTTCTGCTCTTTTTTTATTTATTTCCCCCTCCCCTTCTTATATCCATAACCTTTTCTCTCAACCTGAGAGCCACTCTTTATGGTTGCTGTGGCAGATCTTTTGTGTGTTAGTTGTGCTGTTTTAAAGAGATTCACTTGACTGGAATTGCAGAGAAAACTTCTAGCGTCTGCAGGACTGCAGGAAACACAAAATCTATTGGAAAACTATTGAAATGCATACATATGTGCATGGGTGTGTGCATGCATGTGTTCAAAAGTACTACAGTTTACCAGCAGGGGTTGGTCTCTTCTCCCAGGCAACCAGCACCAGAACAAGAGGACACACTCTCAAGCTGTGCCAGGGGAGGTTCAGACTGGATGTTAGGAGGAAATTCTATACAGAGAGAGTGATTGCCCACTGGAATGTGCTGCCCAGGGAGATGGTGGAGTCACCAACATTGGAGGTGTTTAGGAGGAGACTTGATGGGGTGCTTGGTTGCATGGTTTAGTTGATTAGGTGGTGTTGGATGATGGGTTGGACACGATGATCTTGAAGGTCTCTTCCAACCTGGTCCATCCTATCCTATCCTATCCTATCCTATCCTATCCTATCCTATCCTATCCTATCCTATCCTATCCTATCCTATCCTAATCTCCAACCTTACACAAACTTTTGTTTTCAAACATTTGCAAAGCATACAATAAATGAAATAAAAAAATAAATAGATAACTGAAGCCAGGAATAATTGATGGGGAAATAGTTTGAAGCATTTATTGCTTTTGTGCTTCGTTTTGTCCTTTTTATCTATATTTTGAATTTAAAAAAAAAAATAAATTTAAAAGTAGCATAATTAACCAGGTTGGAAAAGACCTTTGAGATCATCAAGTCCAACCTATCACCCAACACCATCTAATAAACTAAACCACGGCACTAAGTGCCTCATCCAGTCTTATTTTAACCACTTCCAGGGATGGTGACTCCACCACCTCCCTGGGCAGCCCATTCCAATGGTCAATCTCTCTTTCTGTTAAGAATTTCTTCCTAACATCCAGCCTAAACTGTAAAACTGTTTTAGAATCATAGAATTGTTGGGGTTGGAGGGGACCTCAAGGATCATCCAGTTCCAACCATCCTGCCATGGGCAAGGACACCTACCATTTGGATCAGATTGCTCAAAGCCACACCCAGCTTGGCCTTAAAACCACCAGTGATGAGGCTTCTACCACCTCCCTGGGCAACCTATTCCAGTGTCTCACCACCCTTATGGGGAAGAATTTCTTCCTAACATCCAAGCTGAATCTATGCACTTCTACTTTTTTTTCCATTCCCCTTAGTCTTATCATTACCAGACACCCTAAAAGTCCCTCATGTGCTCCATTTTCACCCTTTTTCCCCTCAAAACCCAGAGCACCTGGGCTCTGTTGCAGTCTCCTCCTACCCCAGGTGTGGCCACTTTGCCCTCCCCACCCACTCTCCTTTTTAATACCCCCAGGAAAGGCAGCAGCCTTAAGCTGAGCCCATTTTGGGCTGAGGATCCTCCTCTCATCTCTGGTGAGTGCCTGTGGTGCACACTGGGTGATGGTGGTGGTGACAACAAAGGCCGGGGGGCCTGGTGGCCCCCCGGTTGTTAGGAACAGAACTGATGACCACTCCAATATCATTCACGGGTGCTGGCTAAGCCTCCTTACTGCGGCTGTGCTCCTCTGTGTGGGATCTTGGCTGGTGAGGATCTTGCCTTTGGGTCTGGGATGGGTGCAAAAGTGGTGGTAGTGGAGCAGTAGCTGTTTAGCCATCAGATGTTATGCTAGTTACACTATTTTTACCTAGAGGCCCCTTAAGTCTACTCTCATCATTCAATAAGTCTCTGCTTTTGTGCCTCATTTACAGACCACTTCTTCCCCCTCAATGCTTCCTTTCAGAAATAAGGAAGGAAAGGAGGAAAAAAAAAACCAATAAAGCATATCTAAAAAATGCATTCACTTATCAATCAACTCTGAACAGGAAGCCTTCAGATAGAGGGGCAGGGTGGAAAGTGAGAGTCACTGCTGATGAATCACCAGACAAATTTCATAAGGAACAGACAGAAAAAGACTGCATCTTCTCCATTGTGGTTATGTTTCATGGTGATAAATGCAGGAGGGGGGGAGGGGGAAAATGTTCAAGGGGGCTAGGAAACCTCAGTCACACTTCTCTACAGGAAAAAATCACTGAGAAAGGGAGATTGTGACAAGTGAAAACCCATCCTTCATACAGAAACACAGAATCAATAGTGTTGGAAAAGACCTTTGAAATCATTGAGTCCAACCTATCACCCAGCACCATCGAACCAACTAAACCATGGCACTAAGTGCCTCACCCAGTCTCTTTTTAAACCCTTCCATAAGTCCTTGTTACTACTTGAAAGCATAAAGCCAATGAAATCTTTTCTGTGTGGAAGAAACCAGGAGACATACCTCCAATAATTTGATGCTTTGTTTAAGTAACTTTTTATGAATCCCATCCATTTTAACTTTCATTTTCTTAGGCTTTTTAAAGTTATGTTTTATTGACACCACTGATTCCTTTGGATGGAAGTTGTATTTCTCTGTCTTTACGCAGCTTTAGAACAGGTTGCTGATCTAAGGCTCCTAGGCACAGCAGTAGTGGTAAATAACACTTGTCCTTGTCTGCTGTCCCTTTGAAACAGAAGAAAGCTTATCATATGATTTTATTTTACTTGTTTCTTCCCAATAAAAAGTTCAAGGCTGTAGTAAATTGTGAATTTAAGCTCTTTATCTGGCACACACAATAATGTTATTCATAACAAAGTTATCAAGAGCCTTTGATGTCAGTGATATTTAAAGATCACCGTTCAGAAGCAGTAATGTGGAGTGAGAAGCTACAGCCTGGATGGGCTGCAGCTGCAATTGCATATAAATGTTTTATATCATGCATGGATGTGGATGGTTGATGAGCAACTGCCATTAAAACTTGGAGCACATTTATTGACACTGGTGTCTGCAGGGCTGTCATGTAGATTAGACATTCTGCTAGCATTTTGTTAATATCTTGATACTTAATTGGGAGGGGTTTAGGTTTATTGATTTGTGTCTGCTCTCCAGAGAAGGGCAATGAGACTTGTGAAGGGCCTGGAGCATGTGTTGCCTGCCCACAGATGGGGGATTGGGACTAGGTGTTCTTTAAGGTCCCTTCTGACCTAATCCATTCTGTGAGTCCTATTAGGAGCATCTGGGGGAGCTGAGGTAAGTCAGTCTGGAGGGCAGGAGGCTGAAGAGAGGCCTCATTGTTCTCTACCACAACCTGAAGGAAGACTGCAGCGAAGAGGGGGCAGCCTCTTCTCCTTGGTGACAAGGGACAGGACTGGAGGAAATGGTTACAAGCTGTGCCAGGGAAGATTAAAGCTCAAAGGGTTCTCAAACACTGGGATGGTCTGTTCAGGGAGGTGGTGAAGTCACCATCCCTGGGGGTGTTCAAGCATCACCTGGTGCTTAGGGACATGGTTTAGTGTTGTCCCTTCAGTGCTGGGTCAAGGTTTGGACTGGATGATCTTGGAGGTCTCTTCCAATCAGATAGATTCATAGTATCATAGTATCAGTGAGGGTTGGAAGGGACCACAAGGATCATCTAGTTCCAACTCCCTTGCCATGGGCAGGGACACCCCACACTAGATCAGGCTGGCCAGAGCCTCATCCACCTGATCTAGTGTGATGTATCCTTGCCCATTGCAGCACGTTTGGAACTAGATGATCCTTGAGGTCCCTTCCAATCCTAACAATTCTATGATTCTAGAATCTGCTTACATATTGACACTTCATTCACACAGAGAAGCATCACTGTATACAGGTCCATCAATTCTACTGAGAAGTAGACATACCTAGCTATGCTACCATAGTGGTATGTCTTCCAGGACTTCTTTTCCCTCCAAGAAAAATACTTATGAGTCAGGCATAATGTGCTGCCTTCTGCTCAACACCTGCTGTCAGCTCAACTGTATAAGCAGCAGCACACCCACGAGCTCATGGAACCTATCTTACTGCTGTAGCAGTACTTGGGCACCACAGTCAAATGCTTATTGATTTCCATTATGTCCATTAGCATGACAGAGATTTTTGAAGGAGTTGTGGTACCTGCAGAGGAGGTTGGAGCACCATGTGAAAGCTGTAAGTGAGCCCAAGGGCAGTAAGGTAACTGGCAGTGAGACATGATGACTGGACAGGCTGCTCCCACAGGTTTGTTCCACTCATCTGCTATAGAGCAGCTAAAATAACTCTCCCCTCTCTGTGCCTTTTTGCTTTTGACATGTTTCTATCTCCCTTCTTCCCATACCACAAAGCCCCCTTTTATCATATCCAAAACATTCACAGAATCAGAGAATCAGAATTTCAGGGGCCAGAAGGGAACTCCAAAGATCGTGTAGTCCAACCCCCCTGCCAGAGCAGGATCACCTACACCAGATCACACAGGAATGCATCCAGGTGAGTTTTTAATATCTCCAGAGAGGAAGACTCCACCACCCCCTGGGCAGCCTGTTCCAAGGCTCTGTCACCCTCACAGGAAAAATTGTTCTCCTCATATTTACATGAAACTTCCTATGTCTCATCTTCCACCCATTGCCCCTTGTTCAGTGGATTCTTCTGTCTACATGACTGCAAAATGACTCCATCTCCATCAGCCTCTTTTTGTAGCTGGGGAAGAAAGCAACAGACATTTATATAGAGGGGAAAAAAAAATAGCATTACTCAAAGGTTGATGTCTAGAATGAGTCAGATGAACCATGTTTGCAAGAGCTTTTCTCTCTAGGGAAAAGTGTATTTTGAGAGTATACTTAAGCAAAGATGTCTCCATTGTAGATAAATCCCCATTGCCATAAAATCAGTTACACTGTATAACCCTAATTTCCTTTACTTAACAATGAGGTGTGGATATTCCCTGGTGTCCTACTTTTCTTTACTTCCTAGTCCTCAGAACCACTCCCTAAATAGTAGGAAGATGCTCACACTGTCACTTTATGAAGCATTGGTTTAATAAAAGCCTTTAAAAGTCCTCTTTGAGAAGGAGCTATGTGAGATACTGAAAATACACAGCCTCCTCTTCTCACCTTGCACAAAAGTCTCACTGGTTAGGCTATACCTTGAGTCCTGTGTCCAGTTCTGGGCCCCTCAGCTTAGGAAAGATGTTGAGTTGCTGAAACGTGTCCAGAGAAGGGCAACAAAGCTGGGGAGGGGTTTGGAGCACAGCCCTGTGAGGAGAGGCTGAGGGAGCTGGGGTGTTTAGCCTGGAGAAGAGGAGGCTCAGGGGAGACCTTATTGTTCTCTACAACTCCCTGAAGGGAGGTTGTAGCCAGGAGGGGGTTGGTCTCTTCTCCCAGGCAACCAGCACCAGAAGAAGAGGACACAGTTTCAGGCTGTGCCGGGGAGGTTTAGGCTGGATGGTAGGAAGAAGTTCTTCATGGAAAGAGCGATTGGCCATTGGAATGTGCTGCCCAGGGAGGTGGTGGAGTCACCATTACTGGAGGTGTTTAGGAAGAGACTTGATAAGGTGCTTGGTGCCATGGTTTAGATGATTAGGTGGTGGTGGATGATAGATTGGACTTTATGATCTCAAAGATCTTTTCCAACCTGGTCTATTCTATTCTATCTTATCTCATGTTTAGCAGCAACTATTTGTCAGCTTTAGGAACAATAAATTTCAGTGGCTGAAAACTGAGTGCTTTGGTAAAGTATCTGAACTTGAGTGGCATCACACTTCAGCTTGATTTGAATAAAAATTAGGTTTCCTGCCTTTTGTTTGCACATAAAGTATTTGTGCTGCAGAAGAAATGGCCATTTTAATAAGTAAGAGAGTAAGTCACTAATTCTTAGCAAGGCTTGACTCATTAAATATTTCCATGCTCTGTTTATTTTAGATCTGTTTTCTATTGTCAATGCCTCTTCATAATTATTATTTTTTTTCTGCCTATTTGTTAAGTGTTCTCAGATGGGTAGAATAGAATAGAATTAACCAGGTTGGAGAAGACCTTTGAGATCAGCCTATCATCCAACACTACCTAATGGTTGCCCATGCATTTCACTCTCCAAAACTAATGGGAAGTAAAATATGGCTTGTGTAATCTGAAAGGAAACTTTGATTCTAATGAAATAAATTACAAGTAAGAGGCTTTGAAGGAGTTGATAATTGTTTAGTGGTGCAACCTGGTATGATGATCTGTCAGAGTGGTGTTAATGAGGAATTTTCAGCCTTTGGTGGTGGAAAGAAGTGTTAAAGCCAGGAGTCAGCGGATGAATCAGCGACCAAAATATCAGTTTGACAGCCTTTCAAAGCATTAAAAGGAGTTGTTGTTTCTCTAAGTGAAAAAGAAACCATGACACTTTGCTGGCCTTTGCTTCCCACTACTATGTTTTGCATATATGTTCAGTCACTGAAATCTTGGGTGTTGTCAGAAGCATTAGAGCAGTCCCTAGGCTGAGTAACCAGAATGGATTCACCCCTGCAATTAATCTAATTATTTAGTCTTCTGCACAGACAGTTGTAGAGGAAAACGTTTCTCACTTCGTATATTCTCAGAGCAGCAGATGACTCAGAGGTAGGATTTTCAAAACCATGTAGGTATTGTAGAAAGCTAAATAAGAGTTAGTGGCATTTTGAAGCTTTGGATTGCGGATATTCTTCTAGAGACATGTCAGCTCCCTTTCAAAGCAGACTGCAGATTCTCAGGCCCAGATTCTTCAGAGATAAGTGCAGATAGAAACCAGGTTGGAAGAGACCTTCAAGATCATCGTGTCCAACCCATCATCCAACACCACCTAATCAACTAAACCAAGCACCCTACCAAGTCTCCTCCTGAACACCTCCAATGATGGTGACTCCACCACCTCCCTGGGCAGCACATTCCAATGGCCAATCACACTCTCTGTGAAGAATTTCTTCCAGTCTGAACTTCCCCTGGCACAGCTTGAGACAGTGTCCTCTTCTTCTGGTGCTGGTTGCCTGGGAGAAGAGACCAACACCCACCTGGCTACAATCTCCCTTCAGGTAGCTGTAGACAGCAATAAGGTCTCCCCTGAGCCTCCTCTTCTCCAGGCTAAGCAACCCCAGCTCCCTCAGCCTTTCCTCATAGGGCTTGTGTTCCAAACCCCTCACCAACTTTGTTGCCCTTCTCTGGACACCTTCCAGCAACTCAACACCTTGATAACTCTGTATGTGAACTAGGCATGAAGAAATTATCAAAATCTCTAGTTAGCTTTCCCCTGCCTCCAGAAGGTGCCTAATACTCTATGGGCCAGCATAAATTAAATCAGGTAAAGGCTTATGCAGCTTAACAGGTAACCAAGTGTTCATACTCATAACATTTGAGTACATATTTTCTTGTGTCTTTTGTTTGCACAAAAAGTTATGGGGGGAAAAACATCAATTCACTATACTGCTACATCATATGGATGTGGTGCTGAGGGACAGGGGTTTGCAACCATATTTGGTAGAGGCAGAAAGTGGTTTGAATCTGAATTGCTGATGGCTTGCAGCCCATAGCTAGCCTGAGATTCTGTCCTAGCAAAAGCAGGTCAGCATGGAAAGATGGAATACCATAAAAAGTAAAAAACAAAGAAAACCACACCAACAACAGAAAAAACCCAACCCCATGCCCCCCTGAAAAACAACAAAACAACGAACCAAACCCAAACAAAGAACACTAAAAATCCAAACCACAATTAAACTCAGATTTATTTTTTTTGTCCTGGGAAGTTTTTGCTTGATTTTTGCACTGTGCTCATTTTTTTTCATGCTGAAACAGTACCTCAGCTATGAGAGATCCTCATTACAGTTTCATTTCTTGGACTGAAAAGCTCTCTTCACTGCTTTTAATGTAAAACTTTTAGCTTTTGTAGAGGTTGAGCTTAACAGGGTGTCAAGGCTAAGGCATCCATTCAGCTGTCTATAATTTACCTCACTCTAACTTTCTTATTTATTAGGAAGAGTCCTCTAAGAACTAACATAAAGACAGTGGAAAAAAAAACCCAAACCACCCAAACCAAATCAAATCAAACCAAAGCACTAAACAAAATCTGCATCCCAGTTGAAATATAATGTGGGGGGAAAATGCAGCGAAATACAGCCAACCTTTATTAATTCATGCTGGCAGAGCTACCATTTATTATCAAGTGCATGTGCAAACAACAAATAAGCAAGGTGAAGTCTCACAAAAATGGTGCACTCTAAACAAAGTTCTTGAAATGCCAAGGTAGCTTTATAGCGTGAGACCTCATAACTGCATCTTCTGTGGAGATAATGGAGGTTTTAGTTGTTTTCTTGCTTCTTGCTAATGCACAGGTTGCTAGAGTGTACCTTAACCATGGAAACAACATAAAGTGTATCAATTTAATCAGCCTATTGCTGTCTGGATTGATGCACTGCCTGTTAGTTTACTTGCTTGTTCTACTTTATACTTCATTTTCTTCCTTTACTTTTTTTGCTTCTATTCTAGGAAACGTAGGCCAAATGTCTGGTTTCACACAGCCTCCTGCTGAGAAAGATCTGAAGGGTTTTGTTTATTTTTTGTTTGTCATTTATTCAGAACATCCTGTGTTTATTTTTTCCTGGCAATTTCACTCTTTAAGGAGACAGCAGATGTGATAGGAGAGGCTTGATTTAGAGGCATAAGTAAAAGGCATGAATGAGTAAAAATTTCAGGATATTCATTTCTTTTGCCATTTCCAAGAAGAAACAAATTTGAAGCATCTGTCAGTATTCCATAAAAATTCCAGTCCATAGAACTCAGATGTGATGATGAATATAAAATAAAATCATACTGAAGCAACCCCTGTTCTTAATGGTCTCCATCCTTAGGCAGGAGAATGAAAGGTTTGTTTAGGATCTGGAGAAGTCTTGTGAGGAGCAGCTGAAGGAACTGGAGATGTTCAGCCTGGAACAGAGGAGGCCGACGGGACAACTTCTCACTCTCTACAACTCCTTGAAAAGAGGTGACAGTGTGGTGGGCGTTGGTCTCTTTGGCAAGTAACTAGAGATAGCACCAGAACAAGAGGACACAGTCTCAAGCTGTGCCAGGGTAAGCTTAGGCTGGAGGTGAGGAGAAAGCTCTTCACTGAGAGAGTTGTTAGCCATTGGAATGTGCTGCCTGGGGAGGTGGTGGAGTTACCATCCCTGGAGGTGTTCAAGAGGGGATTGGATGTGGCACTTGGTGCCATGGTCTAGTAGTCATGAGGTGTTGGGTGACAGATTGGACTTGATGATCTTTGAGGTTTTTTCCAACCTTGTTGATTCTATGAAATAACCTCAAGTTGCTCCTCTTGTTCCAGGCAAGGTTTAGATGGGATATTAGGAGCAACTTCTTTACTGAAAGAGTGATCAGGCATAGGAACAGGCTGCCCAGGAGCATGGTGGAGTCATCATTCCTGGAGATGTTTAAAACACACATAGTCATGGCACTTTGGAACATGGTTTAATGGCCATGGTGGTGTTGGGTTTATGATTGGACCTGATTGTCTCAGAGGTCTTTTCCAACCTTAATGATTCTATGTTTCTATGCTACAGCTGAGAGGTTTATTAAGTTAAGAGCATCTGCCTAACTCCCAAGAGGATCTAGCATTCCAAGGAGAATAGAAGAGCTAAAATTTCTGGTCCTTTCACAGGAAGAAGCAATTTTCTCATCTATTCTTACATGGTTATCCAAAAGCTGAACAACCAAAGCAGGACTGCAAGTTACAGTGCCGAGTGACTTCTACGCTAACTGGATAATGAAGACAAAAATAGATTAAGGTGTCATTAAATATGATTAGTGTTTGTCTTGGAATACTTATCTATGATGAAAGAGTTAAGTCAAAGATTTCTCAAAAGCAATATTTCTGTTTGCTCAATTACTGGTTTGAACTAAGTTCTGCCTTCTGGTTTCTGTAGTTTATGGAGTGGTTGCTGCTGATATGAATATTGAATAGGAAAATATTAGTATGTATTCACAGTTATTGCCTCACATAATGATTTTTAACACTACAAAACTCCCCCATTCATCACATGAATTAGGAGCTCATGTAGAATAAAAGAATATTAGGAAAATTACTGTGTTTGTTCAAGGCTCATTTTTCAAATGTGCTGTTTAGCTCACAGAAAGAATTGTCAGGAACACTTGAAATGAAGGAGGAATACCTAAACAATTAACAGAAGATTAATAAAAAATGATTCTATTCCCTCTGAATGATTGACCTTTATTTATTTTGAAATATTTAAAAGACAGTATCCACAAATCCAGGCACATTCAAAGGTCATTTTGCCAGCAAAATTTGCCTACAGGGTGTCTTGTGCCATTTCCTACATCAGCCTGAACACAAACTGTTTTGATCTCCCTCTTATCACCAGGCTAAGTCTCTCTTTCTTCCATTTCCTTTCATTGGCATTCCATCCCATGGGGAGAAATTTGAATAGAAGGACATTAAAACCTCCATCTAGGAGAGTAATTTCCAAATGAAGAATGGAAAATTCTTTATTTCCATTTCTACATCACTGCTACACTTCAAAGACTCTTAGCCTAAATATTTCAGCTGGTGTGTATTAAGCTGAGAGAAAAAAAAAAATGCCAAACTTATTGAAGACAGCTTTATTGTAGAGTTGTATAGGGGATTATGGGGCATATTACTTGAAGTATTACTTCTACAGATGAATTATTTGATTTCCTGTGATGATGTTGATGACCTCAAGCATTTTTATCCCTTAGCCTGTTCTCTGCTGACTATTGAGGAGGTCACCCTTGCTGGTCTTATGGTGTCCATAGAAGATATCCCATACAGGCTGCTCTCTACACAGGGAATAAGACCCTCTATGGTTGGGCATTATAGGAATAGACTGTGAATCAACATTGACCTAAAGGACATTTGTAAGTCAAGAATGTGGTTTGCATGAGCTGCTTGGGAAAGGGTGAGAGAAAAAGCCATGGAAACAAGCAAAATTTCCAAGCTCTTCTCCTCCCAAGCTACCTTAAACTTTATCTTGGCCTTATCTGTTATAAAGGTGATGCATTCAGTTTCATGGGTCTGGCCTGAAATTCAGGGAGGCTGGGATTTATTTCTTCTTTCATCAGTAATAACACTCTTTGACCTTGGGCAAGTTGCTCTTTGGATACGTGCTTTCATTTCCTCTTCTACTCTGTGTATGTTATCCTCCTTTAGAGACCTTATATTATCTTCGAGATGTACAGTGCCTACCAGCAGAGGAAGAAGTGAATAATGTAATGTCTGTGGAATGATAAATTTCTGGCCTGTCTGACCTGGAATTAATAAACAGGAGGAGACTTTAAAAGTCAAACAGAAATCACATCAGTTTTGATCCATTCAGAAGGACTTTGGATTGGGGGAATATTTTAGGGTTTAGAGGAATACAAGTCAGCTTATGGAATTTTTATGCAGTTAAATGCTTTTTTTTCATTGCCCTCTTTTATACACACACAAAAATCTGTACATGAACCCAAGATATAAAAATAGCCAATTTCTGCCTTTGATTGAGGGAGAAAGACACAAGCCAGATTTATTGGCTGTCTAGAGACCTTATGTTCAGTTTTCTCTTGTCACATTCGCACCAATTAAATGTGAGAGTTTATATGTTGTCCTCTCTGTAAAGATGACAGCCAGATCCTTGTCTGGCTCATTTAATTGTCTCTGAGGGAGACGTTCCCCCACCCTTGTACAGCAAACAGTATTTCATGTACCTACTGTAAACCCATGCTTGCCTATATATTTTTTTTGCTCCAAAACAAAAAAGAGGTGAAATCTTCCAGGTGAAGTAGCCAGTCCTCTCTCCTGAAGTACTCTGTCCTTGGAGGTGTTCAAGAGGGGATTGGACGTGGCACTTGGTGCCATGGTTTAGTAGTCATGAGGTCTTGGGTGACAGGTTGGACTTGATCTTTGAGGTCTTTTCCAACATTACTGATTCTATGATTCTATTCTATGAAAGACTTTACTATTCTGTTGCATCTTCAAATGTCTCTTTCATTCAGTTCCTTTAGCCAAGTACCTCACAAAGCTCAGACAAGATAGATATTTAGTACATTTCCATACACATTAAAAGGCTACAGTGGCTTTTCCATCTTTTTAAACAGGATTTAGTCAATAGTAGGAAAATCAGCTGATGAAGTTTAAGCATGGACACTTAAATAATTTGCCAGGGTTTTTTTGTCCAGAAAGACTATTGAAGCTCAGAAATAGTTCTTTGTTCTGCTGCTGGCTTGATAGGGATCGAGGGAGACTGAGAATTGGAATACTCTCTAGAAGTTAGAGATTAAATATTTGAGGAATTATTAAAAACATTTAATCTTCCCATGAAATAGTTCCTAAGTAATGCTAAAATGTTCCCTCTCTACCATCCTTCAAGAGACTAAGGAGAAATCTTTTAACTATGAAGTACCTACCCATGATTAAACTCAATATTGAACTTCAAGCCTTGTGTATTCCCTTTATTTTTTTTTACCTAATGATTCCAACTTGGTTGATGATTTTCTCCTTCCTAATTGCAAATCCAGACCTCTGTTATTTTGTGGCTCCTGCTGTGAGCAGAACTGACCTAACAGCCCATTACTTGCTTACAAGCTGCTGTAGAATGAAAAGATTGAGATTTATTAATACTCCAAATGGAGATTTCATTTTTTTTAAGAAACACTGATTGTGTGTCCTAATGATGTCCACAAAATGAGGTTGCATTTCCAAGATAATTGGAGTCATACACTGCAGCTGTTGAATGTGATGCATTTTCACTAGGAGAGATGTGTTATGAGATAAATTATGATGCCTTTACATACATTAACTAGTCCTATGTTCAATTACTCTTCCCACTAGCTTCATAAGTGCTGTGAAAATAGGTAAAGGTAGCAGAATCCATTTCAAAATGAAAGCATAATGTGACAATTTCAGTATTGTTCTGCTAATGAGAAAATGTCTGCATTTCATCTTCTTTTTGTTGTTGTTTCAGTGGAAGATCAATGCTGTTCCGTGCTTTAAAGTCAAAACCTCTGTGTTTAAAAATGTATTTCTTTTTTTATTTTGCAGCATTAAGCCAGCAAAGTTTTCTTGCAAGTCATTCTTTTTACCATTTCCTCTAGATTAAAACTTTCCCCATTACTTCCAATTACATGTCTGCTAGATAGAGTGAGGCCTGCTTTCCAAATCCTTTCTGCTTTATTGAAGCAGAGAAGGGGGATGTCATCTCCAACTGCTAAGAATCATCTTTTTGCCAGTTGCAGCCATGGAGATCTGCTTGAAGTTAAAATAGATCTGTTCATTTTCTGACTACCACTCAGTACAGTTCAGTGAACTGTCACACTGAAAAACAAGTTGAGAGTTCCTGGAGCAATGCATTGCATTTGCATCTTAGATGACTTTGAACATATTAATTTTAGCTCATTCTTTGAAGCAGTTTTCCACCAAATCAGCAGTACTGCAGTGGGCAACTTATACCTTTCTGGCACTTTCAGATGTGTTTATAAGGCAGGCTTTCAGTCAGATCATGAACCTTTTCAGGAGGTAAACTTTACCTTACTGTTTTATCCTAGGTTTTATTAGCAGCTGTGATACAGCATAATGATACAATAAACATTATTTATATCTGGAGGCATTCTGTTACCAGTAACTTCCCCCATTTACAGATAGAATGAGTTAAAAATAGAACATATGTACTTTTTTCTTGGTTGGTTGGTTGGGTTTGTTTGGTTGTTTTTTTCCCAGTGACTTCCCTGGATTAACATTCATCCTTAGGTTCTCTGAAGAACAATTGTTTCATGCTATGCTTCTGTGACTTCACTGATAGAAGATGATTTAAAGGATAATGCCTGCAATGAGGCAGTGTAGGTTTTTTAATATCCATTAACTATTAATTTATGCTTATTTGAAAAGCAAATAAAAGGGGAAAATGCCAAGTGATGTACGTACTCCTGGTAATGACTTTGCTTTTAGGTCCTTCCTCACCTTGGTTTTGGGGAATTATTTTGATTCTTTTCCTTATTGTTATTCTTTTCCTGCACTAAAAGTACACAGGACTCCCCCAGCAAGACAAAATATATTGCAATAACCATCTGTGTTAGTGACTGTATTGCATAGTCAATGATGTGTTCCTGATTTCATAGAATCAGAGAATGGTCTGGATTGGAAGAGACCTCTGAAGGTCATCTAGTCCACACCCCTCTGAAGTCAGCAAGGGCATCCTCAACCTCATCAGGTTGCCCAGAGCCCTGTCAAGCCTCACTTTGAATATCTCTAGGGATGAGGTGAGGCATTTACTCCCTTGCTGCAGTGAGCAGTCATCTCCTTTTTGAAACTGGTAACTACAGATGCACAAAATTCCTGGCTAACATAAAATTTAGGAGAAACTGACCACTTCTCAATTGCTATGCCTTAAGTAAAATCTGTGTCTTGTTCATTATAAAATCTCTTTGAAGTAAAGGACTTGTCTTAATTTCAGCTGTCTTAGGTCTATATTCTGAATTGCTCAAGGTAAAAAGCAAACAGATTCAGTCTTTCCCCATCATGTTCTTAATGAAAGACAAAAATTTGTTGGAGTCCCTAAAACACTGAATTAATTTAATGGCACATAGTTCCATGGAAAATTTATACTGGTAAACAAGAGAAAGAGTGAAGCAGGAAACAGGGGACAAAATGACACAGCCTAAAGTCTAGGCTTTAATGATAAACAAAGAAATGTAGGTGATTGATTCTTTAAAACCACCTGACAAGCCACAATTTCTGTGATGTGGAGAGAATTAATGCACAGGAAGGCATGAGCTATGCCACTGTGCCAGCTGCATGGCAGTCTCTTCCTGCCACTACCTCCTGGCATCACAACAGTTGTCCCTAAATATCATAGGATGCAAGGGAACCAAAGGCTTATGAACCCCCCTGCTTTCCTTGGTTACATCCTCAATATTATCTTTAACCTTGTGGTTTGATTTTTCTGATTGACGTCCATTTCTGATTTCTCTGTTTTCTTCTCCATTCAGCTGATCCTTTCCTAGCTCTGTTTCCTGCTTTCTGTTTGAAAACAGTCTGACTTTGCCAGTCAAGACAGATTTTTTTGCAGCACTACTGTGAGTCTGTGACCAAAAAAGAAGATGAAAGCAGTGCCTTAAACGCTGTGACACTGACACAGGTTTTCCAGATCTTGGAGTAGCTGACAAAACCACATCCTGTAAATGTGTTTCTTGGGTGTTTTTTTATTTGTTTGTGTGTCTGTTTTTTTTTCCTATCAGTGACCAAAGCTATAAGAAAAAAAAAAATCCAAAGTCAAAGACTTTTCCCTTTCCCCCCCTTTTTTTCCTTTTTTCCCTCATATTTATGAGAATCTTTCTATGCCTCAGCTTCCACCACTGCCCCTTGTGCTGTCCTTGGGCACCACTGAGCATAGCCTGGCTCCATCCCCTTGGGACTCACCCTTTACATATTTATAAACATTGATGAGGTCACCTCTCAGCCTCCTCTTCTCTAAGCTAAAGAGCCCTCAGCTCCCTCAGTCTCTCCTTGTATTGTGTTGCAGTCCCATGATCTAGGCAAAGATCTGGAAGCTTTCAGATTTAGGATCAGGTTCAGTCTGCTATGAATCATAGAATCATTAAGGATGGAAAAGACCTCTAACATAATCTAGTCTAACCATCAGTCCAACACCACCGTGTCCACTAAACTGTGTCCTGAAGTGCCAAGTCTATGTGGTTTTGAGCACCTCCAGGGATGGTCACCTCACCACTCCCCAGGACAAGATAAGTTATGGTCTTGGTATGAAGGATGAGATTTCAGTGCATCTGATGAATGTGCTTTGTAAACAGAAATTATTATGATATGCCCCCCAATGAAGACCACAAAGAGAAATAATGATCTGTGCCAGAAACAATTCTCAATAGGGATTCATTTTTTCCCAGGTGTACTTCAAGTAGTGATTTTCATAAGAAAGAAAGTTTCCCCTTTTATTTTTTCAGGTGTGAAACAGAAACAGGCACTAAAAATTCATTTGAGACGATATCTGAGTTGATATCTTAGGCTACGGGAAAGTTGGTGGAATACATTTTCATATATGATATTAAAATTGTTCTTGAAACTCAGAGGTGGCTGAAAAAAGAATCTAAAGATGGTTGGTGGGGAGCTTTTATTTTGCACAGATTTTCTGGCGCAAGTTTTAGCATCCTGGAGGATATTAAACCTGGTTTTGTTACATTTTTTTTCAGGCCTCAAATGGAGTTAGAACAGAAGGATGTAATTCCTGCTGTGTGTAATTCCTTACTCATGCTTTCTGGGCAAAAATCAAGGAGGTGTTAAATAGCAATGTCACTAGAGAAGGTTATCAGCCAGAATGGTGTTTTATTAAGCAACAGGATAAGCCACTTCCAGTCCCTACCTGGGCATTGTATTTGTGTACGCTGTCTGGAATGGCTCAAGACTTTGACAGGGGATTTTCCTAACACTTTGCCTATCTGGTGCCCACTTCCCTCTGCCTGTTCTTGTGGCCTTGCCTTGCCTATTTTATTACTGTAATTCTATCCAGACTGACAACAAAACTCAGTGCCTTGTAAAATCAGAATCACAGAATCACCAAGGTTGGAAGAGACCTCAAAGATCATCAAGTCCAACTAAGAAACAAACCTGGCTTTCATATATGTATTCCAACGGGAGACAAATAATCCTTTGAATCAGGCATTGGAAAACAGAAAATTAGCAGAGGTTAGAAAAAAGAATTATGGATGTTGACATTGTAAGAAGCAATACATGAGCACTGAGGTCACAAGCAACCATCTCACAAGCTGAAGACTGAGCAGTTGCTGAACAAGGTCCTTCTCCTGAAGGAAAACTTGATAAAAAAGCCTGCCTCAGATAAGGATGTTGGCACAGATAACAGCTTGCACAGAGCTATTGCTTGCTCTCCTTTTGTCTTTGACTGTAAAAATGCCACTAAAATTATGCAGTGAACTTCATCTAGATGAATTAATTTATTCTGTCCCACATAGATTTTTCTTCTTGTAGCCCCATGATATTGCCAGCCAATCTGCTATGATATTTAACTCATTTCAAGGGAAATGGGGGAACATTTGGAGTGCATGGCAATTTTTTATTCTGGAGATACATGAGTAGAGCATTTTCTACCAACAGGAAGAGACTCCCAGATATTTCAATCAATAGCCATAATCCTTACATAAAATGCTGAAGTAATCACATGAATTAAACAAAGAAAGAAACAAACAAAAGTAAACATCTTGCACAGAAAATGGTGTGGAAGTCAAGAAAATTATTAGCCCAGATTTAATGGCTAATAATAGGAGTCAAAGTAGGACTTTGTAAATTTTTTAATAGGGCTTTCATGCCTTGTTAAACTACTCCTTTTTTTTAACAGAAGCTGAATAAGTTTCATGTATTTTTGGCAATGTTCTTTTATCATGTTCTTCCATAAAAGGATTAATATTTTTTTTTTTTATATAATTTATATGCTTTAGTTCCCCATCCTCACACTAATCCTCACACTCTTCCTAATTCTCAAATAAAGGCTCCAATCTGTTGTTCCGGGGGCAATTCTTGCGATGGGAGCGGAATTTTCCAGTGACGACAGTAAGGAGGCTGATTAAGGAACTTGCTGGGAAAGCTAGGTTGTTTTCTTCTTTAACATGCTGCATCATGTTTGATTTCAGTCTCTAATGGCCTAAGAAGCGGAGATGTTTAATAGACTTGCTTACATGTTTATTGGCAGATCCCTACTACATTTAAACAATCAAAGATAATCAGCTCTGGTTAGGCCACACCTTGAGTACTGTGTCCAGTTCTGGGCCCCTCAATTTAAGAAGGACATTGAGAGACTTGAACGTGTCCAGAGAAGGGCAACAAGGCTGGGGAGAGGTCTGGAGCACAGCCTTGTGAGGAGAAGCTGAGGGAGCTGGGTGTGTTTAGCCTGGAGAAAAGGAGGCTCAGGGAAGACCTTATTGCTCTCTACAGCTACCTGAAGGGAGGTCGTAGCCAGCTGGGGGTTGGTCTCTTCTTCCAGGCAAGGAGCACCAGAACAAGAGGACACAGTCTCAAGCTGTGCCAGGGGAGGTTTAGGCTGAAGGTGAGGAGAAAGTTCTTCCCAGAAAGAGTAATTGGCCATTGGAATGTGCTGCCCAGGGAGGTGGTGGAGTCACCATCAGTGGAGGTGTTCAAAAAAAGGATTGGATATGACACACATGATTTAGTTGTCATGAGGTGTTAGGTATTAGGTCATAGGTTGGACTTGATGATCTCTGAGGTGTTTTCCAACTTGGTTGGTTCTATGATTCTATGACTTGCCCTGTATGAACTCCAGTAGGTTATAAGTATTGTGCTTTGTTTCATAGTAATACTCTAGTCATATATGTTGTAAAGTGCAAATTCTGCTTGATATATAAAATGCATAACAAAGAGAAGGATATCATATAATCAAAGCTACACAGAAGATAGGCAAAAAAGCAGGGGAGGAATCCTTTTCCTACATCCAAGGTATTGTAGCAAAGAAAGTTCTCAGGTACACAAGGTGGGCTAAGTTTCATGCCCACACAAATGTCAGCTGTGAATATAGAAAGGATTTTTTTCATCAGACTATTGAATGTAACTTAACTACAGCTTGACAAGTCTTTCAAAGTTTTGAGTGAGAGTTTACACTCAAAAAGAAGGGGGAAAAAAATCCCCAATACATCTCACATTTCATTTCTAAAAGTGGAGGAAACAAAACATTCAAAGAGAAAGACTTGGAATTGATAACAGAGCAATGTCAGAATCAAAGCAGGCAGCAGTCTTGCATCTTCTGTGCTTCAGGTATTCCACGGGGACAAGCATTTGTTGAAATGTAGAAGTTGTGGTTAGAATTCAGAACCGCTCCTTAGATGTATAGGTGAGAGGCCAATCCGTGGCACAAATTTGAATATCATCAAAGAACCTCAGAATCTAGCAGCTCACTCCAGCACAAGGCAAGGAACAGAGAAGAAATTTCACCCTTAGATCCCTTTTGCCATTCATACTTTCTTTGCACCTGTTGGATAAGTGTTGTAAAAGTCATTTTAGCAACCAAATGTCTCTGAAGGAATCGACAGATGAATCGGGCAGGATCAAAAGGGCAAGTCCTTTGGAAATTCTTGGAATAAAGGAATATGGAGATGAAGATTTCAGATTTTTTCTCTCTCCCAAAGCTTCTTTATTGTCTTCATGAGAGCCTTAAAAAGGTTGTGTCAACATTACCACTGCCGCTTATGATCCCACCACCTACTTTTAGCATCACCTCACCTGCTCCTTGAATACTTCTTCTCAAACTAGCAATATACCTCACAAAAACTTTGTGAGAGGATAGGGAATACAATTCAGCACAGAGCAAAAAAACTCTGACAGGTATTTTCTGTGAGGATTGCATCAGATGATCTTCCCTTAAGGGACTCCAAGTTATCATTTCCAGATGACCCAAGGAAGACAACAGCAGAGGGCTTTACAGCAGGGGGGGCAGGATACTACAACTTGTGTTTACAATTAAAAGGTGACCCAAGTGCATTGTCCACCTTCACCACAGGCAGCACAAGAAGTTTGTCCCTGGTGAAGATGTCTTGCAGGTTCACTAGTTTTGGGCAGCTTGTGCTGCAGCCAACTCAGCTTAAAAGACTTCCCTGTGTCAAAGCAGGTTTGAGGTGAATGTCTCTCAAGGTTATGGACATCCCAGGAACATGCTGGGGGTAAAGTCAGCTTGACACACTTGCAATTACTCCAAGGTTATCAAAGCTCACTCCATTCAGAATGAAAGCAGAGATTTAAAAGTGCATCAGGGAGATGTGCATAGAACCATTCTATCTCCAGAGCTTTAGATCAGAAAATCTCAGAGAAAGGATGCAGGAAAGCTCCCTAGAAGCGTTTTATCATCCAGAATGCTAAATTAGCAGTATGCAGCCTGTGTTAAAAGGGGGGCATTTTAGTTTCCATGTTTAATTGGATAAAAGGGAATACAGTACTTTAGCACCCGTGGAAGAAAATCATCCATAATTTAAATGATCTTATGTGGCTGTGCACAGTGCTTACATTAGTTAAGCCCTGAAAGCCAGGGCAATCCGGGGACAAAAAAAGCCACTCAGACAATGGCACAGTAAGGCAAGGATTTGGGATGTGTGATTGAAATATGGGCTTTCCATAGAAGTGAACAGCAAACTCATACTGGTTTCCAATAGCCTAAATATTCACGTAGCCATAACAACCCCCAAACAATTCCTACAGCACTT
The DNA here is from genome assembly GCF_026170545.1 of Melanerpes formicivorus. NCBI lineage: Eukaryota > Metazoa > Chordata > Aves > Piciformes > Picidae > Melanerpes > Melanerpes formicivorus. The sequence continues at coordinate 2,134,184 of NW_027142394.1, forward strand.
TCATATGGGGTGTTCATTACATGTTCTCAGACTCTCGGATACAATGGCATACTTCAGAGATGGCCTAGATTCACCAAGTTTGCTCCTGAAGTATGTGAATTGAGGTTGATACTGTTTGTTTTGGGGTTTTTTTAAAGAAAATAATAAAACCTCAAACATCATTATCAGGATTTAAATTTTCATTTGCTTTTTGTTTCTGTAAACAAGATTAAAACTCTCCCTCTCTCTCTGGCACTTCTCCTGACCTGCAGAGGAAACCTCTTCAGTAGGATCTTATTCTTCAGTCTGAATTCCTAACTGAAAAAATCACACTCTGGCTTATGCTGGCCAGCTAGAACCACAGAATCACCAAGGTTGGAAGAGACCTCAAAGATCATCAAATCCAACCTGTCCCCACAGACCTCATGACTAAGTAATCATGACAGGGATTTGTTTGTTTGTTTGTCTGTTTGCTTGTGGGTTTTAATTTTATTTTAATCTAAGGACATTTCCATTCTAAATTTAAATGTGATGGTTAAACTCCTCCTAAAATGAAGAGATAAGACATTGAGAGTTGGATTTATCACCCCAAACCATTCACAAAGCAAGTGTCAGGAGATAAATATCGCTTCCAGGATTCTGACTTTTGCTCACCTCCTTTTCCTCAAACATTTGGACAGAAGAAATGGAATTCAGATTTTCATAATCTTTCAGGGACTTCTCAGCCTTCTGGAAAGGGCAACATATTTTAAGCCCCTTCCAAGTGTGTTGACAGTGCAATCAGATTGTACCAAGAAAGGTGCCTGCTTTGAAAATTCACACTTTGAAGGAGCTGTTTAAACACGTTCATTTCAATTTCTTTCTTTAGCTCTGTGGCATTTTCCTAATTCTCTTTATTCACTTTCAGAAAATCTCTATTGAACAATAGTTTTGGACAGTCTTGCCTCAGTATTTGCTCTCCAGCAGCTTGTAAACTTGATAGACACCAGGGAAGGATGATCCTATTTGGCTCTTTGCATAAGGATAATTTCTAAGACTCTTCCTCAGGATTTGTTGTGTCCTAACCGAGCACTATAAATAACTGAACCTATATTGTTTGGATTTTTTTTCTTTATGTCTTTTTCTCTTCTTGCAGCTGCAAGGTAGTTGGTGACTACAAAATTATATCCAAGGTTTTCTATCTCAAGAATGCTTTCATTCCTCTTCCTCTCATGACTGCAGCATACTTCGTTGTAGGGAAGGGCAAATTTCACCTGCAACAGGATCTGTATTTTTCTTTTAACCCCACGTTGCAATTAACTGATGAATAATGAACTGCAAATCACCCTTTCTATGGCAGAATGTGAAAATACTTAGCCATCATATATCAGTCAAAGACTCTATATGATATATTTCCACTGGTGACAGTGGAAGATGTGTTCTCAAGTAGCTTTTCCTCTGTATTTTGTTTCATGCACAATACTATCCAAGGCTTCCCCATGTTATTATTTAGGTTTTTCCCCTCATTTTTAAAGGGAAGGACTTTATTGATAGAAATTTTTATATGATACCTACTGCCAGATCTTCAGCTGCCTTCCATAAATTAGTGTATCTGCTGGAGTTCTGATCCCAGGTATATTCCCACACAAACAATACATACAGCTGCACTGGGGCTGGAAAGGCAAGAAGGGGAATGCACTTTGGTTTACAATAGCAATCAGAAACTTCCTTTCTCAACCTCCAGTAAATTCCACACAGAAACACATGGAATTATTTTCTCCACTAAGTTCTATCACCAGCAACTGATAAGCCCCTGGGAGAGGATCACTCTGTTCTCATTTTGTTCTTTCTGACCCTTGCCCAAGCCCTTGTTCATAAATGAAAAATTACATGTTGCAGAAGACAGAATATGTGGCTTGGCTCAGGAAAAGCTCATATTGTACCAATATTTTCAGATTGGAGCCAGATTTGTTGCTAAATGTGTTTTCATGTGCATGAACAATATCAATATTGGTACTACTGTGCAAACTTCTTCCAATTATGTTACGTTAAATATAGCAGGAATTATGTTAAAACTGCTTTGAGCTTATTTTGCTCCTCTCCTTTTCACAGGCAAATGCTTCAGATATGTATGATAATGAAGTCTTAGTTGTATCTACAAGGCAGTTAAGTATGGGGTTCATGCTTGGGATGCAAATACCATGAGAAATATAACTCTCCATCTGGTCTAATGTATGGTAGATGATCCAATAAACAAAAAATAACCTTCCACCAAGTTTCAATAAACTCCAAGAAAATACAAAAATGGAGAGGTTTATTTTATTGAAACTGTTTCTCAAAGCAGCTTTGGGCTTTAGATCATTTATTTGACATTTCTATCCTTTATATGAACAAATGAGTTTGTAGGGTCCTGTAATAATGATCACGATTCCCCTCAACAAATTATAACCCAGTGCACAAGAGTGTGGCCAGTAGCAGGGCCTGACTTCACAACCCTGGGAATCTCTTCTCAGCACACCTCGCTTGGATCACCAAGGTTTCTTTTCCTGCAGCCTAACCAGTAATTTAAATTTGAAGATGTTATCTGTATAACCTTCCTGCTGCACTGCCTTTGAAGCACAGGAGTTCAGAGATGATGCATCCAGTAAACTACAACAATGAAAGCAAAGAAAAAAACCTGAGTACCCAGCCTTTTGGTTTTTCTCCCATTTTTCTTATCTTTATGGGTGGTTCATTTTGCATCACTGTCTTTGCATTTGTTTGCTGGGGATTTTTTTCTCCTTTTCCCAGAAAGTACCTTTTTTCCCCATAACTGTAAAAAAAAAATCCCCCCCTGCCTCAGGTTTCAGTTTGCCTCTCAGCTACTCTGTGTGTGCACCCATATTAAATACCTGTTCACATAATGTTTCACCATTTCACATTCGCTTGCCAAGTGGTGATTTGATTTATGGCTCTATCAGTACATCAGTGCCTTGAACTGTAAAAGCTATTGCACCATTCTTTTAATTATCTTCTCAAAAAATCAGCAGTACGTTACTTGTGGCATTATTAGTTGCATCAAATGTTTGCTGTGTAATGGAGGACAAAAGAGGTGCATGCAGGAAACATGAGATGATCTAATATGGCTGTGACCTCTACCATTAAGCACCTGGTGTGACCTGATGGGAAAGGCAAAAGGAAAATAAAAAGGTTTATGCAGCTCAGGTGCTTTTCACTGATTTACACCACCTATGAGCGCATCCACTGAAGTCATTCTGAAGTCAGGGAACGCGGAGACTAAGTTCCGTTAGGAATCGTTGGAGCTGCGTTCTAAGTTTGCAAACATTTCTGGGACCTCAGTGATGATCACAAGCCTCAGAATGTCGCATAATTAGCAACAAATGTGGGCACATTTTCTTCAGTGCTAGCTACTCCAAAACCTTCTTTTATACCACTTTCACACTTCCAAGGACATATGGTCGACTATGGAGCTTTGGAAACTGTCTGATTTAGAGGGGGGGAAAAATATAGCCTACAACACAATCTATTTAAACTGGAGGTGTGACCTGGTTTACCTGCACCAAAGATCAAGGATGTATCATAACCAAATTTTCTTTGGTGTTCTTTTTTCCCATGTGGTGCTTAGAACTTTCATTCTATTCATAGAACACAGTAGCGTGCCCTAGCCATAGCTCCTCAAATCTGAATCCATTTTACTTTGTATCTTGGATTTGTGCCTGTGATTGACATAGTAATTAAAGTTTGTTGCCAAAAAGGTGTTGAAAGCAACTTTTGGGCCAGATAAAAAGAGGCTTAATTAGAAAAAAAGCACCAAGCTTGTGTTTCCATATCACAGGTAGCTGTTCCCTAAAATTGTGTGAACACACAAACAGGGGGACAAGTTCTGACACAAAAAAATAGTCATAGGGGGAAAACCGCCTCTCTCAAGAGCTGTTGCTACAGTTTAGAGCTGAAAACAACAGCAGTGTTATTTTCAGCTTGCTTAAGAGTGGAGAAAATTTTAACCTCTATTTTTGCGCAGCTAAGAGTCACCTTTTCGATTTCACTCTCTAGGCACAAGCTAGGGGGGGTCTGAACAACTTCAGGGCACCTGGAGTGGCTTGAATGTGGTCTCGGCCGAAAGAAAATAGATGTTGAAAATCATGGATCTTCTGCCTCTCAGAGTAAGAGCAGGATTGTTGGCTTTAATGCTCTGATATTTCTGGAAGCTTCCACTGCTTATGGATGTTTTTTTCCTGAGTTCAGTGTGGTGTGCAATATTAAACTGTAAATTCTGGGGGGAAAAAAAAAAACAAAAGAAAAAACCCCAAACCCAACAGTGAGCATCTTTTGCCACTGTTCACAGGCAATGCTGAAAGCAAGGTTATCCTTGTAGATGGCAACAGATTCCATGTTCTGAGAGAATACATATAGAATAACAATGGAGACAGGATTTATGATGACTTTACAGACAAAAGTACTATGACTAAACCAGATTAAAGTTACTACTACTGCAAATGGCAGGTTCTGGTTTGGTGAAACACAGAATTCTAGCACTGTATGCTCTCTTAAATAGTAAACCAATTTTGTTTGCCATTCCGTAAGATAGAATAGAATAGAATAGAATAGAATCATAGAATCAACAAGATTGGAAAAGACCTCAAAGATCATCAAATCCAACCTGTCACCCAAGACCTCATGACTACTAGACCATGGCACCAAGTGCCACGTCCAATCCCCTCTTGAACACCTCCAGTTAGAAGGGTCTGTGTTTCAGGTTCTACTTGTCACAAATGGTTATTACTAGAGTGTCTTGAAAGTTGCACTTTTAGTGCCTTGGACAAAGAGAGCTATAATGTCAGGAAGTACTAGTTAAAGAAACATGGTTTCCCTAGGTGAGCCTTCACTGAATAGAATAGAATAGAATAGACCAAGTTGGAAGAGACCTTCAAGATCACCATCTCCAACCTATCACCCAACACCATCTAATCAACTAAACCATGGCACCAAGTACCCCATCAAGTCTCCTCCTAAACACCTCCAATGATGGTGACTCCACCACCTCCCCAGGCAGCACATTCCAATGGGCAATCACTCTCTCTGTGGAGAATTTCTTCCTAACCTCCAGCCTAAACCTCCCCTGGCACAGCTTGAGACTGTGTCCTCTTGTTCTGGTGCTGCTTGCTTGGGAGAAGAGACCAGACCCCACCTGTCTATAACCTCCCTTCAGGCAGCTGTAGAGAGCAATAAGGGCTTCTCCTCTTCTCCAGGCTAAGCAACTCCAGCTCCCTCAGCCTCTCTTCATAGGGCTTGTGTTCCAAACCCCTCCCCAGCTTTGTTGCCCTTCTCTGGACACGTTCCAGCAAGTCAACATCTTTCCTAAACTGAGGGGCCCAGAACTGGTCACAGAAGTCTGTTTGACCTGTTCAGTATAATTAAATACCTTTTAAGAACTTCTGAATCAGCACCAAGGAGTTATTTCAGACCTGGTAACAGCCTGTCTATGGAAAAGAGTCGTGGTTTTAGACATAATTGAAAGATAACTGTGGCAAATGTTACTTTTAAAAGCCTATCACTCTGCCTGCTATTTTCTTCTAGGTTTCTAGGGTGCAAATATGTGATTGCTGTCCAGTGCCTAGAACAAAAATGGAGAAGTCAGTGGCAGGTGTCTCATAGAACAGTAGAATGGTAGAGGTTGGAAGATTATCTAGTAGTCCAACACCCTTGCTATTGCAGGTTCTCCTAGATCAGGTTGCACAGGAAGGTGTCCAGGTGGGTTTTGAAAGTCTCTAGAGAAAGAGTCTCCCCATCCTCTCTGGGCAGCCTAGTCCAGGACTCTCCTACCCTCAAAGTGAAGAAATTTCTCCTTAAATGAAACTACCTGTGTTCCAGTTTATATCTATTACCCCTTGTCCTATCACTGGCCACCACTCAGAAGAGCCCAGTCCCATTCTCATGATCTCCTTTTAGCTATTGACAAGCATTGAGAAGAAACCTCCTCAACCTTCTCTTTTCCAGGCCAAAGAGCCCTGGGTTTCTCAGTCTCTCCTTATGAGAAAAAGGCTCAAGTCACACCTAGTCTATCCAAGACCAAGAAAAAGAACAGTTTCATGTTCTTTCAAAGAATTATGCTCATGTGGAGAGTTACCTGGCTTACATTGCAGTGCAAAATCTTTTAAAAGGTAACTTATTTGTGGTTCTCCCATATTTTGCCTTTCTCTGAAGGTTTCCTGACAGGTTGGCCTCATACTGTGATTCCTTGGAGCTGCTCAGAAGCTCTACATCGTTGAGTAGAGTTTCCTGCAGCTCAGAGCCCTGGCTGCCCACAGTTCTAGCAGACTGTGAAATCCAATTAATTACACTCTGCAACTCCTGTTGCAGCAGCACTTAGAGAGCGGCTGCTCTGGTGTGAGGAAGAACAGTTTGTGTCCTAAATAAGACTATTCCTGGATTTGAGTTTCTCAGGGTCTGCAAGAGAGGCATGTCTCTTATTTCTGATTTGCTTCACAAGTGGCAATGCTGTACATTTACATCTTTCCCTCCAAGACAGGCACTCTCTTGTGGCTGTCACCTCAAAAAGGTAAGAATTCTAATTATGCAATTGTATATTCCATAAAATTGCCTCTGACAGTAGCTAAGCATTCAGTGTGGGCTCAGGGAATCTCTTCCTGTAATGAGACCCCAGGCTTTCCCTGCTTCAGATGTGTCAGTTTTTCAGAGAGGAATGGGAAGCTCCTTTGTTTTGCTGACACTCAGCTTGTATCTGCTATTGATTTTTCTCCTTTGCTGATAACACAAATGCTCCTCCTGCTTCATCTGCTTCTTTGTTTCCAGGGGACCCTTCAATTCACATGGGCGACGTGTTCCAGCAGAGATTAGATCACTTGCTTGCTCATTTGTTCTCACTTTTTGGCTTCTAAGTTATTTTTGCAATTTACACATTCAGCAGCTAATGTGCTTACTTCAGACAGCCAGGCACACTGCAATTTCTCCCTTGCTCCAATGTCACAGCCTTGTAAGCTAGTGGTAATTTCACCCCCTTTTCCATTTTTCTTCCATAAATATGACAAAGAAACTCTACACCACTGCCTAGCATTTATTTGGTTTTAATAACCTTTCAGTAACTATGCCAGGCAATGTTAGATATATAAAAACAACACAAAAATCATAGTATTAGTACCTGTTCTGTTGTGATTCCGTTAAGCTAGCATTCTCCGAGCACTCTTCAAATGCAGCTTAATGCAATAGTACCACAGTGGGATCCAAATTTCAATCCATTTACAGAATCACAGAATCACCAAGGTTGGAAGAGACCTCAAAGATCATCAAGTCCAACCTGTCACCACAGACCTCATGACTAAACCATGGCACCAAGTGCCACATCCAATCCCCTCTTGATGGTGACTCCACCACCTCCCTGGGCAGCACATTCCAATGGCTAACAACTCTCTCAGTGAAGAATTTTCTCCTCACCCCAAGCTTAAACTTCCCCTGGTGCAGCTTGAGATTGTGTGCTCTTGTTCTGGTGCTGCTTGCCTGGGGGAAGAGATCAACCTCCACCTGGCCACAACCACCCCTCAGGTAGTTGTAGACAGCAATATGGTCTCCCCTGAGCCTCCTCTTCCCCAGGCTAAACAATCCCAGCTTTAGCTTTGTTGTAATCCTTTTCACAGCCCTATTGCTGGTTTCCCCAAGAACCTATCCACATCTGAAGTTTACACAGTAAACCAAGAGCCGTGCAGGTGGTTGATATCTCAAAGCTGCCAAACAGTAACATGTTCTTTGCTACTACTGAGCTTTTTAGGAAGAAGTGGTCATGACTTGCATCCTGTGCAGAATGGACTGCTACCTATTGTTAAGGAAAGCACTTGGGTCAAAAAACAAAAGGATATTATAGAAATAATATCTCCACTTTAGGTCCCCTCTGCAGGGCATTGAAGGCTGCCATTTCTCACACGTTGTGAAGACCCCAGAATCTCAGAACAGTAGCAGTTGGAATAGACCTCTGGAGATGATCTAGTCCAACCCCTTTGCTAAAGCAGGTCCACCTAAGGCAGGTTGCACAGGAATGTGTACAATTGAGTTTTGAAAGTCTCCAGAGGAGACTGGACAAACACTTTGGGCAGCCTGCTCCAGGGCTCCAGTACCTTCAAAGCAAAGAAATTTTTCCTCAAATTCAAGTGCAACATACTGTCTTCTAGTTTGTACCTATTATCCCTTGTCCTGTCACTGACCACCACTGAAAAGAGCCCAGCCCCATCCTCTCAACCACCACCCTTTAGATATTAGTAAGCATTGAAAAGATCCCTTCTCAGCTGTTCTCTTTTCTCCAGGCTAAATAGCTCCAGCTCTCTCAGCCTTTCCTTGTCAGAAAGACACTCCACTTCCCTAATCATTTTTGTGGTCCTCTCCTGGGCTTTCTCCCCCTTGAACTGGGAAGCCTAGAGCTGGACACAGTATTCCTAATGTGGCCTCACCAGGGCTGAGTACAGGGGGATAACCACTTCCCTGGTCCTGCAGGCCACACTGTTCCTGATACAGGCTGGGATGTTGTGAGCCTTCTTGGCCACCTGGACACATGCTGGTTCATTTCAGTGACACTGGAAGAGTTTTAGTGCAGTGAGTAATTCTATCTCCAAGACAAGGACTTGTGGCAGTAGTTCAGGACCAGGGCAGAGGAAGTGGTGTTAATGGGAGCAAGGATGGGGAACTGGTTAACTTTACTGTGAAAATAATGTTTGATTGTAGTGCTAGATTGCTGATTTAGTTTTTAGAAGAGAAGACTCCAGGGGAACCTTATAGCTACCTTCCAGTACCTGAAGGGATCCTACAGGAAGACTGAGGGGGACTTTTCTTATGGGTGTCTATTGACAGGACAAAGGGGAATGGTTTTAAGCGAGGAAAAGCAGGTTCAGACTGGATCTTAGGAAGAAGTTCTTCAGTATGAAGGTGGAGACAATGCAATAGGCTGCCCAGGGATGTTGTGGATGCCTCCTCCATGAAGGTGTTCAGTGCCAGGCTACATGAGGCTTTTAGCAGCCAAGTCGAGAGGTGTTCCTGCCCATGGCGGCGAGGTTGGAGTGGATGATCTCTAAGGTCCCTTCCAACCTAAGCCACTCTATGATCATCTGCTATGATCTATGATGTGGCTATAACCTCTGCTGCCAATACAATTAGAAGAAATTGGAAGAGAGAAGCTCTTGCTGTTCATATCTGGGACTTCCTACAGGAAAGGAAACGATCTTGAGCAGAACCACAGCATAGATGCCACTCAAATAAGATGCTCTATTATTCATATATACAACCACTCAGTGAAATTAGGGCAAAATATTTTATTTTTTGAAACAGCCTCTAATATCATGATCTAAAACAGCCTAAATTCTGCTGTGAGACAGGTTTGCTGAAAGCTTCAGAGGATGAATGTATAAGGTATATGGGGGAAAAAAAAAGAAAGCCTTGTTTTTCAGTTACATTTCTTTTAACTCTACAAGCTACCTAGAAAGATCAGAATAAGGTGGTTGTGCAAGATGTATCTTTGTTACAGACACAGTTAGCCAGCCATCAGAGAAAGAATTTGTGCCTCCAGGACCCCAAGTTTATACTGCTTTGTAGCAAGGTGACTCCAGAACTTAAGAGTCAAACTTGATTTAGAGCCACATAACACAAGAGCCTCATCCATAGGTTGAAGAGAGAGGTAGGTTCCAGATACACAACAATTTTGTCCAGGGAGGTGGTGGAGTCACCATCCCTGGAGGTGTTTAGGAAAAGACTGGATGGAGTGCTTGGTGCCATGGTTTAGTTGATTAGATAGTGTTGGATGATAGGTTGGACTCAATGATCTCAAAAGTCATTTCCAACCTGGTCTGGTCTGGTCTATTAATATCCTATTATTCTATTCTATTCTATTCCATTCCATTCCATTCCATTCCATTCCATTCCATTCCATTCCATTCCATTCCATTCCATTCCATTCCATTCCATTCCATTCCAATTTCAGAAGAAGACTCTGTAGAAATGCATAGACTGAAATCTATTTTCACAAAGTCAAGCAAGACAACGAGGGATTAAAATATTAGTGTCAATCTATGTGATTTCTAAGACAAAAGAAAATCAGAACTCACTACAATGCTCAGAAAAAGCTCTTCTAAGTACAGACCCAGAGCATGACACTGGAGCATAGCAGGGGGTGCTGGATGGTGACAGTGCTTGAGGACATGCATTTAGACTGCACATTATCTGTTGAATTCTGCATGTGCATGGTCCCACAGCTCCTCATCCTCTCTCTGCCCATCATACTTTACACACCAAGGAGCCATCCCATTTCCTAGCCATGCTCCCTCTCTTTTCTTGTGTTTAATCTAATATTGATATTTTCTACTTCTTTCTTTGTAATCTTTTTTTTTCTGAGGAAAGCCTTTTCATCCTCAGTCGAAGTAACTCCTGCAGTCTGCATTGCCATCATTATTTCTCTAAATGCTGCTTGGAACTCCACTTTCCTGTATGATCTTATCCAGCCTGAATGCACAGAGTTAAATCAAAGGCTTTTTAAAAGGGAAACAGTAGGAGATAAAACAATGACAAGAGATAATGTACTTTTGTATGGATCACCTGGGATCCTTGGGACACAAAGGGAAGCTTTTAAGTGGAAAGTACAAGAGGCTTTACTATCACTAGATTATTGGAGTTTATTCTTTCCAATCAGGTCTTGGTTCAAAGGGTATACTAAGGATTTAGAGATGCCAGTTTAAGTAGGGAGGAAGGAAATTAGGGCAGGTGACTGGACGTGAAAAGGTAGTAAAAGAGTTACAGTAAGTGTGTGTATCTCCAGCACGAGGGATGGAGAGAACTGCATTGAATGACTCCTACTAAAGCTTCCAAGAAATATAATGGCATTAGGGGTGTGAAAACGGGTGTTTGCCCAATTTCATTTCTTCTTTTATCTAAGTGAAGGAACAAATGACTCATGGAGTTCTGTTTTTTGCAGTTCTGGGAGGTGAGGGATAGGAAAAAGAGTTTAGTTCTGACAATGGTGAATTTCATGATCGCTGCATATTGCTGGTACTGCGTAATACCACCAGAGTACTGCAAGCAGTTTTAATTTATTTTAAGCATCAATATCTAGTCCAGGTTCAGATACTGTAAATTAATTATCTATTCCAGGTTCAGATACTGTAGTGTAAATTAATTACCTGTAGAAGACTTGAGGACTAGAATGGGTTGCCCAGGGAGGTGGTTGAGGCTCCCTCTCTGGAGATATTGAAAGTGAGGGGGCTCTGGGCAACCTGATCTAGTTGAGGATGTCCCTGCTTACTGCAGGAGGGGTTGGACTGGATGACCTTTGGAGGTCCCTTCCAACCCAAACCATGCTATGATTCTATGACTTTTGGAAGCTTTGCAGCTGAACACCATTCAATAGCAATTTTTGCACTTTAGTCTTGCTGAACATCTTTAAAACTCAGTTCTGGTTTAAAGAGAATTATTTTCTGAGAAGCAAGATGTGTTTTTGCTATTCCAGCTAAGTGCATACAGACCAACTTTTCTCAGCTCTTGCCTTAATATTCATCTCTAACCTGTGTTACCCTGCTCAAAGTCAATACATTGCTTTTAACAAGTTCTGCTAATGTAGAATAATGGCTATGAACACTTACTGACACATTGCTTGGTTAGCCCAGAGCTTTCTAGCATGCAGTGTGCCATGTATATGTGGCTTTATAGCCATCAGTATTCCCTAGTTAACATCAAAATCCTTGCAAGGATTGATCTTCAGCTCCCACCTCATGATAACAACCTCACTTCACTGTGAGGTGCACTTTTATCCTTTGCTGTTTATGGTAATTTCATTCTCTGCTGTTGTTTTATCTGAATGTCCTTTGTAAAACCAAGCGGTGGTCAGAGTTTTTTCAAGTACTTCCTGTTCCTTTTGTCTTGCTGTCTTGAGTTTCTTGTCTTCAGACATCTTATTTCTGCCACAGACAGTAACTTGTGTCTTGGTATTGTGTGACTGAATATTCAGATACAGTATCAGAGTATCACCAAGGTTGGAAGAGACCTCAAAGATCATTGAGTCCAACCTGTCACAACAGACCTCATGACTAGACCATGGCACCAAGTGCCACGTCCAATCCCCTCTTGAACACTTCAAATGTGCTTAGCTGTGCACATTGTTTTTTGGTTCATACTCCCTTAAGTTTAGTGAGTTTCCAAATGTTTTGCCAAATATAGCAGCTCATTTTCTACTTTATTCTTTCTGGAGGGCAGCTACATCTGACTTGTCCCATCTGGCCCTGCCATGCTCTCTAATCCCTGGAAGAGACCATGGGAGCATCCAGTGTTAGATCACTGCTGCAGTTTCTCTGTTGTGTGTGGATTGCTGCATTGATTATTAATTTCAGCTTCTGTTACTTGTCAGGACTGAATTTCCTGGTTTCAGAGCATTTTCACAATGGTTGTAATTTTTTGTCATTATATGGATTGCAGTTGTCATGATATCGGAGGAAGAATGAGTCCTAATTCTCAGCATTGTCAAGTACACTTCATATTCAATAAGACACCTGATAGAATTTACTTGCCAAACTTTGATGTCTACAACCATTTTAGTCTACATATGACATCCTACATGGTACTCCAGTTGCATAGATTACAGTTTGTAGAGCAGTTGTTTCAGGAATCAAGCCAAATGAAGATGAATTTCAAGCTGACGTACCTAGGTTGCTATCAAATTAGATTCTTATATAATGAAGGACTTGAAGGCCCTAGTCTGAGTTCAGTGTCTGTTGCTGTGCAGAGAACACTAAAAATAGCTGAAATTTATAGGATTCTCCCTTTGCCTATTGCAAAGCACAGTAGCTGGAGAAGAAATTTTAGAGGGAGATTTAGGAAGTGAGGCGAACTGGTCAGTGAACAAAACAGCAGCTATTAAATCATTGCAGGCTACAGGCTGAAATATGGATCAGAGTAAATGCAGACTTGAACCAGCCTCAACTCTTCTCTCTGATTCTGCTTCTTTGAGAAGCACAACAGAGGTAAGATAGAACATCAAGTCTGGATACCCAATAGATGTGTTCAAACCAGGAAGTGGAGGCTGCTTCCTCTGTAGAGGCATTTTCCCCTCCCCTCCTTTCCTCTTTCATCTCCTTCTTGCTCCTTCCCACCCCTCCTTTCTCCTCCCCTCTCCTCACTGTAGGACCATTAGACACCTAATTTAGATGCCACAGTAAATCACCAGAACAACTTTTTCCTTTCAGAGGAAACACTCAATGCAATGCTTGAGAGTTAATGCAGGCAGATGCCCTACTTTTATTATTTTCTGGGGGGAACTTTCTTTTTGGATGTAGGAAAATGTAAGCTTGAGGTTAGATTCTATATTGGTAGCAGAGCAAAGTGTGGCTTGCAAGAGATCTCTGCAAGCAAGATAATGAACCCAGGGACAGTTATACTATTTTTTTGCCAGGAACTTTTTAAAGCCAAATCTTTTCAACTTCTCAAAAGTTACATGCTTCTGCAATGGAATTCTGTCAGTCATGCTGTTCATTTTGTTCAAAATAAGCAAGTTCCAAGGTTTGTATCTGAGCATGATTTTTCAGATAATGGCAAGATTTAAAGCCTGTTGTTTGATATAATTTGATAAAAGTCTTTTGTTTTAATCTTTAATGTCTGTCTGCAAGGAAATGTGAATCCTATCATGTTGGGGTTTTTTTCTTGTTATGTGAATCTATGAATTCCAACTCAATCATTAGGACTTCTCTCATTTCTAAAGGTATGAGTGACACCACTTGAATAGCAAAAGATTATTGGCTTTTTTATTAAGCTATTGTATTCATATCTTGGAAAATGTATTAAAATGGAGGTAAGGAAGAAAAAAAAAAAGCAAACCTCCTGAAGAAGTAACTTGCTATTTTTGTCAAAGCTGATCACACTTTTAAAGGCCTTTTGAGGCTCAGAAAAGCACACTGGAATTAAAGTAAGAATAAAGAGAAGCTTTTCCGAACTAGTTTCAAATCACAGAATAAGTTGGAAGAGAAAACATCAGTTAGCCTACCACATAACACTTCCCTAGCTGTGAAGCAACTAAGCTGTGCACTTTTAGGAGAACTTTTCAGTGCACTTGGGAGTTGGTCCTCTCATACAGAATTTAGAATCATAGAATCAGTCAAAGTTGGAAGGGATCAAAAGGATCATCTAGTTCCAACCCCTCTGCCATGGCCAGGGACACCCCACACTAGCTCAGGCTGGACAGAGCCTCATCCAGCCTGGGCTTAAACACCTCCAGGAATGGGGCCCCAACCACCTCCTTGGACAACACATTCCAGGGCTTCACCACTCTCATGATAAAGAACTTCCTCACATCCAGTCTGAATCTCCCCACCTCCAGCTTCATTCCATTCCCCCTAGTCCTATCACTACCTGAGATCCTGAGAAGTCCCTCGCCAGCCTTCTTGTAGCCCCCTTCAGATACTGCAAGGCCACAATAAGGTCATCTCAGAGCCTTCTTTTCTCCAGACTGAACAGCTCCAACTCCTTCAGTCTGTCCTCATAGGAGAGGTGCTCCAGCCCTCTGATCATCCTCATGGCCCTGCTCTGGACATGTATAGAATCATAGAATTTCCCACATGGAATCATAAAATCAAATCATAGCATCATTAAAGTTGAAAAATACCTCTAAGATCCTAAAGTCCAGCCATCAACCCAACACCACCCACATGGGACTCAGCCCCAAAATGCCACATCTACACTTTTGACTTCCCCACCTCCCTGGGCAGCCTGTTCCAATGCCTGACCACTCTTTCAGTAAAGAATTGTTTCCTAATATCCAATTTAAGCTTCCCCAAAAGAGATTTGGTCAACAGGTTGAGAGAGGTGATTCTGACACTGTGGGCTGCTCTGGTGAGACCTCAGGTGGAGATCTCTATCCAGCTCTGGGGTCCTCAACAGAAGACATGAAGCTGCTGGAATGGTCACAGAGGACCACAAAGAGGATCAGAGGGCTAGAGCCCCTCTTCTATGAAGACAAGCTGAAAACATTGGGGCTTTTCAGCCTGGAGAAGAGAAGGTTCCAATGTGACCTTATAGCTACATTTCAATGTCTGAAGGGGAAGGCTGTGGAGAGGGAATGTTTAGAGGGTTTATGGCAGTAGGACAAGGGGCAGTGGTTTGTAACTGGAGCAGGGCAGATCAAGGTTAAAGAGGAAGTTCTTCACAATGAGAGTGGTCAAATACTAGAGAAGGTTGCCCAGGGATATGTTTGAGGCCCTGTCCCTGTAGACATTCGCTTGATGTGGCCCTGGACATTCTGATCAAGTTGAAGGTGTCCCTGTTCACTGCAGAGGGGTTGGATAAAGCAACACTTGAGGGTCCCTTCCAACTGAATACAATCTGTGAATCTGTCTTTTTCTGGAAAGTGTGCTGTTTCTTGCTACTTCAAAACACTGCATTTTCAAGCTGCTAGCTAGGAAGTTAAGTAAGCAATGAAGTTTTTATTCTCACTGTCCTTTTGCAGCTTTGCATGTGATGTTAATTGCATTTAATGACATTTTATTAGCATGACAAGAGCTACGGAAGCGTTGCTGAAGTATAAAAGAGATGGATTGCTCAGGTATCTCTTGCAAGAAGATAACATCTCCCCACATGGAGTTTCACATAATGTATGAGGCTTTATCTTCCACATCTGTCTGTCATAACTATCCATTACTGTTCCCATGGCAGGTTTTGGAAAATGCAAAGCAAACCTCCTAAGTATGTATTAGATGTGCAGCCTATGAGGAGGCTTGCTCAGAGAAATGATGCATCCAGCTCTGAAAGAAAGACTGGAGCATAACCATTGCACATCAACAGTGGGTAATTTCTGAGGCAAAACACAGTGTAGAAAGAACATGAACCAATGTAGTGTAAAAAGGATGGTAAAAGAAGCTTGTAAAAACTCTACAGGAAAGCTTTGGGATGAGGTGTAACTGTTACCCATTTTTAGGTATCAGCTGTAGCAGCTTACCTGAGTATTTTATTTCTTGTTTTATATACTTGAACAGTGAATATCTAGAGTGCCATGGAAAGATGTGGTGAATTAGGGCATTTTAATTATATATATACATATTTATCTCATAGAGTCACAGACTGGTAGGGGTTAGAAAGGACCTCTGGAAATCATCGAGTCCAACTCACCTGCCAGGGCAGGATCACCTACACAATATTCCAAAACAGGAACAATACTGTCAGGCTTTGTGCGTCTCCAGAGATAGAGGCTTCATCACCACTCTGGGCAGCCTGTTCCAGTGCTCCATGACCCTTAAATCAAAGAAGTTCCTCCTTATGTTTAGATGGAACTTCCTATGCTCACATTTGTGCCCGTTACTCCTTGTCTTGCCACTGGGCACCACTAAAGAAGCCTGGCCCCATCCTCCTGACACCCACCCTTGAAGTATTGATAAGCATTTATGGGATTCCCCCCTCAGTCTTCTCCAGGCTAAAAAGACCCAAGTCACTCAATCTTTCCTGATAAGAGAGATGTTCTTTTCCCCTAATCATCTTTGTAGCCCTTTGTGATACCCTCTCCAGCAGTTCCTTGTCCTTATTGAACCAGGGAGCCCAGACCTGGACATAATACTCCAGGCTGAGATGTGGCCTCACTAGAGCAGATTAGAGGGGAGGGGAACCTCCCTCAGCCTGCTTGCCACACTCAGGATGGTATTAAGGGGATGGATTTTGCTCCTGGCTTTAATGAAACATCAGTTTTTGCAGGTGTAACACAGTATGGACATTATTTGTAGTTCTTACACAGGTTCTCAGGCTCACATCCAGATCGCACCAATAAGCACAGGTGCAAAACTGGGTCCTCTGCTTGTCTGTTCTCAATCCAGAGATGCAGTGACTGAAACCTACTGCCACAGATTTTCTCTAACATCTGCAAAATGCTCTCTGCCTTAATAAATACAAAATATAGTAAGTAAAACTTATGTTTTCTGGGATGTTTCTAAGTCAGTGAACTTTTCCAACACTTGATACTTAAAAGAGGAAGCTTTACACTTTCTTTCACTCTGCCACTTCTGCTTTTTCCAGTTTTACTTCTTTCAAAGGAGAAACATTTACAGTTGGACTTTATGGATCTGCTGCTTGCTTTTCCTGCATCTCAGTCACGTGCTTTCTCCTGCCTCTGACAGTTCTGTAGCACATTACTGAAATAATACAGCAATAATTCTGTACCTTTATGCCTAATGTTACGGCAACATGCTGCAGTTTTGCGCTCTGAATGCGGGAGGAATTCAGGTTTATTTACTTTAATGACTAGATAATGAGTCAGAGCTACACAGATCAAAGTGAACTGCTAAGAGGGAGGTTGTTATGAGCCCAAACTAATAACAGACTCCAGTCTGAGAAGAGAAATCTATTCACTTGAGTGCAGTGAGAGAGAGGATAAGTGTTGGGAAGAGAAAAAAGTGGTTTGCCCCACCAATGTTTAAAATACTGTAAGCCAAACACGACAGCTTTGCCTCTCCATTGTTTGGCAGCCCTTTGGACTTTGCAAGAAATTACTTCCCTCCTTTATTGAAGCAGTTAAAATCTCACACTGTTCACACTAGTTTTATGGAGTTGGATCATCATTTGGAGGCTTAGATGGGCCCAGATTATCTCTCTGCACATTGGCAGAGATTTCTTTTTGCTCAGAAACGCAGAACCTCTTTCAGGAAGGGCTACATAGTGATAATATAGAACAAGAAGAAATTATTTCAAGTTGCACCAGAGACATTTAGGCTGGATGTCAGGAAAAATTTCTTTCCTGAAGGAGTGGTCTGGCATCAGAACAGGCTGCCCAAGGAGGTGGCTGAGTCACCATTCCTGGAGGTGTTTGAGAAATGTGAGAACATGGCACTTTGGGACACAATTTAACATCCATGATCTTAGGTTGATGGTTAGACTCTATCATCATAGAAGTCTATGAAGAGACGAGACTAGACTAGACTAGACTAGACTAAACCAGGTTGGAAGAGACCTTCAAGATCATTGTGTCCAACCTATCATCCAATACCATGTAATCAACTAAACCATGGCACCAAGCACCCCATCCAGACTCCTAAACACCTTCAATGCTGGTGACTCCACCACCTCACCAGGCAGCCAATTCCAATGGACAATAACTCTCTCTATTAAGAATTTCTTCCTAACATCCAGTCTAAACCTCCCCTGGCACAGCTTGAGACTGTGTGCTTTTGTTCTGGTGCTGGTTGCCTGGGAGAAGAGACCAGCCCCCACCTGTCTATAACCTCCCTTCTGGTAGTTATAGAGAGCAATAAGGTCTCCCCTGAGCCTCCTCTTCTATTCTATCATTCTAGATTCTATTCTATCATTCTGACTTTGCTGTCAGTGCTGTTTACATCAAGGATGTGAGCAGGTTCACAAACATGGATTTCACACCAAAACACATATATCATCATGGTGGTGATGGTTGACAGTTGGACTTGATAATCTTAGAGGTCTTTTCCAACCTTAATTCTTAATTATTATTATTTCTATTTATTTTAGCTTTTTTTCCCTGTCCCTTTAACCTGTATTTATCTCAATCCACCAGTTTTACCTTTTTTCCCAATTCTCTCCCTCATCCTACTGGGCAGAGGAGTGAGTAAATGCCTGTGTGGTGTTTAGAATCATACAATCAACCAGGCTGGAAAAGAACTCAAAGATCATCAAGTCCATCCTATAAACTAATACTTAACACCTCATGACAACTAAACCATGGCCCCAAGTGCCACATCCAATCCCTTTTTTGAACACTTCCAGGGATGGTGACTCCACCACCTCCCTGGGCAGCACATTCCAATGGCCAATTACTCTTTCTGGGAAGAACGTTCTCCTCGCCTTCAGCATAAACTTCCCCTGGTGCAGCTTGAGACTGTGTCCTCTTGTTCTGGTTCTGCTTGCCTGGGAGTAGAGACCAACCCCCACTCGTCTACAACCTCCTTTCAGGTAGCTGTAGACAGGTTTAGCTGCCTGCCAGGTTAAAACACAACTTCATTCTAATTTTGCCCTCATTTATAATGTCCAATGAGCTTTAGGTAAATTAATTATCAATAAATCAAAGCATAAAATACAGCTTAATGGAAATGTCAAAACGTAGAAGTCAGTGGTATCTGATATAACCTATCTGGAAATTAAAATTCTATTGCAGTCCCAATTCTCAGGACAAAGTTGCAGCAAGAAGAGGAAATGGCATCAATTCTCCTCTGCATGGCATAGGTTGTGGAAAGAGGAAACTGTGAAAACTTAATTTTTTGGTCCTCTCTCCAGATAGCAATCTCGCAGCCATTTCTGGGTGAAATTAAATAAAGGGGCTCCTTAGCTTTTATTTGCAGCACTGATCTGCAACTGTCTCTTTTCCCCAGCAATTTTCGGGCAGGCACATTTATTATTTAAGGAAAAATCCACCAGGAACATTTTTATAGCACCAGAATAGAAATAATACCCTCACAATAAAGATCAAAGATTGATGCAATTGTGAGTACAAGTAATAGCTGCCTTGCGAGGCTGTTATCTCCTCAAGGGAATTCTTCAGAATGGCTTTCATTTTATAAAATGTGTTTGTTTCAGTGCTATAGTATATGAGCAGGGAACTCTATTCTGCTGGTTCTTTTCTTTGTTGGTGTTGTTCCTTTTTTTTTTTCCCTGCTCCAAGAGAAAAAAAAAAAAAAAAAGAAGAAGGAAGGAAAGAAGGAAAGAGGGAAGGAAGGAAGGAAGGAAGGAAGGAAGGAAGGAAGGAAGGAAGGAAGGAAGGAAGGAAGGAAGGAAGGAAGGAAGGAAGGAAGGAAGGAAGGAAGGAAGGAAGGAAGGAAGGAAGGAAGGAAGGAAGGAAGGAAGGAAGGAAGGAAGGAAGGAAGGAAGGAAGGAAGGAAGGAAGGAAGGAAGGAAGGAAGGAAGGAAGGGAGGGAGGGAGGGAGGGAGGGAGGGAATGAAAGAGAGAGAAAGAAAGAAAAAAGAAAGAAAGAAAGAAAGAAAGAAAGAAAGAAAGAGAAAGAAAAAAAGAAAGAAAGAAAAAGAAAGAAAGAAAGAAAGAAAGAAAGAAAGAAAGAAAGAAGAAAGAAAGAAAGAAAGAAAGAAAGAAAGAAAGAAAGAAAGAAAGAAAGAAAGAAAGAGAAAGAGAGAAAGAGAAAGAAAGAAAGAGAGAGAGAAAGAAAAAGAGAGAAAGAAAGAGAGAAAGAGAGAAAGAGAGAAAGAGAGAAAGAGAGAAAGAGGAGAAAGAGAGAAAGAGAGAAGAGAAATGAGAGAAAGAAAGAAAGAAAGAAGAAAGAAAGAAAGAAAGAGAGAAAGAAGAAAGAAAGAGAGAAAGAAAGAGAGAAAGAAAGAAAGAGAAAGAAAGAGAGAAAGAGAGAAAGAAAGATGAGAAAGAGAGAAAGAGAGAAAGAGAGAAAGAAAGAAAGAAAGAAAGAAAGAAAGAGAAAGAAAAGAAAGAAAAGAAAGAAAGAAAGAAAGAAAGAAAGAAAGAAAGAAAGAAAAGAAAGAAAGAAAGAAAGAAAGAAAGAAAGAAAGAAAGAAAGAAAGAAAGAAAGAAAGAAAGAGAGAGAAAGAACCAACCAACCATTTAAAACTGGTGTGACTGGTTTCATGAACTTTGTGACTGCTCTGGACATCAAAGGAATCAAAAAACCACACAGAAGCCATTGGTATGTGTGTGTAGTTTAAAGGTATTTTGCCTGTCTAAGATGTTTTGAAACCAGCAGATGCCAGTGGCTCTGATGTTGCTCTTAGAGGTTAACCCTTTTCATGTAGAGCAGTCAGGGGAGGCATCAGTGTCACACGTTAACTGCTGGCCACAGCTTCTCAGCCACTCTGCCTCTTTTCTGGAGGCATCAGATCAGAGATGAAACCAAAGCAATTTGCATCAGCTGAATATCTTACCCAAAGGCCCACAATGACAAAAAGATTGTCCTCTAGATGGGGAAGATTTTAGCTCTTACACTTTGTTAAGTATTGGGTGTATGACTCTATGGATAGAGCTGAAATGTTATACACGTGTTATGTATGGAACATGTCCAGAGAAGGGCAACAAAGCTGGGGAGGGGTTTGGAGCACAGCCCAATGAGGAGAGGCTGAGGGAGCTGGGGTTGCTTAGCCTGGAGAAGAGGAGGCTCAGGGAAGACCTTATTGCTCTCTACAACTACCTGAAGGGAGGTTGTAGCCAGGTGGGGTTTGGTCTCTTCTCCCAGGCAACCAGCACCAGAACAAGAGGACACAATCTCAAGCTGTGCCAGGGGAGGTACAGGCTGAAGGTGAGGAGACAGTTCTTCCAGAAAGAGTAATTGGCCATTGGAATGTGCTGCCCAGGGAGGTGGTGGAGTTACCATCACTGTAGGTGTTTTAAAAGAGACTGGATGAGGCACTTGGTGCCATGGTTTAGTTGGTTAGATGGTATTGGATGATAGGTTGGACTTGATGATCTCAAAGGTCTATTCCAACCTGATTAATTCTGTATTCTTCATACAATTTATTATATGTAAATCCATAAAGTGGCTAGAGGGCTAAGCCCAAAGAGTGCTAGTAAATAGAGTTCAGTCCAGTTGGTGGCTCACAGGTGCATTCCCCAGTGTCAGTGTTGGCCTCAATCTTATCAACGATCTAGATGAAGGAAATGAGTGCACTGTCAGTAAGCTTGCAGATGACACCAAACTGAATGGAAATGTTGCTTGGCTTGAAGGTAGGAAGGCTCTGCAGGATTGATGGGCCAAGAACAATTGTATGAGGTTCAACAAGCCCAAGTGCAGAAGGAATAATGCTGCATGGACATCCAGGTTTCTCCAAGCTGACAAGTAATGCTGCTTGGTGCTTTCTTTTCACCATCCTGACACTGCTGCAAGCCTTCTAAGAAACCCCTATAAATATTTCACATTTGCAGTGTTCATTACTCTCATTACTTCAGCTCACATTTCTGTGAGATAAAAGAGGTGATAGTGTATGACATCACTCTAACTCTGATTTATAGTGTCAATAAGACCTGCATTTTCTTTGCTTGTTTTTGTCACCTTGTATTCAATGAAACAAAGGCTCACAGCCCCTCTTGGCAAGCCTCTTTTCTCAGCTATGGGTTCCTGCTTTGTAGTCATTTTCCCAAGCTTCAGTCTTTCACATCAGTGTTGAAATACATCTGGCCTTTGTCAGGAGTGGTCTGAATGTCTTAACCATCATATTTTTGTTACTGCATTGGACAAAGCAGTAAACAGCACATTAATTAAAATGTTCAGGCCCTATTTAATGTGAGCTGCTACAAATGACAAGGAGGCCAATGAGATAAATCCAAAAAGGTCAGAGGCAGGAAGCTCAGTCTGAAAAGAAGATTACTTCATACAATAGGGGGGGGGGCGGGGGGAAAGAAGTCAAAATAAAGACTTCTAATGGAGTGGGAAAGACTAAACCCTTACATTTGCAGATTTAAAACTTCATCGACCTCTGAGAAGGAGTGGTGAGACACTGGAACAAGTTGCCCAGGGAGGTGCTGGAAGCCTCATTCCTGGAGGCTTTTAAGGCCAGGCTGGATGTGGCTGTGAGCAACCTGCTGTAGTGTGAGGTGTCCCTGCCCATGGAGGAGGGCTGGAACTGGATGATCCTTGGGGTCCCTTCCAACCTTAACAATTCCATGATTTGGGATGTAAGCAATAAAAATAACTAAGGTAATGGGAAGGATGACTTAAAAGGAAATATTTAAAGAGCTAAATATTGCAGTCAAATGACATCAGAAGGAGGACACCTTCACCTTGTATAAGAAAATAAAGGCTGTCTACAATAAGCCTGAAGATTTTTCCCTACAGTCCACCAGGGTGCATTTAGCTGAGAAAGAGGCACATAATGCAGCACAATGGTAACAAACTAAATATTGGAATTTATTTATTTAAAGGCCAAACCTAATTGTATTGTCAGGTTAGATCTGCCAGGGTAGTTAGAGAGAAACCTCAGAGAAATAACAATGCACATTTGCAGCAAAACAAGAGAGAATATCAGACATCCAATGGAAAGAAATATCTCAAGCAGAATGTAAATTAGTACATCATGAGCATAAGGAGAACACAGGTATCAGCATCAGGGTAATGCAGACAAGCAATAAGAAACAACAGAAAGAAAGAGATACATAAAATTCGATCACAGGAGCCACTGGAAGCAGCCAAAAAAGGACAATCTTGCTTGGTACCTACTTGTTGGCATCCAGAACCACAGCACCCTCTTAGCCTTTTAACAATGTGAACCTGCCTGCCTAACCACCATCAGGAGAGACCTCCACTTATGAAGGAAGCTAAGTACATGTGACTACTTCTGTTTGCTTCTGCCTAGAAAGTACTACTGGCAGCAGCATCTGTTTATTCTTCATGTTGCCCTCCCACAGGCTCTGCAAGATGTTAGCCCAGTGGCACCAAGGGCATTGCTGCAGGGCTGTGTTTAATGCATAAGACATAACCAAATGAACAAACAAGCTCCCCAAATTAAGAATGAGATTTGCCCAAATTCTGTTTTGTTGGCAGATTAGTTGTCTGGGAAATTAATGTAACCTCTTTTCTACTCAATATGTTGCTTACAGTCAGAGCAATTTAAACCAGAATCACCTAATCATTTGGTGGAGTCTGAACAGCAACCTCTTCTGTTGCTGCACGCTTAACTTCCAGTGGTGCAGAATGATTGATACTCACAGGGATTCATCAAGAGGATTCCAAAAACCCTGGGAACTGAGCTGTCACGATGCCCTGGATTATTAGCTCTACATCCTTTCTCAGGAGCAAACCACAATCCACACACTTTGACACCGCATATACCAGGTGTCCATATAAAAGAGAAATACATCTGTGGTATTTTGTCTCCGTTTCATACTAATTCATGATTCAGAGTTGACAACCACCTCACAACCAACTGGAAATTGACATTTCCCCAAACTATTTTTAAAGGAATTTGCATTTTTTAGTTAGCATTATCACATTCTCTGAAGTATACTCAAGACAAGCTATTTTCTAGCTGAGTCCTGTGACATCTGACAAGTCATCAATATGAGTCAGACAGGCTTTTGGTGTCAGATACGTTTCCTTTGCTTCCAATGGAGATGTGCCCATTTACTGCATTTAATGATGTAGTTCAGTGTGCATTAAGTTCAGCCCCTGGAACTGTCAGAACCGAAGGTCTGATTTGTGCAGCTCTTGCTGTGGATCTGCCCTTACAATTTCTCACTCAGAAGAAGTTTGTCTGGAAGCAATAACAATGACAAAAGGCAGTAAAAGTGGCTGAGCTTGTGATTTTCTTTCTGTGCCAGATATTACATGTGAAAAAAACCCCAATCCAACACCTCTGAACAAAAGGCCAGGAATATTGGAAGTGTTTATCTTGAAAGGAGATAATGTAATTATACCTTATAAAGCAAAAGCTGTTCTGTAGAAAGAATATTAAGATGGTGCTCTCACTGTCCCATCCCTTCTTAACTAGGGGATGACTAGAAAGACTGTGCATCTAATCAAAAAGAAGTATAAAAGAGCAGTGGTAGTAATTAGCACAGCATTCACTGAACCATCATTGTTGTCCTGCTGGAAAGACCTTGAAGTCCTGGTGGACAGCAAGTTATCCATGGGACAGCAATGTGCCCTTGTGGCCAAGAGGCCCAATGGCATCCTGGGCTGCAGGGAGAAGAAACCCAGGATGTTTTTGATATACTTGGAAAGGTATATTTGTACTCTGTTCATTGTTGTTAGCCATTGGAATGTGCTGCTCAGGGAGGTGGTGGAGTCACCATCCCTGGAGGTGTTCAAAAAGGGACTGGACATGGCACTTGAAGCCATGGTTTAGTAGGCATGAGGTGTTGAGTGACAGATTGGACTTGATGATCTTTGAGGTCTTTTCCACCCTTACTGATTCTGTGATTCTGTGATTGTTTCTCCTTTCTTTTGTTCCCTTCTATCCTCTTTGTTCTTCCATCCACTCTGAGGTGGCAGCACAAAACCAGGAGAGGCAGTTTGTGGTCCAACCTTATAAACCTTATGGATGACTTCAAATTCCTATAGCTAATCTTTATAGAACAAGTATTAAAGTTGTTTACTATTGGGTGTAAACACCAAAAGGCCAAGCCTAAATAAAACACCTGCCTTCATGCTATGGGTTGGTTTTTTTTTGATGTATTGAGTCTCAGAGAGCTGTGCAGAACTTTGTTCTCAGCAAAACAATCATATTAAAGCGAAAAAAAATAAATTCTTATGTTGCAGGCTGGTTCATTGTGTGCTTCAAATGTACAATTAATCATATAAAAAGACTATTCAACTCCCTCCTATACTGACAGTTTCAGATCTTTGTTTAATTGAATCAGCTTGTCTGAGCTTTGAATGCGTTGTCAAAGAAAATCACAGCCATGGGGGTTCAAGATACCTTTAGAGTGTTAATAAATAGCAGGAAAAAAATATGAGCTTGGGAGAATAAAGCATTGAAAACTGACCTTTTCTCTAGAGATATCCCGTACATTTGGACTATCAACTGACAAAGTATTTTTCCTTAATGGTGTTCTCGTGTTTTGACATAAATATTAGAACCTCAATATGACTTCAGGTGGCCTCTTTGGGCTGAAAGTGTAAGGGGAGGTTTAGTTTGGACATTAGAAGAAACTTTCACCCTGAAAGGGTTCTCAGGCTCTGGAGCAGGCTGTCCAGGGAGGGCTGAATCTCCATCCCTAGAGGTTTTTCAAAGAGGCAGAGATGTGGTGCTGAGGGACATGGTTTAGCAGCAGTCTTGCTGGAGTTAGGGAATGGTTGGACTCAATAGAATTAACCATGTTGGAAAAGACCTTCGAGATCATCAAGTCCAACCTGTTACCCAACACCATCTAATCAATTAAACCATGGCACCAAGTGCCTCATCCAGGCTCTTCCTAAACACTTCCAGTGATGGTAACTCCACCACCTCCCTGGGCAGCGCATTCCAATGGCCAATCTCTCTTTCTGGGAAGAATTTCTTCCTAACATCCTGCCTAAACCTCCTCCGGCACAGCTTGAGACTGTGTCCTCTTGTTCTGGTGCTGGTTGTCTGGGAGAAGAGACCAACCCCCACCTGGCAACAACCTCCCTTCAGGTAGTCGTAGACAGCAGTAAGGTCTTAAAGCTCTTCTCCAATCATAGAATCATAGGATCATAGAATCAATAAGGTTGGAAGAGACCTCAAAGATCAAGTCAAACCTGTTACCCAAGACCTTATGACTAAACCATGGCACCAAGTGCCATGTCCAGTCCCCTGTTGAACACCTCCAGGGATGGTGACTCCACCACCTCCCTGGGCAGCCCATTCCAATGGCTAACAACTCCTCTCTCCATGAAGAGAGAGACCAAAATGATTCTATCATTCTATAAAGCTTTGTAATAAGCAGTTAGTAACACATTAGGAACTGGCCTTAGCTACCTGAGTGAAAATGGTGTTGTGCATTATTTGTCTGAGACAGAGACTGGGGAAGGGAATAGTTTCATAGTTTCATAGTTTCATAGTTTCATTCAGGGTTGGAAGGGACCACAAGGATCATCTAGTTCCAACCCCCTGCCATGGGCAGGGACACCCCACACTAGATCAGGCTGGACAGAGCCTCATCCAGCCTGCTCTTAAACACCCCCAGGGACGGGGCCTCGACCACCTCCCTGGACAACCCATTCCAGGGTTTCACCACTCTCATGGTGAAGAACCTCCTCCTCACATCTAGCCTGAATCTCCCCACTTCCAGCTTCATTCCATTCCCCCTAGTCCTATCACTACCTGAGATCCTGAGAAGTCCTTCCCCAGCCTTCCTGTAGGCCCCCTTCAGATACTGGAAGGCCACAATTAGGTCACCTCAGAGCCTTCTCTTCTCCAGACTGAACAGCCCCAACTCCTTCAGTCTGCCCTCATAGGAGAGGTGCTCCAGCCCTCTGCTCATCCTTGTGGCCCTTCTCTGGACACCTTCCAGCACCTCCACATCCCTCTTGGAATAGGGGCTCCAGAACTGGACACAGTACTCCAGGTGGGGTCTCACCAGGGCTGAGTAGAGTGGGAGGATCACCTCCCTCGACCTTCTAGCCACACTTCTCCTGATGCAGCCCAGAATAAAGAGATAGCTGACATTAAAAAAGAGAAAAGCCTGGATTGTAACCTTCCAGGCAAATCCATAAAGATGTGTGGGGGGAAAATCAGACATTCACACAGAACACAAAGTTCTAACATTTGCATTTTGGATTTAAATTAGAGAGGTTTTCTAGGGGGGGGTGGGGTGGGGTGGAATCTGTAAAGATGAATTTATTCACTGTCAACAATATATGCCTACTTTTATTTTGTGGTAAAGTGCCTTGCCAGATTTCACCTGGTATTTCTCTCTTGTTGAGGAAGAAGAGCATGCAGCACACTGCACTTTTTCATCTGAGCATGTGAAATTCAAGAGTTCTCTTGATCCAAATGATATTTGCAATCCTGTGTATTGGCAGACCTCTAGATAGTGCAGGGAATTAGTACATCACTCATTTAGAGTATGAGTAGAGGCATAATTTCAAACATACCTCAGATACAAAATTCAAATAAACAAAATCCTGCCTCCTTCTGCTCTCCCACCAAACATTTCCTTAAACCCAAGGTATTTGTGCTCTCCCCACTTCAGCTACTGCACACAGAATCACATGCTTCCAACAGCAAAAAAATGCACAGCCTGGCTATGAGCGAAAGGCTCTGACTCCTGCTCAGCAAAGCAGGTTGCTGCAGCTCCTGAATACATTGTCACTGCTCTGCTGCCTGCCTTGTGTTTGCCGGAGGTTAAACTCTTAGAGCAGAGCTGGCAAAAGAGACTCTGTGAGCATGTTTCATCTGCTCCTTTTCGGCACACCAGCACAAGCTACCATTCCTGGCAGATGAAATGATTACACAGGGCTGTAAGTGAAATGCAATCCCATGCAGAGCTACAGGCTGGGGTCGGAGTGGCTGGAGAGCTCCCAAACAGAGAGGGACCTGGGGGTGCTGATTGACAGCCACCTGAATATGAGCCAGCAGTGTGCCCAGGTGGCCAAGAGGGCCAATGGCATCCTGGCCTGCATTAGGAATAGTGTGGCCAGCAGGAGCAGGGAAGTCATTGTGCCCCTGTACTCTGCTTTGGTTAGGCTGCACCTTGAGTCCTGTGTCCAGTTCTGGGCCCCTCAGTTTAAGAAGGACATCGAAACACTTGAAGGTGTCCAGAGAAGGGCAACAAGGCTGGGGAGAGGCCTTGAGCACTGCCCCTACGAGGAGAGGCTGAGGGAGCTGGGATTGTTTAGCCTGGAGAAGAGGAGGCTCAGGGGAGACCTCATTGCCCTCTACAACTACCTGAAGGGTGGTTGTAGCCAGGAAGGGGTTGGCCTCTTCTCCCAGGCAACCAGCACCAGAACAAGGGGACACATTCTCAAGCTGCGCCAGGGGAGGTTTAGACTCGAGGTGAGGAGGAAATTCTTCACCGAGCGAGTCATTCGTCATTGGAACGGATTGCCCAGGGAGGTGGTTGAGTCATCGACCCTGGAGGGATTCAAGAGGAGATTGGTGCCATGGTCTAGTCATGGGGTCTGTGTTGATAGGTTGGACTCAATGATCCTTGAGGTCCTTTCCAACCTAAGTTATACTGTGATAACGGTGATGTTTCAAGAATACTTTTCTTCTCTCCTGCATGGGCCATGTTACTCTCTCAAATCACCGCAGCCAGCTTTGACATTGTGTGTCTGCAACCTAGGGTTGGTTACATTTTCTCTTAGAGAATCCCATGCCAAAAAAATCAAACCACACTGCAGACACTAATTTTGACAAAGCTAAACGGAAAGGTAGCAATTTACCAATCAGACCAACTTCGTTTCTGTTCCACTTCACCAGTGCTGCTTTTTAACAGACCAATCTCCCCATGGCAACACTGAGGCCATTCAGTCAAGTGGTCTGGGGCTCCAGTTGGGAAAACCTGACCATTTATTTGGGAGAATTTTTCAGTCCTGAGGAAGAGCAAAATGGAAAACAAAACAAGAAGGACATCAAAACACTTGAACATGTCCAGAGAAGGGCAACAAGGCTGGTGAGAGGCCTTGAACACAAGCCCTATGAGGAGAGGCTGAGGGAGCTGGGATTGTTTAGGCTGGAGAAGAGGAGGCTCAGGGGTGACCTCATTGCCCTCTACAACTACCTGAAAGGTGGTTGTAGCCAGGAAGGGGTTGGCCTCTTCTCCCAGGCAACCAGCACCAGAACAAGGGGACACAGTCTCAAGCTGCACCAGGGGAGGTTTAGACTCGAGGTGAGGAGGAAGTTCTTCACCGAGCGAGTCATTCGTCATTGGAACGGGTTGCCCAGGGAGGTGGTTGAGTCATCGACCCTGGAGGCGTTCAAGAGGGGATTGGACATGGCACTTGGTGCCATGGTCTAGTCATGGGGTCTGTGTTGATAGGTTGGACTCGATGATCCTTGAGGTCCTTTCCAACCTAAGTTATACTGTGATACTGTGATACTGTGAAAACAAAACACCAAACAAACAAACAAACAAACAAAACCACACACACACAAAAAACCAAAACCCCAAAACAAAACATAATCCCCCCAAATAAATAATATCTTTCCCTGAACACCTCTTCTAAGGCTGAAGCATAAAATTAATTAAGACTCCATCAAGAGCAACATACTTTGAAACTTGCCTCATTGCAAAGCTGTTAACATCAGCACCTCAGTTGAAGGGGAAGGGGAAGGGGAAGGGGAAGGGGAAGGGGAAGGGGAAGGGGAAGGGAAGGGAAGGGAAGGGAAGGGAAGGGAAGGGAAGGGAAGGGAAGGGAAGGGAAGGGAAGGGAAGGGAAGGGAAGGGAAGGGAAGGGAAGGGAAGGGAAGGGAAGGGAAGGGAAGGGAAGGGAAGGGAAGGGAAGGGAAGGGAAGGGAAGGGAAGGGAAGGGAAGGGAAGGGAAGGGAAGGGAAGGGAAGGGAAGGGAAGGGAAGGGAAAAATGGAGTCCCAGTTGTGTCACACAGAGTGTGCCATCTGATCCCCAGTTGCTGCAAAATGAATCTGGGGTTTAAATTATCTCTGTCTTCCAAGTCAGAGATAGTAAAGTACAATATTCTGGAATTCAGTGCTTGAAAGCAGGGAAGAGAGAACACTCAGAATGCAGAATACTCTGTATTCTGTGCATGCACACACAAAAGCTGTTCATCAAGAAAGGCATGTGATCCAATGGTCTAATCCCTGCAACTGCTAAAACTCAAGGCAGGAGACAGAAAATGTTATTTACAACTCAGGAATTAGCCTCAAGTCATGTAGACCTTTGCTGTACAATCGTGTCCAGTCTGGTAGCTCTGATCTGTAATGCTAAAGTAGGTGATGTAAAAGATTAGAAAGAAAGATAAATCCTGGCTCCCAGTTAGCTTCAGCCCAAGGAGTGACCTCCCTTAGAACCCTCACCACTTCAAAATATCTCATTTCAAAAATGAAGCAAACATTTATTTTAGTACCAAGGGTCACAGCTTATCCCCTTGTGAAGGCATTCCAAAGTTCAATAAATTATTTAATAGAAGCCTTCCAGTACCTGAAGGGGACTACAAGTAGGCTGCAGAGAGACTGTTTGCAAAGGCCTGGAGTGACCGGACAAGGAGCAGCTGCTTCAAACTAGAGAAGGAAACTGGAAGGAAAGAGAGATGAGGAGTTGAAGGAAGCCAAGTAATGAAGTCAACATGCAAGGGTGGGTTTGAAGCAAGCAGAGAGGAGGATAGACCCTGAGCTTCCATTGTGGAGGTTTGAATAAAGGCAACACATCGCCCTGGCATGTGGTAATCAGCACTCCAGGGTGGGCAGAGCAGGCACCACTGGCACTGCTGGTTGTCAAAGGATTAGGTGAGCATGCAGGAAGGGAGGGAGGGAGAGAGAGATGTCCCAGTGTGATGTACAGAAAGGGATCCTGCAAGGAAGCAGGGGGAATTAAATTGGAAACAGATACAGATTGGATGTTAGGAACAAGTTCTTTACTATGAGGGTGGTGAAACAGGTTGCCTTGGGAGGTGGTTGAGGACCCTTTCTGGAAGATATTGAGGTGAGGCTGGACAGGGCTCTGGGCAACCTGATCTAGTTGAGGATGTCCCTGCTGACTGCAGAGGGGGTTGGACTGGGTGACCTTCAGAGGTCCTTTCCAACCCAGACCATTCTATGATTTCTATGATTTTTCAGTGCCCTTAATGGGTAAGCACTGAACAGTGCAGCTCAGGGCAGCCCAAACATTGCAAGCAAGTATGTAATCAAGCCATTACCTGAACTGCAGCTTTATTTTTGAGAGCAAATCATTAAAATGATTGTTGATACAAAATACTCTGTAAGTGCTAATATTTTAAACCTCAAATGTTTCCAATTCTTTTTGTTTAATGAAGCATATTTATGCCTTTTTTCCCTTTCTTTCTTTCCCATTTTCAGAAAGATTGCTAGGCAATATCATAGAGCAAATTTATTTAGTCTAGGAGCTCGTGAGAGATTGAAGTTTTCTTAATAGCTCTGGGTTTTTTTATCTCCCAGAAGACAGTTGGAAAGGTAATTATAACATGCAAATTAGTTTCAATTGGGATGCAAACTCAAAATTATATACTGATGTACAATATCTAATATTGCAACCTGTGCTTAGTGTTTCTTCAGGTAGACTGAAGTCTAACAGAGACTTTGCTCTCTGAGTCATGTGGTTTAGGCTGCTTTCTCCAAAGTGTGGGTTCTGTGTTCCACCTTTTTGCTTCTCTGCACTTTTCCTTCGTCAGACCCACGGCTTTTAACATTTTCTTAGTTCATGTGCTGAAAGTGTTTCCAGTAGAAAGGAAACTCTCAGTCTTGGGCTACTCTTTGAGCCTTTGTCTTTGATGAAATGGCTGTCACAGCCTTTTTAGTCTCTCTAATTAATGTAAAAACCCCAAATCAAAACACAAGTCAGTCAGATTAAACCATTTGCAGTACATTTTAATTATAGCCTTTGTAAAGCTTTTCCTTATGACTTTTTTTCAATCCTCCTTTCATGAGCAATTTGAAAACAAGGACACAAGGCACTGCCAGGGAGAGAAAAGATACCTGACCCAATAAACCATTCCCTTTAAATTTATCTCACACCCATTTTCTTGCTTAGTAACTATATCCTTTGATTCCTTCCCTGCTCAAACATGCAGAGTTTCTCTCTTAAACTCATTTGAGCTATTTGCTTTGATGGCTTTACTTGGCAACTGCACTAAGTGAAATTCTCTGCTTGAACTCTGTGTGTGCTGTATCTCGCTGCATTTAAATCATGGTCTCCAACATCTGAATCATTCATACTGTGAGTATTTTGTCCTGTCTTTGCTGTCATTCCCCCTTTCATATTTCTCGACATCATTTAGGCCATCTCAAGAGTGTCCTATTTCTCTTCATTAAAAATAATAAAAAAGTATTAAAATTGCTAAAATAGTCTGAAAACTTCATTTCATTCCAATTGTTTATAACAGAGGCTCTAGGCTGAGGGAATCCTCATAACCTAAACCTCAAAACAGCATGGCAGAAAACTGAATTGTTGTTGCAGAACATAATTAACTTCCAGCTTGACTTTGGGATCAGATTCTTTCCTTTGACTTCTGAGGTCATAACATCTTGTGTTTTCCCAGATATTTCATAGCTGTTTAGCCTGGGATACTGAAATAGTTCATAATTTTTAATCACTGTGATGTTATTGGCCTCATCTACCTATGCAGTCAAGTAGTTGTTAAACTGAACCTTAGTCCTTAGGTTACATCACCTGTGGTAAAGGAGAAGATCAGATTAGAAAAGGGAAACAACCTCCTTGAAGTGGGCAGGGACACCTTCCACTAGCCCAGGTTGCTCAAGGCCTCATCCAACCCGGCCTTGGACACCTCCAGGGAGGGGACATCCACAACCTCCCTGGGCAACCTGTCCCAGGGACTCACCACCCTCATTGTAAAGAATTTTTTCCTAACACCCAGTCTAAATCTACCCTCTGCCATCTTAAATCCATCCCCTCTTGTCCTTTCACAACAAGCCCTTTTAAAAGGCACTTTAAAACATTTTCAGAGGCCAAGAAGTGGAGATGAAGTCAAATTTGAGTTATAAGCCCTCAGATTCTGTAGCCTTCAAATTGTTGGTTTTGGTTCAGTTGAACAGTGCAGACGTCACCTAAAAGGCCATGCTTGGTGACAACACAAGTGCATTCTGCAACGTGCCTCACATTCTCCAAGCTGCAGTTGCCCATACCAGAGATCTCTTACAAGTACATCCTCTGCCTGCGTGCCTGGGCTTACTTC
The DNA here is from genome assembly GCF_026170545.1 of Melanerpes formicivorus. Taxonomy (NCBI): domain Eukaryota; kingdom Metazoa; phylum Chordata; class Aves; order Piciformes; family Picidae; genus Melanerpes; species Melanerpes formicivorus. The sequence continues at coordinate 2,167,356 of NW_027142394.1, forward strand.
CAGTGGAGATCAAGGTGAAGGTCTCTTCATCTCAGTGCAGCACCACACTGCAGCTGCAAGGAGCACTGTGGGATTCATTACTGTGGGTGTGCACAGAAACCCAAAGAGCTTCTCCTCTTTATCCAGGAAGCTACAAGGACACAGCTTAGTGCTCATTAGGAGACACCAGACATATGGGACAGAGTTTCTAGAGGGAAGAATGAATTTCTACTCATCTTACCAGAACTAATGACGTCTGTAAAGTAACTAGAGAGAGCAAACAGCAGCCTAACCCTGAGGATATTCTCCAACTTCTTGGTGCTTCTGGTTTCCAGTATAGTACCAGAGTTTTACCTAAGGTATTTTCCAAGTTAAACAAACATATTGCAAGGCAGCAAGAGAAGGAATTGAACTGGCTTTTTGCATGCTCTAACCGCATGTTGCAGTAAGGAGGCTATTAAGCAGAAAAGGACAGAAGCACTTTCAGAGGCACAAATCATTCCTACTCACCTGCTACCTGTCCTCAGTTCAGCACTATTGGAACAAGAATCCCAAGAAGATGTCCTTACAACTCCAGGGAACACTCAGGGGGTTGGATCATTGATCATTTCGCTATTGTTTCCCTGTAGGTCCCTTAATAACCACCTTTTGCCTAAGCTTAAGCACCTGAGGTGTGCAAGCAGGCAGAATAGTCATCCTAGGTATCCTGCATATTCAGTGGTGAGAAATAGGCACCTTCTGAGGAAGGTTCAAGTTTTCAAACACAGGATTTAATACCAATCATCCTTCAGGTACCTATAGCTACAACTAAGCTTCAGAACCTGTGAATTCCTGCATCCAGACATATCACTGCTCACATTTGCCTCCCTAACCAGAACAAGCATGTAAACCTCATTTTCCTTACAACCAAAGAATCACAGAATGATAGGGATGCAAGGGACCTCTGGAGGTCATCTTATCCAATCCTTTACCAGAGCATGTTTACCTACAGCAGGTTGCAAAGGATGGCATCCAGGGGAGTTTTGAATGATTCCAGAGATGGAGACTCCACCACCTCTCTGGGCACCCTACTCCAGTGCTCCACCAACCTAAAAGTAGGAATCAACTCTGCCTATGCCTCCTTTGCTTCCAGTCACAGAGATTATTAAACGATGAAGCTGAATTTGAGAGGATTGCTGAATCACACAGTCACAAAATGGGAGGGGTTGGAAGGAAACTCTGGAGATCATCAATTCCAACACCCCTGCCAAGGAAGATTCACCTAAAGAAAGTCACACAGGAACACATCCAGGCAGGTTTTGAATGTCTCTGGAGATGGAGACTACACCACCTCTCTGGGCAGCCTGCTCCAGTGCTCTGTCACCCTCAAGTTAAAGCAGTTCCTCCTCACTTTTAGATGGAACTTCTTGTGTTCAAGTTTGTGTCTGTTACCTCTTGTCCTGACACTAGTCAACCCCTTCCCTACTTTTGCTTTCAGGGCAAGAAAATATGAATGTGTGTACAGAGTCTTCAGCTCTCTCCATGGAGTGCTGGTCCATTTCTGTACAGGGAATTAAGTGGCTCAGGAAATACTAAAAAACATATGCTTATGGTGGGTTGGTCCTGACCAGTAGCCAAACACCCACACAGCCACTTGCTTCCTCCCTTTCCTCAGTGGGATGGCAAAGAAAATAGGAAGGACAAGAGTAAGAAAATACGTGGGTCAAAATAAACACAGGGAAACCATTCACCAGCTATGGCTGCAGATAAGACAGGCTCAGTTTGGCGAGTTTAACTTAATTTAAAACACATCCTTAGTGACTTGAGTGTTGGGAGATAAAGAAGAATAACATTTAACCACTTAGGAGAAACATCTTTGCTCTTTCTTTCCCAAGTTCAACTCAACTGCAGTGTTGTTTGCATGCAGCTTATTGATGGGAACCACTGTGTAGATCAGCAGGCATTTATTTATGCACTGTGGCAATGGGTAGGTGCTGCAGCCCTCAGTTCTTGCACCCTGAGAGGTGGGTTGGATGTGCCCCTCAGAGGCTGAGTAGCAGCCTGTGACATATCACTGGTGTACAGCATGAAAGGACAAACTGTACCCTGAAAGCAAAAGTGGTAGAACCTTTCAAAACCAATTACAGTGACCTTCCACTGGGCACATTAGGCTGAAATATTTGCTTCAGCTTGACTTTTTGTGTTTGCTTTCTCCTATAATCACAATCTTAATGTCCCTCTCTTTTGTTGCTTTGGATCATTTCTAATGTGTTCTGGGTATTACTTACATAGGTAACCTTCACATTGTTATTCTACCATGCTGACCTCTAACACAATTTCCCCCCCCCCCCCCCCTTCCCCCCCTTTTGGATTGATAGTAATTAGAAAAACATGCAAATATCTTGTAGTCTCTTTACTCAGGGCTGGAGATTGTTTCTCCTTATTTTTATACATATATATATATTAATGATTATTTTTAATTATTCTGCTTGGGTTTTTATGATCAGCTTCTTGATCACCAAATATGATTTTAATCAACATTTCTGTGGGGCACTTAATATTCCTTAAAGAGGAGAGTTTTTCTTGTTAATTCAGAATATTTAGTGGCTAACACAGGTGGTTCATAACTCCTGGCACCAAAGAAATAATACATTCCATGCTTTTTACACCTCTGATAGTTCTACTGCATCACCCATGCTTGATTTTTTTCCTCCCTCCAAACACATCTATAGGTCTAATAAAAGGAGGTTTTAGTTCTTCTCTGTAATGGAATCAAAATGAGGTACTCAGAGGATTATTGCAAAGTATCTGACTGTCATAAGAGATGACATAATTACACATTGGTGCTTTCCTCAAATCAGGCTGGTGAGGGGAAAGTCCTGTTCTGGGTTCCCCAGTTCAAGAAGGACAGAGAGTTGCTGGAGAGGGTACAGTGAAGGGCTACAAAGGTGTTTAGGGGACTGAAACATCTCTCTTGAGGAAAGACTGAGAAAATTGTGTCTTTTTAATCTGGAAAAGAGCAGATTGAGGGAGGATCTCATCAATGCTGATCAATACTTAAAGGCTGGATGCCAGGGGGATGCAACCAGTCTTTTTTTCAGTGGTGCTGAGTGACAGGACAAGAGGTAACAGACACAAACTTGAACACAAGAAGTTCCATCTAAACGTGAGGAGGAACTGCTTTAACTTGAGGGTGACAGAGCACTGAAACAGGCTGCCCAGAGAGGTGGTGTAGTCTCCATCTCCAGAGACATTCAAAACCTGCCTGGATGTGTTCCTGTGTGACCTTCTTTAAGTGAGTCTTCCTTGGCAGGGGTGTTGGACTTGATGATGTCCAGAGTTCCCTTCCAACCTCTCCCATTTTGTGACTGTGTGATTCAGCAATGCTCTCAAAATTCAGCTTCATCATTCAATAGTCTCTGTGACTGGAAGCAAAGGAGGCATAGGCAGAGTTGATTCCTATGTTTGGAGCTATGAACTCCAGCAGCTTGGGGAATATGGATAATGGGAGGAGGACAATGCTCTCCCTACCTCTCATCCCATCACCTTCCTGTATTTGTGAAGAGTATTCTTCATGAGCATAATTGATGAGAGAGCCCTGACACTTAATTTTTTTCTTCCTACCTGGTTGCCATCTCTCAGCAGGGAAACTTTTCCTGTGCACCATACTTCTGACAGATTTAACTGAGGCCAGGTGGGAAGAAAGCAAATTGGATTTTCTCAGCAGCTGCCAAACTGTAAGAAAAGAATCACCTTTGAAAGAATTTTCAGGGACTCCATCAAGGCAATCAAATACTGAAACATTTTACCCAGCTCCTTTAGCACTCATCACAAAACCTGATTCCAAAAAAATAAATAATGAAATGCACAATGAGATGAAAGGCAAAGCAGGGAGGGTATTGTGTCCATCAGAGTCCTGAGTTCACCAACAGCCTCAAAATGTCCTGGCCTGCCTGTAACCATCAGTGACAACAGCAAGTCCAGGTAAGGTGCATCTGTAACCTTGGATCAGACCTCTCTGAAAACCTACCTTGTGAAAGAATGCTGTGAGGAGAAAATCTGGGACCTCCACATTTAAGCTCTGGTCCTGAGTCTGCCACCTGTCATAGGTTATTAGTTACTGTCACTGAATCTGCTCTGCTCCTGTTTGGGCACTGTGAGACTGTGCTACTTGCCTTTAAGAGTGCTGCCCTGCTGGCCTTGCTGGCTCCCATTGTAGAGCAGCCTGCTTGTGCTGCTGACTTGCCTTGCACCCAAGGTGATTCCAATAACACACATCCCTGATACAAAGGGGTTGTGTTCCCTTCCCTGATGTTTCATTGTCTCTCTTGGTGTTGTTGTTAGAAAAGAATTAAATGTAAACTTGACTTTTATTTTCTTTTTGTTCACAGTAAGGGTTTTTTGTTGGCTTTATTGTTTAAAGGAATCCCAAAGAAATGGGCTCTTGGCACTTTGAATGGTATTTAAGTGCCAGGCAGATGTGGGACTCCAATCAAGTACATTGCTTCCCATTTCTTTTTTTGTTTCATCCAACCCCTACTGTGTTGTGCAGTTGAGCTGGAGGGCCCAGATGCCACTGCTGCTCTAAATACCTCTGCAAAATGTTAAGTCTGAGGGAAATGCTACAGCTGTGCTACCTCCTCTCATTGTTTCAGGGACATTGCTGTCCCCAGGACTAGTGGCTTTTGGGTTGCACCCAGCTGTTCTGTGCACTGCTTGTTACTGGACTAGGCAGCACTGAAGAGAAAACTGTAATTTGAAGGTTTAGTTGCTATGTTATTTTTAACTGCTCTTCCCCAATAATTTTTGGCCCCTCCCTCCTTTTCTCTTTGTTTGTAAACTGTTTAACACTTTCAGAAAAGAAGTGTGCTCTTTCTCTAAGTAAACCAGGAGCAGAAATATGTCTGCTCTTGTAATTGCCCTGAAAATCTTAAGCTTGATTCAAATCACCTTCTATTTCTCCTCTGTGTCTTCGCATACCTCAGTACAAGAACTACATCATTGCTTCTATATAAATAGAACTCGTAATAGCCCAGACTATTTTGTTTGCCTTTTCTCCCATCCACTAATTTACCTCTATTCCAACACACAAATGCTTCTTTTCAACATTCCTGAATAAAAAGTCAATGACAAAGGCATCCTCAATTTTCCTGGGACCGTGAGGATCAGCAGTGCAATTCGCAGGTTGTTATTACTCGGATGATAGATTTGAGCAAACCAGGAAAGTTTGCAGCTAATCTGATAAAGGGAAATGCAATTCATTTTGTTTAGGAAAGCCATTTGTAAATCACCTATTCAGGCAACATAAATAATGCCATGTAATTTGGAGGACAAAATATATAGTGTAAATAATGAATATTCTCAGGGATCAGCTCATGAACGAATCATGAGTTCAAATGTATTGACACAAGCTATTTACTGAGGAACTGCAAACGGGGGGAAAAAATGCATTTGCAAAATTCATAACCTCTGCCCAGATAATTTGCAAAGTGAAGGAAGTTAAATTGTACAGATTCTATTATGCTGAATGTGTGATTAACTTCTATGCATGGCCATTCAACTGATTGACTCTACCCGTGGCAGGTAGAGGTGGGTTCCCTCCCCACCCCCCGCCTCCTCCTTTCAGCAGCTTCTTACAAGCCATAAAAGAAATTGTAAGAATTCTCTGAGCTCGTTCCAATAATTGCAGCTCTGATGGTGTTCAGTCTTGCTGGTGCCCTGAGTCTCCTTGGTTATCACAGAATCATTCTGACGATGCTCAGTCTTGCTGGTGCCCTGAATCTCCTTGGGTGTCACACAATCATTTTGGTTGGAAGAAGCTTTCAAGATCAAGTCCAGCCATTAACCCAGCACTGCCAGGTCACCACTAAACCATGTCCCTCAGCACCACGTCTACACAGCTTTTAAATCCCTTCAGGGATGGGGACTCCACCACTGCCCTTGGCAGCCTCTTTGAGGGCTTGACAATCCTTTTTGGGGAAGAACCATAGGACCATGTCAAACAGCTGCCTTTGGTAATACCCAAATACATAGAACTGCCAGAAAACAATGTCTCAAATAAATAGATATAGTACATTTTGAACTTATTTTGCAAAACCAAAATAGATCAGAAGTGTTCTGAGTGTTCACACTGCCATCCCCATGCCAGGAGCTGTTGAAAAGAAGCAGAGATGTGGTGTTGAAGGACACAGTTTAACACCAGCCTTGGTAGAGTTAGAGAATGGCTGGAGCCAATGATCCTAAAGGGCTTTTCCAACTGAAATCATAGGATCATAGAATCAATAAGGTTGGAAAAGACTTTCAAGATCATCAAGTCCAACCTGTCACCCAACACCTCATGACTAACTAAACTGTGGCATTAAGTGCCATGTCCATTCCCCTACTGAACACTTCCAGGGATGGTGACTCCACCACCTCTCTGGGCAGCACCTCCCAATGACCAATTACTCTTTCTGGGAAGAACTTCTTCCTAACATCCAGCCTAAACTTCCCCTGCTGCAGCTTGAGACTGTGTCCTCTTGTTCTGGTGCATGAGCAACCCTAGCCCAGTTGGAGCATTATACTGCACTGGAGAAGATACTGTGTCAGCTATAATTCCACGAGCTGCATTCAAGACATCCTGGCTATTTTGAGAACTGGTTGCCTGGGAGAAGAGACCAACCCCCTCCTGGCTACAACCTCCCTTCAGGTAGTTGTAGAGAGCAAGAAGGTCTCCCCTGAGCCTCCTCTTCTCCAGGCTAAGCAACCCCAGCTCCCTCAGCCTCTCCTCACAGGGCTTGTGCTCCAAACCCCTCCTCAGCCTCATTGCCCTTCTCTGGATAATTCCACGATTCTATGTAATACTCATTTGTGAGTATTTAAGGGTTGAAGGGCAAAGCAGAGGCTGGGTTGTGCTAGGTGATTTATGAACACCAGACAAAAAAACCCCAATTCCAATTTATAATTGAAGCAATTTATGTTAAAGCATCTGTAATTCTTTGCACAATGACAGCCAGGGTTAATGTCATGTAGAACAAACGGAGAGATCACATTCTCGCTCATGCTTATTTTAAAAAGTCTACCTAGCCTTTTTTGTGGTTTTTTTCTTTCTTATTTCTTTTTTTTTTCTTTTTATTTATATTTTCCTTTCCTATTTCCTTTCTTTTTTAAACTTTCTTTCTTTTTATTTTTCACTTTCCTTTTTTACTTTCTTTATTTTTACTTTCTTGTTTTTACTTTCTTTTTATTTTTTTACTTTCCTCTTTTATTTTCTTATTTTTTATTTCCTTTTTTACTTTCTTTTTATTTTTTACTTTCCTTTTTTACTTTCTTTTTCTTTTTTTACTTTCCTTTTTTACTTTCTTTTTATTTTTTACTCTACTTTTTTACTTTAATTTTTTTACTTTCCTTTTTTAACTTTCTTTTTATCTTTTACTTTTCTTTTTTTTACTTTCTATTTTTTATTTTCCTTTTTTTACTCTTTTTTTTTACTTTCCTTTTTTCTTTCTTTTTTAAACATTCATTTTATTGTTTTACTTTCCTTTTTTTACTTTCTATTTTTTATTTTCCTTTTTTTACTCTTTTTTTTACTTTCCTTTAGTCTTTCTTTTTTTTAAACATTCTTTTCATTTTCTATTTTCCTTTTTTGCTTTCTTTTTATTTTTTAATTTCCTTTTTTTTGTTTTCTTTCTATTTTTTACTTTCCTTTTTTTTTTACTCTTTTTATCTTTTTACTTTCCTTTTTTCTTTCTTTTTTTAAATATTCTTTTTATTTTTTACTTTCCTTTTTTTAGCTTCCATTAGTTTTTACTTTCCTTTTGTTACTCTTTATTTTTTTACTTTCCTTTTTTCTTTTTATTTTTTTTTTAACATTCTTTCTTTTGATTTTTTACTTTCCTTCTTATACTTTCTTTCAATCTTTTGCTTTCTCTTTTTTTTTTAACCTTTTTCATTTTTTCTTCCCCCCAGAAATGTTCAAAGAAATGCAAGACAAGCCCTGCTCCAGACAACCCTTACATTTCTTATTCATGGGGCTGGCCAAGGAGAAAAACAAACCAAACCAAAACCAAAAAGCGTGGAGTGGAGCTGAGCTGCACAACAAGGTTTTGGTTTGCAAAGTTCACGCAAATGTTTTCTCAAAGCAAGTTGTTACAGCTGGGAGGCTGCTGGCCAAGCCACACTGAAATGCAAACAAATATTTACAAAAGCTTCGTGGCACACAGCTACTAAGCAAATATCTACATAACCCCCCAGACACAATACACAAAGTTCTGCCCAACTCGGCTTTCAACTCCCCGCAGTGTAGGAAGATAATTCAAGGCTAGGCTATGAAGAAGGCTTTTGTTTCATTACTGTGGTCTATTCAAAGCCATAATGAAAATCTCCCGATGAAATGTATTCTCAAGACCATTATTGACTAAAAAAAGACCTGGATGACTTCAGCTAAATACTGTGTTATGGAGACAGATCACCACCGCTATCCCGAGCCGAGCTGCCACATCACACGTTGTGAGGATGAACAAGTGTGCCTTTTCTTTTTTTTGTTCATTTGTTTTCAGCCCAATACAAAGGACAAAAATATTAAAAACAAGGCAGTTTTTAGATCACAGATGTAATTTCTTACTCAGTGTGTAGGCTTTCATCTCCAGAATGAAATGACTACCACTGAACAGCTTTCTCTGGGCTCTCTCTCCAGACTGTAATTTGGCAAGTCCCAGGCTGTTACAGCTACTGGAGTTTATCCTTTACCTTTCAGCACAAATTGTATTTTCTTACAGTCAAGAAATGTGGGGGTTTTCATCAAGCACAATGCTGCATTTCCAGCCAAAGTGAGGAAAAAAAAAAGAATAAGAAAGAATTGCTTGTGCCTCCTGAGAGAAAGAGGCAAACTCACTCTAGCTAAGAATGATTCTTTCTTTTCCTGTCTTTTTTTGGGCTGCTAGAAAGCTAAACTGTGAGCACTAAAGTTAAGACTGAATATCAACTCTGTCCAACACAACCCCACAGGAAATAAGAAGTAGCCTTGATGGCATCAGCATCCTCCAGAGAGATCACTTGACCTTCTCCACTCGTGAATTTTGAATCCAATTTAAGCATATATCAGGAGGATCCATCTCAAGCTGTAGCTGTAGTATATTATTTTCTGAAATTCCAATATACTGATAAAATAAAAGTGATAAGAAAAGTAAACAACAGCTTTTAATATACAGTTTTTCTTAGACCAGTGGCAAAGCTTGCTGGGTTAACAGGACAGATAAAGTAACCACAGCACGTGGGTGTGCAGAGGGGTGACTGCCTTTTATTACTGCCAGACTCAAAGGCTCTTTTCTGTAGTCTATAAAGGTAGAAAGAAACAGTAGGTCTTTTATTCAAAGTTCTTGCCTATTCAGAGGTTTAATCTGATGATGATGATGTGTAAATGAAACATAAGGGGATACAGTTTGGAGATTGATGTCATACCATTTCTGATCCCACTCCCCCTCCTCACTCTCAGAACAATAGCAAGCTGTTGAAAACTGATGGGTGGTTAATCCCACTTAATGAATACTCTTAATTAAGGCTCAGGGAAGACCTTATAGGGGCCTTTCAGTACCTGAAAATAGCCTATAGGAAAGTCAGGAAGGGATTTTTACAAGGGCTTGTGGTGATAGGACCAGAGGGAATGGATTGAAGCTTGAGGAGGGGAGATTTAGACTGGAGATTAGAAAGACATTCTTTACCGTGAGGGTGGTGAGACAATGTGGCTGCCCCCTCCCTGGACGTGTTCAAGGCCAGGTTGAATGAGTTCTTGAGCAACCTGGGCTAGTGGAAGGTGTCTCTGCTGTGGCAGAGGGTTTGGAACTAAGTGATCTTTAAGGACCCTTCCAACCCAAACTATTCTATGAATCTATAAATACAGCATCATTTGCTTTTCAAATGGCAGTCCTAGGAATACAGTGTCAGGCAAGAGAAATTCTCTCTCAGTTTGTGTGCCTAAAGCCCAGTTTACTTTAGATATTATCTTAAATTTGATTTTTGAAGGGGTTTTTGTGTGTTTGTTTATTTCTTTGGGTTTTGTTTGTTTGTTTGTATTTGGTTGGTTAGTTTTTATGTGGAATGGAATGGAATGGAATGGAATGGAATGGAATGGAATGGAATGGAATGGAATGGAATGGAATGGAATGGAATGGAATGGAATAAACCAGGTTGGAAGAGACCTTCGAGATCATCGTGTCCAACCTATCACCCAACATCATCTAATCAACTAAACCATGGCACCAAGCACCCCATCCAGTCTCCTCTTAAACACCTCCAGTGATGGTGACTCCACCACTTCCCTGGGCAGCACATTCCAAGGGACAATCTCTCTTTCTGGGAAGAATTTCTTCCTAACATCCAGTCTAAACCTCCCCTGGCAGAGCTTGAGACTGTGTCCTCTTGTTCTGGTGCTGCTTGTTTGGGAGAAGAGACCAAGCCCCTCCTGGCTACAACCTCCCTTCAGGTAGTTGTAGGCAGCAAGAAGGTCTCCCCTGAGCCTCCTCTTCTCCAGGTTAAGCAACCCCAGCTCCCTCAGGCTCTTTTTCTCTTTTGATATTCAGGAAGGCATCTGCTCTTCGGTGACTGCAGCTCACACAGTTCATTTGTCTTGAAGTGACTGTTAATGTATTCCTCAAATGAGTTTTTCACTTATCCTTGCCTGTTTCTTTAAAAATAAAATGAAATAAAAGGACAAAACAAGGGACAAAATTAACCAACGACTGAGAATAAAAGTCTAAGAGTAATGCAGAGTATCCATTCCACACCTTAGCTAAATATTTCTCTGGAATAACACAACTATAGCTGATCCTGCCGTGAGGTAGAGAAATAGTCTAGATGGCATCACTCCTCTTTATCCCTGTATGCCATAAATCTCTCTGTGGAAGGATGCTTTAGAAAAGGCTTCTACCTCCTGTCTTTCTTATCAGACATCCCTGATCTCCACAGGGACAGGCTTCTCTAGTCTCTTTCTGTGTGTTCTTTCCTTCTGTAAATCATCTAAATAATGCTCGCCTGCCATCAAACATTGGTTCTGTTGCCTTTGAAAACAGCAAAAACCCATCCCAAGTTTACATTGTCATTTCAGTCCATGGTACATGGGTTAGAGCATTACTCACTGTCATAAGCTACTGTTGCTAGAAATGAGGGTTTAGGATGTTCTTTTCATTACAATTTTTCTTTTCATGAAAACCCTCAAAATAAGCACTCACTGAAGTTTGGTGTTTTTTTCCCTGAGCAGTCTCTGAGTTATATCTGCTGGAATGCATCTCTTAAATCCACACTCACTTATTTGCTTTGCTACCAATTCACTTTTGTTCTAAAATCAGAAGGAAAATAAAGGTCATCAGCTGGTGTGAAATTATGATAAGCATTTTAGAGACTTGTAGTCTACATATATTACAAATGGGTCTGCAAAGCAGACATATGGCATATAAAGCATATAATGTGTCTTTTGGCACAACTGAAAGATTAGGCATTGAGCACAACCCTATGAGGAGAGGTTGAGGGAGCTGGGGTTGCTTAGCCGGGAGAAGAGGAGGCTCAGGGGAGACCTTCTTGCTCTCTACAACTACCTGAAGGGAGGTTGTAGCCAGGTGGGGGGTTGGTCTCTTCTCCCAGGCAAGTAGCATCGGAGCATGAGGACACAGTCTCAAGCTGTGCCAGGGGAAGTTTAGGCTGGATATTAGGAAGAAGTTCTTCCCAGAGAGAGCGATTGGCCATTGGAATGTGCTGCTCAGGGAGGTGGTGGAGTCACCATCATTGGAGGTGTTTAGGAAGAGACTGGATGGGGTGCTTGGTGCCATGGTTTAGTTGATTAGATGATGCTGGATGATAGTGGACTCGGTGATCTCAAAGGTCTTTTCCAACCTGGTTAATTCTCTTCTCTTCTCTTCTCTTCTCTTCTCTTCTCTTCTCTTCTCTTCTCTTCTCTTCTCTTCTCTTCTCTTCTCTTCTCTTCTCTTCTCTTCTCTTCTCTTCTCTTCTCTTCTCTTCTCTTCTCTTCTCTTCTCTTCTCTTCTCTTCTCTTCTCTTCTCTTCTCTTCTCTTCTCTTCTCTTCTCTTCTCTTCTCTTCTCTTCTCTTCTCTTCTCTTCTCTTCTCTTCTCTTCTCTTCTCTTCTCGAATCTCCTCAAGTCTCCTCTCCTTGAGCCTCCTCTCCTCTCCTTGAGTCTCCTCTCCTCGAGTCTCCTCTCCTCGAGTCTCCTCTCCTCAAGCCTCCTCTCCTCAAGCCTCCTCTCCTCTCCTTGAGTCTCCTCTCCTTGAGTCTCCTCTTTTCTTCTAGTCTACTCTAGTCTTGTCTACTCCATTCCATTCCATTCCATTCCACTCCATTCCATTCCATTCCATTCCATTCCATTCCATTCCATTCCATTCCATCCCACTCCATTACGAATGACTAGCAAAGAGCAAAGGGGAGGAGGAGATAGGCTCCCCTTTCAGAACAAATAAGGCAATAAATCATTTTGGGGTGGGGGCTTCAAAGACATTGTGAGGCAAAAAAGAATTGGGCATGGAACTTGCAGCCATGGTTTAGTTAGTCAGGAGGTGTTCATTTCAATCTAGTTTTGCTTCCCTATCTTGGTGACTATTAAATTATTAGCAAAGAATTTTATAAGGCGAATTTATCCTTTTTTATTCTGAACATGGTGCATTAACCTCTGGACAAACAAGTGACTAATGCAGACCAGGAAAATGTTTTCTGCCATACCCTAAAATAAGCAATTTTGGGTCCCTCTTTGCCATTTGCAGGATTCTAATTGTCTTCCTCCTAATTTGCATTATGTTAATTACTGAGATATTCCACTTCAATACTCTAACATAGGTGTTTGAAATAGCTGACTAGTTTTACTTGTAGCAATTAGAAGTAGCAGCAAATAACAATTTTCATTGCAAGATGTTGGGCAATTAGAGATTATATTTTTTTTTTTCCTCAACATTCCATTTTCAGTCATTCTGAGAGTGCTTGTTTCACTGTAAAATTCTTATCTTCATTCCTTCTTAGCACTGGCATTCTGTCACTGTGCTGGAAAAAAAAGGAAGCAAAAGCAAAAGCACCAAAAAAGATGATGTGCTATTTGGCCTAGAAATATAAGGAAGAATCTAAATGTACTATTAGCCTTTAAGACACTTCCCCCCTCCCACCCCCCCCAAATGTCATTCTTTGAGGATAAAAACATGTTTGCTTTGTAAAGCTCTTAACATTTCGAGCTGAAAGGCTTGAACAAGCTTTGAACTCTGGAGTTTGTGATGCCTATAAATTAAAGGGGAAAATAACATTAAATGGTGACTGTAGCTTGTGAGGCTGCCTTCTGTGTCTCTGAGCATCTCAAAGTCCTCAAACACACAATTTTTCTTGGAGCAGCCTGTGAGGCCATGTATCCCATGGAATGTTGCTTCTTTATTTGGAAATATCCTCATGTGAGGCATAAAATGAAAGAGAATTCTCTGTAATGTATGGATGAAGAACTGACAGGCTGAACACTTTGTGTCCATAGATACTGAAACGTGCCAGTGGAATCAAACTGCAGCAGTGACTCCAAGCACCTTTGTCCCTGACCTGTGTGTCTGTCACCTTTGACAAGGACCTTCCAGCTCTTTGAGATGCTGAGAACTATGGTCAAGATTTAGCTGCTTGTAATAGAATCCTGTGTGCTTAATTTTATTTCCCCTGAAAAATCTATTTCTTTTTAGACTTGTTATTTAGCTCTCTCAGCCCTTACCACCTTCTTTCTTAAAGTCATAGAATTGTTTGGGCTGGAAGGGACCTCAAGGATCATCTAATTCCAACCCCGCTGCCATGGGCAGGGACACCTCACACTGGATCAAATTGCTCAGAGCCACATCCAGCCTGGCCTTAAAAACCTCCGGGGATGAAGCTTCCACCACCTCCTTGGGCAACCTGTGCCAGTGTCTCACCATCCTCATGGTGAAAAACTTCTTCCTAGCATCCAATCTTAAACTCCACCTTGATAATATAATTCTTTTTCCTTTTTTCCTTTGACATAAAATGAAGATAACAACATAATTCCTAATTAATTATACATACATGTGACTTCTCAGCAAAGATATAGTGCAATCTGAAGGGAGCAACTGCAGCTCAGGTTTCTGGACTATGAGTCTTGTTTACTACTGGGAAAATGAAACAAGCAGGAAAGGATTATTTTCCTTAGAGGATATGTTCCAAGCAAGGGGCTGCCTCACAGACATAGAATCATAGATTCAATAAGGTTGGAAAAGACCTCAAGGATCATGACATAGCACAGGCTTGTGTGGATTTTCCTGTTAGCTCTTCCAACACACACAAAAAAAAATCCCTGAAAACCTGTCTTTTGTCTGATGTGTCCTTTCATCACAAGACAAAGTAATAAAATACTAATAATGGCTCACAGGGGCTGTAAAGAGAGCTTAAATCCTTTAAACAAATGGTTACAGTCTAATTGTCTCATCTGCTCATTGGTATTATAGCCTCCCATCAACAGTTTGCTGGTGAACTTGTAGGTTCTCCAAGTCACAGATAAGCTTTAAAGAGGGAAGATAACTTTTATTTGTTATGGGCAATAAAACTGGAGTCTCTATTTGCTGTCTGACAAGGAGGAGTCTGATACTGTGGATCCAGCCAGGCAGAACACCACTTGAAATAGTGTCTAAAGGGCAAGGTAATGGAGGAAAGAGAAGTATAAAAACTATGCAATAAAATTATATTGCAATGAGAGAAAATTAGGAAATGAGGAGTAGAGCCTAAAAATAGAACAAACCTGTTCCTTGAAGGTATATACAGTAGGTATGATTACTACTGAAACAGCACCATGCTGGTTTGCCTTTAGTTTAGACTCAGCAGTGGTGATATATTGAAGCTGAGCTGTAGGAACATGCTGGTGGATGTGCAGGGCTACCCATTTATTCACACAAAAGCTCACTGTGTTCCCCTAATCCACTCTGTGCATTGAGCTGCTTCTATCTACCACAGAATAGGCAATTGTTTTGGCTTAATTTTGCATATTCCAGCATGGATTAAGCAACCCACAGATCACGAAAATGTGCCTCTTCTGATGGAAGAAGATGCTCCATAGAAGGGACAGTTGGTTATTAAATCACATAACAGAGACAACAAAGATGTTCCACACACATGGACACACACAGACACAAGTACCTCCCTGCCATTATGCGGTTTTTCCTCCAACTTGTTTCCACTTTATTTGATGCCACAATCTGACAATGACACCTGCTACAAAAGCTTAGTGGAGCCACTGACAGTTCCCCTGGAGTTGCTGCCTGTCAGTCCCTAATTCTCAGGCAACAGTATATATCAGCTCCAACTTAATGCCATATTGCTAATTTCCCTTTCTTTCTCCTTGGGGCAACCTATGCTTGTTACCACTGTGGATAATACCCTTAGGTCTATTTTCCTGCCAGCCTTCCTTTTCATAGTTTCATGGTTTCATTCAGGGTTGGAAGGGACCACAAGGATCATCTAGTTCCAACCCCCCTGCCATGGGCAGGGGCACCCTACACTAGATCAGGCTGGACAGAGCCTCATCCAGCCTGCTCTTAAACACCCCCAGGGACGGGGCCTCAACCACCTCCCTGGACAACCCATTCCAGGGTCTCACCACTCTCATGGTGAAGAACCTCCTCCTCACATCTAGCCTGAATCTCCCCACCTCCAGCTTCATTCCATTCCCCCTAGTCCTATCACTACCTGAGATCCTGAAGTAAAGGTGCAAATGAGGTCTGGAAACCACCACAGTCTAAATGTGTGCTTGAATTTGAAATCCCTGCCTAGGAAACAACTCATTGCTCCTAGTCCTTCCATGTCCACAGCTTAATCCCCTCAGTGTTTCAACAGAAGCATTTTCCTTTTGTTTCAACTTAGCTTTTAAAATTAACTTTTAGCTAGTTTTAGTAGTTTAATGCTAAGCTCGTGATGGCCACTTTAGCTTAGTCTTTCTGAGACAATCAATAAATATCTCATGGAGAAGAAGGGTTTTTTTTTCTTCCCTTCCTCTTGCCACAAGGCCTTTTACCCCTCTGGGGTAAATGAGAACATCCCTCCACATGCCTGCATCGAGTTAAAGCTTGCATTGACAAAATGTGAGGTTCTCATTTGACTTTCATCCACTAAAATCAATAGTGGTGTGTTAGAATGGAAATGTTAAGACCAGAAGGGGATTCAGTTCTTAAGCTCTCAGTTTCATTGGCTTTTGGATAAAGCTCTTAGCAGTCTCTATGACCAGTCCCACAGAGATTACAAAGGAGTATTTGGGTTCACATTTATACCAAATGTGCTCCAGACACAACCAGCAAGATGAAACAATATTATACTATTTAAAATACTCTTTAAAAGCCATGTTTTAAATGAGGAAGCCAGGACTCCAATTTACTGTGAATACTGTTATTCATCTTAGATTAATAGAAAATACGTGTTTCTGTAACTAACAAAATAACAATTCCAGAAAGAAAAGGATCAGGGAGGTCATTCTGCCCCTGTACTCAGCACTGGTTAGCCCACACCTTGAGCACTGTGTCCAGTTATGGGCCCCTCAGTTAAAGAAGGACACTGAGACTCTTGAATGTGTCCAGAGAAGGGCAATGAGGCTGAGGAGAGGCCTCAAGCACAAGCCCTATGAGGAGAGGCTGAGGGAGCTGGAATTGTTTAGCCTGGAGCAGAGGAGGCTCAGGGGAGACCTTATTGCTATCTACAACTACCTGAAAGGAGGCTGTAGCCAGGAGGGGGTTGGTCTCTTCTCCCAGGCAACCAGCACCAGAACAAGAGGACACAGTCTCAGGCTGTGCCAGGGGAAATCTAAGCTCAAGGTGAGGAGAAAATTCTTCACAGAGAGAGTTGTTAGCCATTGGAATGTGCTGCCCAGGGAGGTGGTAGGGTCCCCATCCCTGGAGGTGTTCAAGAGGGGACTGGACGTGGCACTTGGGGCCATGGTTTAGTAGTCATGAGGTGTTGGGTGACAGGTTGGACTTGATGATCTTTGAGGTCTCTTCCAACTTTATTGATTCTATGATTCCCTGATCCTATGATCAGCAGAAACTGAGGATTCCATCTCTAATTGATCTAAGAGATGATACAAATCATAGTATCATAGTATCATAGTATCATTCAGGGTTGGAAGGGACCACAAGGATCATCTAGTTCCAACCCCCTGCCATGGGCAGGGACACCCCACACTAAATCAGGCTGGCCAGAGACTCATCCAGCCTGCTCTTAAACACCTCCAGGTACGGGGCCTCGACCACCTCCCTGGACAACCCATTCCAGGGTTTCACCACTCTCGAACTATGCTCAGAATAGGTTTCACATCTAGGTGGAAATCCCTTACCTTTATGCCGCCCCCCCAATCATGCACATCTGGCACTCAGAACTCGCTGGCTACCAGATTATTTGCCTAGACAATTTTACAGAGTTTTACAACAACAAAGACTCTAAGCTCATAATGACAAAAATAATAGTATGCAGATTCTTGTGTAAGAGGGTTTCTGATCCTCTTACCTGTAGGAAATTAACATGTAATTGGCTTTTAGCAAAATATCATTAGAGGAAAAAACCCAAACACTCAGTGCATTAAACTTCTGCTCTCACAGTACATCTCTGCTTCTGTTCTGAAGGGCTGCTCATGGATGCACAAAGCTGCATCTTTACATTCAGATGGAGCAAAAAGGCTTGTCCTACATGGAGCAAGCAAGTTGCCAGCCAGGGAAACAAAAGAGAACTGCCTGGCTTAAATAACCAGTCCCAAATTGATGGGTAAGTCATCATTTCAGACTAGACACTACAACCTACAGAGTAAACAAATTCACACACCAAAGAAGGCCTGTCAAGTAATTTAGAATAACAAATATATGAGAGGAAAGTTGTGATACCTTTGTAGACGTTGTGCAGGGGGAGAAAGAGGCTAAACTCGTTTAATAAATGATTCATAGTGAATCATTCTCTCAGTATGATAGCAAAATAAAATGTATTTTTTCACATGTTTTCCATGCTAACTTGTAGACTGGGGAAAAAATTCTTTAGGGAGAAAGTTTGGCTTTCTTACAAAACTATCTATAAAGGCACCCAGTAAGCTGGAACCCAGCTTTAGCAGTGTAATTTCCCCACATGTTTTCCCCTTCAAAAGCAAAGCTGCTGCAGGAATAATAAAAGCTTTCTCTCACTAATCTGCTAACCTTGCATAGAAAAGGTTCAGCAGGAAACTCCATCTACCAAGTGTTGTGTAAACTGCTGTCAATATTGTCATGGTTGCAGCCCAGCTGGAAGCCTAGCACCACACAGCTGCTGGCTGACTCCCCCCCAGGGTAGGGGGGAAACAGTTCATGGGTTGAGATAAATGCAGTTTAATGGGACAGAAAAGGAAGACAATAACAGCAACAACAGCAGTAGCAATAATAATAATAATAAAGTACAGAACAAGTGTTGTTCAATGCAGTTGCTCACCACTTGCTAACCAGTTCCCAGACAGTTTCCCAGCAACAGCCTCTGGCCTTTTTTACCCCAAGTTTATACTTGGCATGACATCATATGATATGGAATACTCCTTTGGCCAGTTGGGATCAGCTGTCCAGGCTGTGCCCCCTCCCTTATTCTTGTGCCCCTCCAGCCTGGCAGGTCATGAGAAGATGAGAAGTTCTTGACTAACTAAACAATTAAACTAGATAAGTAAATAACTAGAACAACTAGAACCACCAGTGTGTCTACAACATTATTCTCCTATTAAATTCCAAACACAGCACTGCACCAGCTGCTAGGAAGAAAATTAACTCTATCCCAGCTGAAAACAAGACAAACATAAATGGGGAAATCAAACACTTTGCTTCAATTGGTTGGGGGGATCCATCAGAGATTGGTTTTTTCCCCGATTCCACCTTCATGAGCTGTCCTTTTTCTATAGACCTGGTTTAGTAGCAGCAAATTCTGTGTCTCCAAGGAAAGTGAGCATGAAAGTTTGGCACCTTGAGCCTTTCCCTTTGACACTTTGCAAGCTAGATCCTTGCAGTTTGCTGAGATGCTTTCATTTTATTTCTTCTTTTTTTTCTCATTTCCTTCTGATAGGGTGATATGTATGCAGTTCAGCAAGCATTCCCACAGAGAACCCCCAAAGGACAGCCAGCCTGTGTATCTGATTGCAAATCAGTCAGCTACCTGGTTCCTAGAACAGCAAAGTAATTGGCTGGGGATTTTATCTGTTTCTCTGGCTGCTGCCAATAAGCAGGCGTGTTTATTAACAATTTATTTACAGAACACAGATTGATTTCAGCAGAGGAACATCACTGGCCTCTGCAAAGCACGAGCAAACGATTTCTTCCGGGCCCTCAAATTGTCTGTTATTGCCAAGGTATCTGTTTGCACTGCCCTTTATCTCAGAGTTTTAGACCTAAACACTGAACATGCACAGGAGACACAACACGGGGTGAAAAGGTTCTTCTTCACAAAAGCCCTAAATCACAGAAGGCAGGGGTTGGGAAGGACCTCTGGAGATCATTCAGTCCAGCCTCTCTGCTAAAGCAGTGTCATCCAGAGCTGGCTGCACGTGACAGCACCCAAGCAGGTTTGGAACCTCTCCAGAGGAGGAGACTCCACAACCTCTCTGGGCAGCCTGATTCAGTGCTCCAGCATCTTCAATGTAAAGAAGTTTCTCCATATGTTTAAGTGAAATGTCCTGTGTTCTAGTTTGTACCTGTTGCCTGTTGTCCTATCACTGACCACCCACTGGTGTGAGCCTAGTCCCATCCTCTTGACTTCTACCCTTTAGAATCATAGAATGGTCTGAGTCAGAAGGGACCTCCAAAGTTGATCTAGTACAACCTGCCCTGCAGTCAGCAGGGACATCCTCCACTAGATCAGGTTGCTCAGAGCCCTGGGTACCTTTAGGTATTGACCGACATTGAGGAGATGCTCCCTCAGTCTTCTCTTTTCCAGGTTATAAAGCCCCAGGTCCCTCAGCCTCTCTTCAGAAGAGATGCTCCAGTTTTGATTCCTGAAGGAAATCTGTGGAGTAACTCTTTTTAAAAGCAGCCTTTGTATAAAACTCACCTTTTTTGTTGTTGCTGTTCCCTTTACTAGAAATTACACTTTTTCTCCCCCCCCCCCCCCCCCCCCCCCCCCCTCTAAAAATAGTGGAGTCAAAGGCTTCCTGGTATTATGTCCAGAAGTTAAACTGATTTTCCCAATAAGATTATCTTAGTCAAGAATATTTCCTTTCATAGAATCACAGGAGAGAACTCAAAGATAATCAAGTCCAACCTGTCACAACAGAGTTCATGATTAAACTACGGCACCAAGTGCCACATCTAGTCCCCTCTTGAACACCTCCCTGGGCAGCACATTCCAATGCCTAACAACTCTCTCTGTGAAGAACTCTCTCCTCACCTCAAGCCTAAACTTCCCCTGGCACAGCTTGAGACTGTGTCCTCTTGTTCTGATGCTGGTTGCCTGGGAGAAGAGACCAACCCCCTCCTGGCTACAACCTCCCTTCAGGTAGTTGTAGAGAGCAATAAGGTCTCCCCTGAGCCTCCTCTTCTCCAGGCTAAACAATCCCAGCTCCCTCAGCCTCTCCTTCACCACAAAGAGAATAATTATTCTCATATTATTGGGTTATTCTCAGGATCTGAATTAGACTTAGCTATTCTTATCTGAACAAAGTCCAGTCTATGAAGTAATAACTTGTTATCATTCATGTATACCTTGCCAGCTGTTTATAACAGTTTAAGAGGGAAAAAAAAAGAAAAACACTGGGTAAATGATGATGTTAATTCAATTTTAAGGTCAGTACCTTCCTCAAAATTTGATGAGTTGCCTATAAAATGAAATTGCCACAGGAAGTGGTTCACTGCCTTTCCTGCAACCATCCATCTCAGTCCGAAGTGTAGATCCTCTCAATGTGATTACCGCAGATGCAGCATTAAATTACAATGCAGAGCACAATTTACCTCCAGAGAAGGATATGAATAATAATAAAAATAACTCTCTGAGTGGGGTCTTCATCAAAGAAAATAAAAGTCTGTGTATATCTGTTTCCATGAATAAATGATGTCTAATAAGGTCATAATTGCCTTATTGTGATAAATAGCAAATTAATGGGGTAAATGATTCTGTGCATAACTTGGGATGAAAATAGCAGCATGTTTTCAGTTTGCTTGAATGTAACCCAAACAAAATCTGTATTGAATGCACAGCCCTTATGTCTGCAGTTTTGTGCCTAATGCCAATCAGAATTCAAGTTTAGTGGCGTTGCTCATTGAGATACTAATTTCCTGGATAAGAAACATCACATGGATTTAGACTTTTGTTTCTTCTCGTGGTACCCTCTGCTGCAATCTTTTCCTCTGAGTGAGATTCTAATTGATAAACAGACATTAACACAATCCTGTTCTTAATGGGCCAAGGAACTCTGTTGTTTACCACATTGAGAGTTGTTCCACTGAGATGACAGAATTGTACCTCTCCATTGCAAATGTGGGGAGATTTTCATACTTCTCTATTAGTTGCAGATGCATAAATTTCTCAATGCAGACTGAACATGCAGCTTGCTTTCCCTCATAAATCTGTATTCTCATACCCTCAGGGAAATGTAAATGTAGCTTCATCCCATTCTTCTGCAGACCAACCCCTTCATTAGCTGCTCACAATTTCACGGTGTCTCCATGCTTGCATTGCTTCCTTTTTCCTTTCTTTTGTGGTGGTGGCTGTTGTCGTTGTTTTGGACTGGTTTGGTTTGGTTTGTTTGGTGTTTTTATCATGAATGATAGTGGGAATTGAGACAGGGGAACTGGGATTTAGTCTGGAGAAGAGGAGGCTGAGGAGAGACATCACTGCTCTCTATAACTAATGTTGGAGTGACATGGGGTTTGGTCTTCTCTCCTAATAGCAAGTGATAGAACAAGAGGAAATATCCTCAAGTTGAAACAGAGGAGGTTTAGCCTGGATAATAGGAGAAATTTCTTTCCTGAAAGGGTAACTAGGCATTGGAACAGGCTGCCCAGGGAGGTGGTGAAGTCACTATCTTTGTAGGTCTTCAAAACACATGGAGACATGGCACTTCATGGCATGCTTTAGTGAGCACAGTGGTGTTGGGTGGATGGTTATTCTTGGAATCATAGAATCAAGAAGGTTGGAAAAGACCTCAGAGATCATCAAGTCCAACCTGTCACCCAACACCTCATGCCTACTAGACCATGGCTCCAAGTGCCATGTCAAATCCCCTCTTGAACACCTCCAGGGATGGTGACTCCACCACCTCCCTGGGCAGCACATTCCAATGCCTAACAACTCTCTCTGTGAAGAACTTTCTCCTCACCTCCAGCCTAAACTTCCCCTGGTACAGCTTGAGACTGTGTCCTCTTGTTCTGGTGCTGATCTTTAAGGGTCCTTTCCAACTAAAACAATTCAATGATTGTATTATTCTACATGTCTGCATTTTTATGGTGCACTTGGAAAATATCAGAAAGGGTTAGGCATTGTTTAATGTGTTTTAACCCCAACTAGGGTCATGTAGAGCTGTCTGTTATGTGAGTAATTGGACATAATACAGTAGAAGAGTAAGATGGTCAATTGGCCTTGGGGGGAAAAAAAGAGGCATTTCATTTGATGATACTCAAAGAATGGTCAAATTACAGTTATTAAACCTTGATCATGACAGGAAAATAGTTTTAATCCTGTGCAATAACCTGGAAAATTAAGCAAGGATAGTGAAAAAAACTGATGGAAGAAGGGATGCTGATTTGTTCCCACTGACACATTGATTTAAAACTTGATGAATCTGGGCTGAGGTTTGAATAATTCACAGAAGTGTCTTCCAGGGCTAAAATTTGGATAAGGTCATGATTGGAGAGAGTGTTACTATCTGGCATTTCCACAAATCATCTCTCTCAAAGCTTCATTCTCTGGCTGACTCCCATGCAATAAAGCTGCAGTGTCTTCTGTTTGCCTGCTCAATAACTTACAGTTTCATGTTCATAATTCTAGGGGTTTTCTCTTTCTTCTGGCTCTGCCTTGCTAAGGAGGAGAAGCTGGAAATCTCTCCCTAATAACACCTGGGAAAAGTAATTGAAAATATACCCTTAAAAAACATAGAATCAAGTCGTTATTTATGCTGAAAAACAAAGCCAGGGCACACGTCCCAGATATTGTTGACAGTGAGAATGATAGAGGAAGGATGATATTTTATTGGGCAGTTCTTTTGCTTGTGCTCTGGCTCTCACCCCAACACAATGACTACAATCAAGGAAGGGAAATTGCATGTGTCAGTGTCCTAAGGAGAAAAAGCAAACAGGGTTTATAATAGCAGTGTCCTGAGATTCAGTTATTGCAGGGAGGTTATACGTGACTCTTGAAACCCAGAGAGATTGTTTGGGGGTGGGAAGTGTGCCTATTTATTTCTTGATGCAGGAGTTTCTGAAATGCTGTTTGCACAAGAAAGGTATTTTTCACAAGTGGGTAGAATGTAAATGGACTTAATAAATGCACCAGTCTGAAGCACTTAGCCATCTCTGTCACTTATGAAGCAGAAAAGTATTGGTCTTTGAGGCTTGTTCAGACAATGGTGGATTAAAAATTAATCACAACGGTAAAATCTAAGGAAGAATGAGTAAACAAAGGCCGTGAACTGACATGGCTGTCAAAAGAGAGAACAGGGAATTATTTGGCCTAGGTAAGGAAGCAACCTTCCCTTCAGGGATCTCAGCTGCTGAAAGAAATGTTAATGCACAGCAGGACTGATGTGATGAGCCTAAGATTTTATTTTGTTAACGCTAGATTAAATATAAAGTATGCTGAGCTGTCATGTGTTCTTATATCTGTCTGAAACCTTATTTTCATTGTGCTGGAAGTAAGGGTGAAAATAGAAGGGTCCCTTAGATGCTCTCAGACTTCTTTGACAGATTGGAGCTGTAAAATTTTCCTTCTACTACAGTGTCTGAGCTATTTTTTTGGTGAGACTTCAAACGTGATCATTTGTCATAATGGAAGTTATAACCTCAATTGGATAAAGGCTTCTAGAGTTGGGCAGAGAAAGTCCCATTTATTTGAATTTGTCTTAGTAAAAAATCCATTGTGTCTAGTTTATTCTTCCTTGCAATGGGAATATTTGTCTGGACTATTTGGGAGATAAGTAACATGCAGAGCTTAATACTCTCAGCTCACTTTATTATGTATGTAAAATCACTTGGTAACAAAACATCAAATGCTAAAGGTAACAACACTAAATTGGTCCTTTTCTTTTTTTGTTAGGCCTTTAAAAGTGGAAGAAGGACACATTTTAGAAGAAGATTGGAAATGTAATGGCAGGAAATTGCTACAGTGGAATCTGAGCTCTTCAAGTAGTGTGGTTCAGCTTGTAAATTACACCAAATTACATAGCTGCTTCCTTATGGGACTTCTGCCTAAACCAAGCGTATCCAGAACATATAAGCAGCTTTATTATGAGGATGATTAGAGGGCTGGAGCACCTCTCCTATGAGGACAGGCTGAGAGAGTTGGGGATGTTCAGTCTGGAGAAGAGAAGGCTCCGAGGAGACCTAATTGTGGCCTTCCAGTATCTGAAGGGGGCTACAAGAGAGCTGGGGAGGGACTTTTGAGGGTGTCAGGGAGTGATAGGACTGGGGGGAATAGAAAAAAAAGTAAAATGAGTGGATTCAGATTGGATGTTAAGAAGCAGTTCTTCACCATGAGGGTGGTGAGAGCCTGGCACAGATTGTCCAGGGAGGTGGTGGAAGCCTCATTCCTGGAGGCTTTTAAGGCCAGACTGGATGTGGCTGTGAGCAACCTGCTGTAGTGTGAGGTGTCCCTGCCCATGGCAGGGAGTTTGGAACTGGATGATCTTTGAGGTCCCTTCCAACCCTAACAATATTATGATTCTATGATTCTTACATAATGTTACTACTATTTATTTTGAGAATCAGCTAAATAATTACTCATCAACCAGTCTTCTAATGCCTCACAACATGATTTTTGCCTTTTGCAAACTTAAGGAGGAAGGAAAGGAAAGGGAAGGAAAGGGAAGGAAAGGGAAGGAAAGGGAAGGAAAGGGAAGGAAAGGGAAAGAAAGGGAAGGAAAGGAAAGGGAAGGAAAGGGAAGGAAAGGAAAGGGAAGGAAAGGGAAGGAAAGGGAAGGGAAGGGAAGGAAAGGGAAGGAAAGGGAAGGAAAGGGAAGGAAAGGGAAGGAAAGGGAAGGAAAGGGAAGGAAAGGGAAGGAAAGGAAAGGAAAGGAAAGGAAAGGAAAGGAAAGGAAAGGAAAGGAAAGGAAAGGAAAGGAAAGGAAAGGAAAGGAAAGGAAAGGAAAGGAAAGGAAAGGAAAGGAAAGGAAAGGAAAGGAAAGGAAAGGAAAGGGGAAAGGGGAAAGGGGAAAGGGGAAAGGGGAAAGGGAAGGAAAGGGAAGGAAAGGGAAGGAAAGGGGAAAGGGGAAAGGAAAGGAAAGGGGAAAGGGGAAAGGGGAAAGGGAAGGAAAGGGAAGGAAAGGGAAGGGAAAAGAAGGAAAGGAAAGGGAAAAGAAAGAAAGAAAGAAGGAAAGAAAGAAGGAAAGAAAGAAAGAGAAAGAGTTGGGAATAAAAGCAAACCATCTAAACATATCAAGAATGTGGAAAACCATCAAAGACAGCTCTTTAAAAAATGGAAATCAGAAGCCCCTAAAGAGAAAAGATCCAGATGGAAGAAAGTAATTGAGTTAGCATTTGAGGCTTCATTCCTTGTGGACAAATAGACATCAATCTATGCAGAAATTAATGTCTAAAGTTAAGCACAGTGGAGCAGAATTACAGGCCTTGGTTAAAAAAAAAAACAAAACAACAAACCTTTTCTGTGTTGAGAATCAAAATCTAGTGTGATGCTTAATAAGGGGACATCTGGCTGGACAGATTTCACAGATTAGTATAAAATAATAAGGGAGATCAAACTTAATAAGATGAAACTCAAAACCATTTTAAAAAAATGTATTGTGGACAAAATTTGTTTCTGAAAGAGAAGTGTATGTGAGATAGATTGTTTAGCCTGGAGAAGAGGAGGCTCAGGGGAGACCTTATTGCTCTCTACAACTACATGAAAGGAGGTTGTAGCCAGGTGGGGGTTGGTCTCTTCTCCCAGGCAATCAGCGCCAGAACAAGAGGACACAGTCTCAAGCTGCACCAGGGGAGGTTTAGGCTTGAGGTGGAGAGAAAGTTCTTCACAGAAAGAGCAATTGGCCATTGGAATGTGCTGCCCAGGGAGGTGGTGGAGTCACTGTCCCTAGAGGTGTTCAAAAAAGGATTGGACATGGCACTTGGAGCCATGGTTTAGTTGTCATGAGGTGTTAGGTATTAGGTAATAGGTTGGACTTGATGATCTCTGGCTTCTTTTCCAACCTGCTTGGTTATATGATGCTATGATCAAGTGAGATTTCTTGCTAATGCAAATAATGACATGAATGTGATAGCAGGAGCAAGCAAGCACAAGAAGTAGAAGGGAGCAAAAGGTTTAGTGTGGTATGATATGTGTGTATTATTCCATGAAAGAGGACAGCAAAGGCAGTGGCATGACAGACTTGCAGTGAGTATCAGTTTCATCTTACTGCCCATGTGCAAAGCCAGGGAAGATAGTCATGATGTGTCACAGCACAAACCCCCTGGTTGCACGCATCAACAGAACAGTACAAGGTGTGCGGTGGGATGGAACTGTGGGATACACTGCAGAAGAGGAACTCAACAGCAGTTATGTTATGCTCTTCTTGATTGCAAGACAGATTAAGAAACACAGAATGATGAAGTCATGTATTGTCATCTTCCAATGGGCCTAAAGGAAAACCTTAGAATTGTCAAAACTTGGAAATAATACCACCCCTGAAGTGGAATTGAGCAAGAAGGTGGATTACAACCCCCCACTGCTAGCATTTGTATTCATAGGATTTGGCACAGTCATTGAATATTCAGAACACATAGAACATTATGTTCATGGAAATAATTCATAAAATTCATAATGTTCAAGGAAAACATTAATAACTAGATATCTATATAATGAGTACCCAGTGACAACAGCCCTGAAGTGAAAGCAGTAAATAAAAGTAGATCTGCTTAGGGAGTCTACACAAGATATTCATAAACATATGCAGATGAAAATAAACAAAGTGCTATTTTGACAAGGTTCTATGGGATATCTACCAGAACAATGACAACCCAAACTTTCTGCACCTCTGCTGCCAGTATTGTGTGTTGCCACAAATAGCTAGGATCAAAGAGGATGAGGAATTCTGGGATTAACTGTATCTGGGTATTTATTACCAGGAAAAGAGGAGAACCATTTAAGCAGGTAAGCTTGGTGACTGCAGAAACAAGTACCAGATAGAGCAGACCTTTCAAACAAAACAACAATAAGAAGAAAACTTGACAGCCTTCCTTTGTTACATTGCAACATCTCTCCCAAATGAAGAAGTTAATCAGAACAAAAGTGTATAGATAACTCAGGAAGAACATGAGCTCTCAATGTGCTTTTGCAGCCCAGAAAACCAATCAGATCCTGGGCTTCATCAAGAGAAGTGTGGCCAGCAGGTCAAGGGACGTGATTCTCCCCCTCTACTCAGCCCTGGTGAGACCCCACCTGGAGTACTGCCTCCAGTTCTGGAGCCCCTATTACAAGAGGGATCTGGAGATGCTGGAAGGTGTCCAGAGGAAGGGCAGGAAGATGATCAGAGGGCTGGAGCACCTCTCCTGTGAGGAGACTGAAGGAGTTGGGGCTGTTCAGTCTGGAGAAGAGAAGGCTCCAAGGTGACCTTATTGTGGCCTTCCAGTGTCTGAAGGGGGCTACAAGAAGGCTGGGGAGGGAATTCTTAGGCTATCAGGTAGTGATAGGACTAGAGGAAATGTAATGAAGCTGGAGGTGGGGAGATTCAGACTGGACATGAGGAAAAAGTTCTTCATCATGAGAGTGGTGAAGCCCTGGAATGGGTTGTCCAGGGAGGTGGTTGAGACCCCATCCCTGGAGGTGTTTAAGACCAGGTTGGATGAGGCTCTGGCCAGCCTGATCTAGTGTGGTGTGTCCCTGGCCATGGCAGGGGGGCTGGAACTAGATGATCCTTGTGGTCCCTTCCAACCCTGACTGATTCTATGATTCTATGATAAGAAGAAAGTAGCAAAATTACCACTTCCCCTCCTCTGAAGATGGCACTTCAAAAGACTATTCAGCATTCAGTACTCAGCTGCACGAGAGATATTCCAGAAGAACGAGATGCTGGAAGGTCTGATGGAAGTCAGAATAACTTTAATGACATTTTAATAGATGCACAAGAAAAGTGAACCACAAAAACTTAATCACAGTGTTTACAAATGCAGAAAATGTCACCTAAAACTGAATCACAACAAAATGCAAATCAGAGTGGGGCATGCGAATTACTTTGATCATTCCTTAGAGAAGGGAAGCATTAGATCTGATCCAAAACAGCAAAAGCAATAAAGCACTTTAACAGTCCTAACACCATCCAAAAGAGCTAAAAGTTTTATTTCACATGATGACTAGTCAAAATCCATGCTGAGGCTAACAGAGTTCAAAGAGCATCTCTAAGAAATGGAAGGACAGGTGTTGAAAGGTGAAGGGAAAGAAATCAGTTGTTTTACTCTAATGATCTGCACCGAGTCTGAAGGACATCCTTGCTTCTGAAACAAAATCTCAATATGAAATTCCATAGAAAAGAACACAATAGCAATCAAAGTACTGACAGACACTCTCTATGCATGTCTAAGACAAGTGTGACTGCAAGAAGAGTTCAAGAGATGTCAGTGCAGCAGCAGCAGGTGAGGGGTTTGGAACACAAGCCCTATGAGGAGAAGCTGAGGGAGCTGGGGGTTGCTCAGCCTGGAGAAGAGGAGACTCAGGGGTGACATTATTACTGTCTACAACTACCTGAAGGGAGGTTGTAGACAGGCAGAGGGTGGTCTCTTCTCCCAGGCAAGCAGCACCAGAACAAGAGTCTCAGTCTCAGGCTGCGCCAGGGGAGGTTTAGGCTGGAGATTAGGAGGAAATTTTACACAGAGAGAGTGATTGCCCATTGGAATGGGCTGCCCGGGGAGGTGGTGGAGTCACCATCACTGGAGGTGTTCAGGAGGAGACTTGATAGGGTGCTTGGTGCCATGGGTTAGTTGATTAGGTGGTGTTGGATGATAGGTTAGATACGAAGGTGTCTTCCAACCTTTTCTATCCTATTCTATCCTATCCTATTCTATTCTATTCTATTCTATTCTATTCTATTCTATTCTATTCACTGTACTACTTGTAACCACCATAAGCCACTAGCAGTAAGCATTTGTGTAGGTCCAGGTGGATAAAAAAGGCAGAAAAGGTGACAGTTTTCTTAGCAAATGCTCAGCATTTAGAATACAAAGCCCTGAGATTTTCATCTTAAAAGCTCAGAAGTGCAACTGCAAACTGAATGACAGGAGCAAAAGCTAGACTTTGGTTGCAGATCTTCACATGTACTCCGCTGCGGAAGGAGGTGACACGTAAGAGGTTGTGGAGATATGTACAAAATACTACAGGTGTTTAACAGTGTCTACCAGTAAGTCAGGATGTAGGGTAAGAGAAAAAGCAAAGACAAAACTACAAGACAAAATTAAGGTCAAAATAGTTTGCCTCAGGACAAGGTCTCAGAGATTTTTCATAGAATCATAGAATCAGTCAGGGTTGGAAGGGACCTCAAGGGTCATCTAGTTCCAAACCCCCTGTCATGGGCAGGGACACCTCACACTACAGCAGGTTGCTCACAGCCACATCCAGCCTAGCCTTCAAAACCTCCAGGGATGAGCTTCTACCACCTCCCTGAGCAACCTGTTCCAATGTTTCAGCACCTCCATGGTGAAGAACTTCTTCCTAACATCCAATCTGAATCTACCCATTTCTAGTGTTTTTTTACTTCCCCCCAAGTCCTATCACTCCCTGACACCCTCAAAAGTCCCTCCCCAGGTTTCTTGTAGCCCGCTTCAGTTACTGTAGTGAAACAAACCACCTTTTGCTGAAGAGAATGACTGTTGAATTTATAACACTATTTTCAGTGGAATCAGTCTGCAAAATACTTGGAAGTGGATGATGAAATGCTGATTTTTGTCAAGATACATATTTTGTTAACGTGGACATGCAAGGGGAAATGTTTCATTTGTGCAAACCAGCCAAGGCAGGATTTTGAAGAACCCATGACAGTCAGTGCTGCACTTCAGAGAGTTCTGACAAGAACTGGCAGCTGCTCTACTTGAGCACAGAGGAGCCTGCTATTTGCTGATAGCTTGTTACAGTCATGCTTTTAAACACCTGAACAAAGCACTGCATTTGTCAGCCCTGCAGTGAGTCAAATTAGGACAGTTTCCACGGACGTGATATTTGCATTTTGGATCATGGACCACACCATGCTTTGGTGTACTTTTGGAAGGCTTTGGGAGTGACTGGATTTGTACACCTGCCATCTGCAGACTGTGCTATCAGCTGTGCTATCAGTGACCTAGTTGGAAATTATATTCAAATGGTAAAGGCTTAACCTCTGTTTGCTAAACTCCTTAAGCATGATCAAAGACTTCTCTCTGCTGTGAGTGAGATGGATCTAATCAGTGATTTTTCTTTCCCAAGTCTTCTAAGAACCAAAGGTTGTGAATC
Source organism: Melanerpes formicivorus (assembly GCF_026170545.1). Lineage (NCBI taxonomy): Eukaryota > Metazoa > Chordata > Aves > Piciformes > Picidae > Melanerpes > Melanerpes formicivorus. The sequence goes on from NW_027142394.1 coordinate 2,197,911, forward strand.
ATTACATAGTACAATAGAGGTGGATGGCTGATAGAATGAGAAACCTTCAGACTCACCCTTCTGAGAAGAAGAGGGATGCTGTACCAGTTTTAGAAAAGGCCTGTAAGGAATGTCCCAGGAGGAGATGCTAAAGATTTTGGGTTTGTGTTGTTTGGAGAAAAAAAGGATGAAGGTTGACCTCATTGCTCTCTACAGCTTCCTGAGGAAGGGAATAGAGGGAAGTGCTGAGCTCTTCTCCCTGGAGTTTTTTAGCAGGATGTGTCAGAATGCTTCTAAGATGCATCAGAGGAGTTTCAGACTGGACATTAGGAAGCACTTCTTTACCAAGAAGGCTATCAAACACTGGAACAGTCCAAGTCATAATTCCCACAGTGGCAGAAGAAACAGTGACAAATTAGGACATGTTTTAAAAGCACAGAAAAAAAAATGTAGTTGTTTTGTGGACAAATTCAGAGCCTATATCACAGAATCACCAAGGTTGGAAGAGACCTCAAAGATCATCAAGTCCAACCTGTCACCACAGACCTCATGACTAAACCATGGCACCAAGTGCCACATCCAATCCCCTCTTGAACATCTCCAGGGATGGTGACTCCACCACCTCCCTGGGCAGCACATTCCAATGGCTAAGAACTCTCTCAGCATTTGGAATGGGCTGGAATGTCAGCATAGCCCAGCTGTTCTTCCTTGTTTCCCTTTTCTTATTTCTACTTTGAAACTGTAGTTACTTCTTGTACCACAGAGACAGAGAACTGGTTTGTACAGTTAAAAGAACCAATGAGACTACTTAATATTTTTCTTCACCTGACAGCTAAGCTATATTTAAAAAAGAAAAGGAAAAAAGCCACACAAAAAGAAACCCCAAAAAAGGTCCAGAAAGGCTGAGGAAAATGTAGCAAAAGGTGATGGCAGTTCTTTAATTTGTTTTATTATTATTTCAAATCTATTCAGCCTTCTTTGTAATGCTGCCACTCATAATGACTGTATTTAGAATTAACATAGGTTTCATGTGTAATTCAATGGGTATTCAGAGTAACTTAGCAACGGGTATAGCATTTACTTTTTTCCTTCTGGAAAGTAGAGCAGGGCTGTGGATGATTTCAGTTGGTAGACTGGGAGGCACACAGTACTCTGAATTTCCAATTTTCCCAATTAAAGGTGTGAGATGCCATCTATTTATCATGCAGATTTATCTTGATTATCAGAAATGATATCAAGAATAAAAGCATCTAGCATCAAACCTCTGCAAGCTTTTAAGAGCTGTCTCGATCAGAGCAGAGTATTTGAACCACAAAGGTTGTTTGTAGGCAGTTGGAACTACTACAGTGGCAAAACCTACTACAATGTGCAGTGTTCACTCACAGAATCATGGAATTGTTAGGGTTGGAAGGGATCTCAAGGATCATCCAGTTCCAGCCCCCCTACCATGGGCAGGGACACCTCACACTACAGCAGGTTGCTCAAAGCCACATCCAGCCTGGCTGCAAAAACCTCCAGGGTTGAGGCTTCCACCACCTCCCTGGGCAACCTGTTCCAGTGTCTCACCACCCTCATGGGGAAGAACTTCCTAATACCCAATCTGAATCTACCCATTTCTATTTTTGTTTCATTCCTCCAAGTCCTATCATTACCTGCCACCCTAAAAAGTCTCTCCCCAGCTTTCTTCTAGGCCCTGCATTTCCATCTCTGCATTTCCATCTCTGCATTTCCAGGTTTTTGTAGGTGTGTGGATGCATTTTGTGTAGCAAATGGGGTAGAGGAGTCTTTTTTTTTATGCTGTAAAAATACATCTCTCTCAGGGCTCACGCCGTGTGTGTGGCAATATGTTCTTACTAAATATACAGCCGGAGGAAGCCTTGCTGTATTAACCCACTTTAAGTAATGAATTAGTCCAAGTATATACTAAAAAATCATTCCCTAAAAAATAAAAAAAATTAAAAATATATGTTGCAGAATCAAGGTGCAGCAGCATGCTCAGTTTGTGTATTCAGAGAAGTTTTTAAAGGTTCATAAAAGAATAGAATAGGAATAAGAATAGGAATAGGAATAGGAATAGGAATAGGAATAGGAATAGGAATAAGAATAGGAAAGAAGAGAATAGAATAGAATAGAATAGAATAGAATAGAATAGAATAGAATAGAATAGAATAGAATAGAATAGAATAGAATAAACCAGGTTGGAAGAGACCTGAGTCCAACCTATCATCCAACACTATCTAATCTGATTCTTCGTATTAAGAACAGAATAGCAGGCATTCTATAAGACTTTTCTGAATGTCTCCATAGGATAGGATAGGATAGGATAGGATAGGATAGGATAGAATAGAATAGAATAGAATAGAATAGAATAGAATAGAATAGAATAGAATAGAATAGAATAGAAAGAATAGAATAGAATAGAATAGAATAGAATAGAATAGAATAGAATAGAATAGAATAGAATAGAATAGGAGTTAACCAGGTTGGAAAAGACCCTCAAGATCATCAAATCCAACCTATCACCCAACACGATATAATGAACTAAACCATGGCACCAAGTGCCCCATGCAGTCTCCACTTAAATGCCTCCAACAATGGTTACTCCTCCACCTCCCTGAGCAGCACATTCCAATGGCCAATGGGTCTTTCTATGAAGAACTTCTTCCTAACATCCAGCCTAAACCTCCCCTGGTGCAGCTTGATACTATGTCCTCTTGTTCGGGTGCCAGTTGCCTGGGAGAAGAGACCAGCCCCCACCTGGCCACAACCTCCCTTCAGGTCATTGTAGACAGCAACTTTGTTCTAGTGTTTTATACTCACTAGTCTAAGCACATCCCAAAAGTTAGGATTGTGTTTTCAGGAGGCTTTAAACCCCTGGCTGACACTTGGATCAACTTCTTGTCCTTGTGCATCTCTAAATTTTCAGTGCCCAGTAAAAGAGGACAAACAAACTGCTGAGGTTGTCTATGTTGCCTCAGTCAATTGGAAGTGAACTCGAGAAGTTTAAACAGAGTATCATCACCTCAAAACTTTTGCCAGACTTGTTGAGCTTGGTAACTTAAATGTCACAGAATGAGGAGCAACAAGGCAAATGGATGTTCTCAGATATGTGGGAAGGCAGGAGTAGCCATATTTTTATGACATTAGAGGAATAATCAATCTTTGTCCCTGCTCACTGAAAGGGGCTTGGACAAGATGAGCCTCAAGGGTCTCTTCCAATCAATGAATTCTATGATTCTGTGACTTGGGTCTTTGGAGAGCTGAGCATCTAGCCAAGGTGAATTATAAAGACACACATGTCAGTGTGTGGTGGTTTGAGCCTTAAATGGGGCTTAAGAGCTCAGATGGAGGCCAGGCTGAGAATCCATCCCTTGCTCCCCCTTCCTCTTTCCCAGTAGAGAGAAAAAGAAAGGGAAGGAGCAAATCCACCAAGAAATAATTTGGGTTTGGCTTTGAAGTAGAGAGATAAAGATTTTTCTTTAAACAGTATATATATATATATATATATATATATATATGTATATGCTTTTGTGTGTGTATATGTATATACACATGTACATATGTATATGTGTGTGTATATATATATATATATGTAACAATAACAGGCAGGGTTCACAAGGGTAGGGAACAAGGATGGATGGGAAAGGAAAGAAATATGAAATACAAACCCAGTCCTTTGCAAAGTGTGGAAGCAGCAGGGAGGACCACGTGGCAGAGAAGCAGCAAGTCAGCAGCAACTCTCTTTCATCCCTGTAAGGCAGAAGGAAGAGAGCGATGGCTGCAATGTCCTCCCCTTTATACCCCTGCTGGACAGTACTGGGGGGAAGGGGGGAGTGGAACAGACCAAGTCAGTTCCCCAGTTGGAAAACACACTTCAGGGAGGGCAAAAACTCTCACAAGCCCTCTCCCCCTGCTTCCAGGATGGGCATAGCCCATCACACAGTGGAACACCAGAAATGTGACAAATCCAAGTACTGATCTTTTTTCTACTTTATTTGGCATACAGCATTCATGCAGTATCTCAAATAAGGCATCACTGAAAGTTTTGCTACTGAAGGCATTTACAGAGCATATCAAATATATTTCCTGTTGAGTAAACAGAGACAATCTCATATGCATCCTGTCCTGCACTGCTGTTCATGAGGTGTTAAAATGATCTGCAGAATTTGTGGCTCCTTTTTCTAAATTATTTAATTAGTATTCAAGAAAGGAAAGAAAAAAACTGTTTGGACAGGCAGACAAATCATATTGCTTTCTGTGTGCTGCTGGTAGAAATTGCATCAATATAGACTTGCAATTTGATGAATGATTGATAAATTTTTCATAGACTTCAGGTGAGATATTGCAGTTGATGTTCAAGCCTCACCATTTGAGCAGGAAATAAGAGTGGCTGTTGAAAACATTGAGTATGAGGTTTATCTGTGGACTAACACACAAACTCCAATAAGCACTGGAGGGGAAGGAGCTGGGTGGAAAGGACAAGACAAAGGACTACTGTTACTTAGCTGTCATTTTCAGGGTGAAATTCCCTCCAGGAGGCTTAAAGCAACACTTCTGCTGTGAGAATGCAAACTGCTGAACAGCTCTAAGCAAATCTCATGGTATGAAATGGACATAATGTTGATCAAATCATAGAATCCACCAGGTTGGAAAAGACCTCAGAGATCATCAAGTCCAATCTAGTACCTAACACCTCCTGACAACTAAACCATGGCTCCAAGTGCCACATCCAATCCCCTCTTAAACACCTCCAGGGATGGGGACTCCACCACCTCCCTGGGCAGCACATTCCAATGGCCAATATCTCTTTCTGTGAAGAACTTTCTCCTCACCTCGAGCCTAAACTTCCCCTGGCACAGCTTGAGACTGTGTCCTCTTGTTCTGGTGCTGGTTGCCTGGGAGAAGAGACCAACACTCACCTGTCTGTGAGCTCCTTGCAGGGAGCTGTGGAGAGCAATAAGGTCTTCCCTGAGCCTCCTCTTCTCCAGGCTAAGCAACCCCAGATCCCTCAGCCTCTCCTCTTAGTGCTTGTGCTTGAGACCTCTCCCCAGCATCGTTGCCCTTCTTTGGACTTGTTCAAGTGTCTCAATGTCCTTTGTAAATTGAGGGCCCCAGAACTGGACACAGTAATCAAGGTAACAGAGCAGCTGTTGGTTGAGGCAACCAACAACTGCTCTGAAAAGTAAGATGGCGGTGGGTCAGGTAATAAAAATATCACACAGCATTGTTGGGACAGATAGACCTATATTATATGGCACAGTAAACAACCATTCATTTTGGGTGCTTCATTGAACTATGCTGAATTCTGATATGCTGGATAGTAAGGCAAAAGTCTCCAAATACCTTTTCTTTATCCACAAAAGCCTCTGCAGCTCATTCACTTTTAACACATTCCCTGCCCAGCTTGTGCCAAACAGCCATTTCTGACATGTGAGGCTGGGATTGGTTTTTTTTTACAAACCCTCCTTGCATTTAGAATCTAAAAATCAATCAGAAGAAGCAGACAATTTTACTGTTTACAGAGCAAAAGCTTAGCTGTAGGGACAGAGAAGTTCCATCATTCTGCAGATAGCAAGTGCAGGCTGATGAGTCCTTTGTAGCATCAGATCCTAGCAAAATGTGTTGCTATTTTTCATCCCCATCAACAAATGTCATGAACAAATGTCATTTAAACAAACAGGTATGTTCATAAACACTGCAAAAAAATATGTCTTGCTGTCTTAAGTACATCGACTGTGATTGCTGAAACAAACCATTGCAATCTGCCTTGTCTCTCAAACTTTTATTTAAAGAGAGCTGTGATTCATAAAAAGAAACATTCCATATGAATTCTTCCTTCCCCTTTCTCCTGCTTTGTTTTCTTCTATGTAAACAATCATCCACTTCAATGTATGTCTTGCACCTTCAACAGATTCTCCAGGTTTTGTTTTTCGTGTGTTTATCTTGGCTTGGACAGGAGCACACTGTGTTGGGTTGGGAACTGGCTGGAGGGCCATGCCCTCCAGTAATGGTGAATGGTGCCACATCCAGCTGGCGGCCAGTCAGTAGTGGTGTACCCTGAGGATCAATGCTGGGCCCCATGCTCTTTAATATCTTCATTGATGATCTGGATGAGGGCATTGAGTCCAGAAGACACCAAGCTGGGGACAGGAGTTGGTCAGCTGGATGGTAGAGAGGCTTTGCAGAGGGACCTCAACAGGCTGGACAGATGGGCAGAATCCAACGGCATGAGATTGAACACATCCAAGTGCCGGATTCTGCACATTGGCCACAACAACCCCATGCAGTGCTACAGGCTGGGGTCAGAGTGGCTAGAGAGTGGCCAGGCAGAGAGGGACCTTGGGGTACTGGCTGAAGGTAAGCTGAATATGAGCCTGCAGAGTGCCCAGGTGGCCAAGAGGGCCAATGGCACCCTGGCTTGCATCAGAAACAGCGTGGCCAGCAGGAGCAGGGAAGTCATTCTGCCCCTGCACACTGCACTGGTTACACCACATCTTGAGTCCTGTGTCCAGTTCTGGGCCCCTCAGTTTAGGGAGGATGTTGACTTGATGGAATGAGTCCAGAGAAGAGCAACAAAGTTGGTGAGGGGTTTGGAACACAAGGAAAGATGATGAGGTGCTGGAACGTGTCCAGAGAAAGGCGATGAAGCTGGGGAGTGGTCTGGAGCACAAACCCTATGAGGAGAGGCTGAGGAAGCTGGGGTTGTTAGCCTGGAGAAGAGGAGGCTCAGAGGAGACCTTATTGCTGTCTACAACTACCTGAAAGGAGGTTGTAGCCAGGTGGGCGTTGGTCTCTTCTCCCAGGCAATCAGCACCAGAACAAGAGGACACAGTCTGAAGCTGTGCCAGGGGATGTTTAGACTCAATGTTAGGAAGAAATTCTTCATTAGAGAGAGAGATTGGCCATTGGAATGTGCTGCCCAGGGAGGTGGTGGAGTCACCATCATTGGAGTTGTTTAGGAGGAGACTTGATGGGGCGCTTGGTTGCATGGTTTAGTTGATCAGATGGTGTTGGATGATAGGCTGGACTTTAGGATCTTGAAGGTCTTTTCCAACCTGGTCTGGTCTGGTCTATTCTATTCTATTCTATTCTATTCTATTCTATTCTATTCTATTCTATTCTGGCATTTGCAGTCCTTGATGCTCAAAGAGCTATTAAGTTGTCTGTTTTGTTGAATATTGCATTACTTGTTCATTGCTATATTTGTATTTGTCTTATGTAACCTGTATCAAGGGAAATTTTTTGTTCCACATGCATTCCTTTTGGGTGTGCTGCAAGAGAGGTGTTCTTTCCAAAATAATAATTTACATAGCAATTTAGAAATATTTTCTGAGTTTAAGTACCTTCCTGTGTAGTACTTTTCTCACATCCATCTCTTTTAAGTGATTTGTATGCTTTGCTTTCACATGAAAAAAAGCTGGAAGTTAATGAATACCAGCTCATGCTTTACTCTTGTTAAACAGTTCAAAATATTCCCTCAGAAATGATTCTGCTTCCATTAGTAGAAATTTTGAATCCTCAGGAGAAAAAAGATTACTACTGAGTCTGGAAATTGCTCCTTTCTGACTTCATGTAGTGACATCAGGCTTGAAGACAAAAGCTCAAGAAAAATAATAAAACAGGCAAACTGAACCCAATGGAAAGAAGGGAAATGATTGAGCCAAATAATGTGAGCAGGTTGAAGAGTGTGAACTCACTGGATGCTGGATGTGAAGAGGAGATACTGGTGTGGGGGTTTGCTTTTATGCCTTCTGTATATTAACACACAAATGCCCTGTTAAAAGAGAGGCTCTTTTGGTCTTTCTGGCTTTGTGATTCTGCTCAAGTCCCTAAATTCTGAATCTTCTGAAAGAGTCATCCTTAGTTTTGCTAAGGGGGTCTCAATGTTTGCTAGGAAACAACTTCATTCTTTACTGCCCACTTCTGATCTGAGTGGTCTAGATCACAGAATCTCAGAATCACCAAGGTTGGAAGAGACCTCAAAGATCACCAAGTCCAACCTGCCACCACAGACCTCATGACTAAACCATGGCACCTATGAATATTGTCTTTTGTGAAGAGGGAAAAGAACAAATAGGTATGATTGTCACTGACAGAACAGTGTCTGAGCAGAAAAATCTCAAGCTTTACAAAGCTGCAGTGCTACAGTGGCACTGAAAAGCCACAACATCTCTAGCAGAGAGCACTGTATAAGCAGATTTCCCTAGACCACGTTCACACTTGATGTCTACTACTACTACCATGAATTTTCAGGTGAAAAGTGTGTTCCTGAACAGAGAAAGCCAGGACACAGCTCATATGCAGATGTCGACATCATGACCCCTGAGGCACTGTTCATTTGGTAAATTTTCACATGGAATAAGTACCAAAGGCAAAAGGAATAATTACAAGAGTTCTGTGATGTAGTGGAGAGTCAGACATTCCATTAGTGAACTCCTCCTCACAGCATACTCTCCTGTGGTCTAATCCAAAGATGTTTTATTCCTAAAGAAAAATGTGAATACTTTCTTATAATGGTCAGCAGGACTGTGGGCACTCCTACAATGTTGCTAATTTCAAACAATTAATTAAACCAAGCATATTTGGCAAGAAATGCATCAAGGAGTATGCTTGGGGGCTGCAAGGAAAGCAGAAAGACTAATACATAGAAAAGAAGCATGAAAGTGTTAGTAATATTTTCAGGAATGCCTGGATTATGATGAATCCTCTCAAGATTAGCAACAAGAGGGCACTCTTAACAGGTCATGGAATCATAGAATTCTTTCACCTGGAAAAGATCTTAAGATCATTGAGTCCAACCATCAACCTAACACCACCCCCATGGCCATGAAACCATGTCCTGAAGTGCCATGCCTACACATTTTTGTTTTAACACCTCCAGGGATGGTTATTCCTTGGGAAGAAACTCTCGAGGCCAAGGAGCATTCCTGTGCAAGCCATCTGGCACTGGGAACAGGAATTGATGTATTTTTCTCATGTCTTCATCCTACACACACCCCCTCTGAGATGCAAATAAATGTACTCAGTTAGAAAGTAATAATTGTTTACTTATAAACCCGAACTTGGATCGTTTCCAACTATCTCCTCAGCTATTAACTGTTTTTAGATCTTTTTCTCTCTCCTGAGATATAAAAAGAGTTGTTTTGCATAGGATTATTTTATGGTTTTGAGAAGCATGGGAGGTGGGGAGGTGAGTGGGAGGAATTGTTTTGTTTTTGAGCCTTCTGATGGGGAAAAATTGCTGAAGGATTAGGCTTTTAAGACTATATTTGCAAGGTTTCCCTCGTTTCATAACAAAGACCACAGACAAGCTTGTCTTAGAGATGTTTAATTGCAGTTTACTTAATGATGACTACACTTTGCTAATTCTGAATTCATTTTCAAACGTCACTACTGAGGTTCAGCAAGAAATATCACCAGTTCTGTCAAGGTTCCAGAGTTAAGAAATGAATGTTGTCTTCTAGACATGAATACCACACTTCAGAGTTTCTTTAGGAATATCAAAGAAATCATAGTAATAATAAACAATCTGTGAAACCTGGCATTGGATAAACCATTTGCTGATTTATCTATTACTCTTAGCCAGGAATAAATTCTAGTTGTACAGCTGTTTAATATGAAGTATGACCACAAGTGAAATCTTGCATTCTCTTCTGTAGAATATTTTAACTTCTAACTACTCCTCACAGTAGAAGAAAGAGCAAATCATACCTCTTTGAATCCACCTTTGACCTTCTCATCCTTCTCCTAGGCTTACATGCAGTTTCAGCCCCATGTGTGTTGATGACATTCATTACATGTAAATCATTAGTCTCTGCCTTTCAGATGAACTTAACTTCTGACAATCTAATGTGGAATGGAAATGTTGAGGTACAAAATATACAGTTTAGGTCTACATTAGACACTGGACAAACAAACTGGCTGGTGATTGTTTTTTGGACTAATATCATAGAATCATAGAATCAATCAGGTTGGAAAAGACCTCAGATCATCAAGTCCAACCTGTTACCTAATACCTAACACCTCATGATATCTAAACCATGGCTCCAAGTGCCACATCCAATCCTTTTTGAACTCCTTTGGGGATGGTGACTCCACCACCTCCCTGGGCAGCATATTCCAATGGGCAATTACTCTTTCTGGGAAGAGCTTTCTCCTCACCTTGAGCTTAAGCTTCCCCTGGTGCAGATTGAGATTGTGTCCTTTTGTTCTGGTGCTGGTTACCTGGGAGAAGAGACCAACCCCCTCCTGGCTACAGCCTCCCTTCAGGTAGTTGTAGAGAGCAATAAGGTTTCCCCTGAGCCTCCTCTTCTCCAGGCTAAACACCCCCAGCTCCCTCAGCCTCTCCTCACAGGGCTGTGCTCCAGACCTCTCTCCATCCTCATTGCCCTTCTCTAGGCATGCTCAAGTATCTCAATGTTCTTCTTAAATTGAGGAGCCTAGAACTGGACACAGTACTCAAGGTGTGACCTAACCATTGCTGAGTACAGGACAGAATGACTTCTGCAGGCTTCCCTTCAAACTATGTGTTGGAGAAATTTCTCTTTCTGCAATATAAAGTCCTTTTTAAGCAAGATTAAGCAGTCCCATTGCCAATGATTCCAGTTTGGTCCTTACTTGGATCATAATGGATTATTTCTTTCTCATCTTTTTTTCACTACACAGTAAAGATAGAGTCAGGTTTTGGAGGGAATTTCCTTGGAAAAGCATGGAGGGATCTATTTGCCAGTCCTCCCCTGCCCTCTCCTTTCCTCTCCTCCTCTCTCTCCTAAATAAAGTGCATATATTTATTTTCAGCTGTGCTACCAGCCTGTATTCTCTCTGCTAACCAGCTTTCTGAAATAGCTTCTCCACAAATCTCTTTCCCGAGGCTGAAATCAGTCCAATTGTTTGCTTGCCAATAGGATTTATCTATTTTTTGTAATTATTATTATTTCTGAGCAAAATGACTTTGAGACCAAAAAAAAAATTGCTGCTTGTTCTGTGTTCTTGTCACTGGGGAAAAAGCTGAGCCCAGCTGCCCTGTTGCATCCTTTCCCACACTTGGTAGCACTCCCCTCTGCTTGGTGGGGAGGCCTTTGCTAGGGAGCTCTTGGTTTAATGATACCTCTGAGATATAAATAACTCATAACATATTTGGATGTCTACTCAGATTAACTTTGAGGTACATCTTTGCCAGAGTACAGAGCTATATCTCTTAACAATGCAGAGGCACTGCCAGGCTGTCAAATTGTTATCAGAGGGAGGAAAGTTTAAAGGTGTTGGAATTTTTTTATTCTGAAGAGTAGAAAAGTTATAAAGATGGCTGCAGCAGCGTTGTTTATCATCTCAGTATATGCTGCAGCCTTAAAGTGACTGAGCCCCCAGCAAATCCTTTCCTTATTATTGTTTATTAAGTAAAATAACACAAATTTTGGAGAGCAGAGTCTTCCTTCCATGGCATGGGAACCATCCCTGTTACTGGACACACTTAAGGCTATTGCTTCTGTGTGTTTAAACACAGTAAAGAAATAATGAGGCCATTTATGAATAGAGATACCGTGCTAAAAGCATTAGCACATCAGTTTGTATGTAGAGCATTAGCACAGTCAGTAACATCAGCCACTGGGTGACACATGGACTCTTAGGTCTTAGGTGAAGTTTAGGTTCAAGGTGAGGAGAAAGCTCTTCCCAGAAAGAGTAATTGGCCATTGGGATGAGCTGCCCAGGGAGGTGGTGGAGTCCCCATCCCTGGAGGAGTTCACAAAAGGATTTGACATGGCACTTAGAGCCATGGTTTAGTTGTCAGGAGGCATTAGGTATTAGGTAATAGGTTGGACTTGATGATCTCTGAGGTCTTTTCCAACCTGGTTGATTCTAGGAGTCTGTGATTCTGTGTGAGTCTTGCACGCAGATTTCCAGTTCCAGCCTTTTGAAGACTGGTGATGAGCTCATAAATGTACAGTTACATCTCTCATGCTTCTTTCCAGAGTGCCTGTTTCTGATTATCAAGCTGCTGAAGTAAACAAAGAAGTTGTTTAAAGCTACAGAAGCAGTTTTCTAGCAGGTACAACCTGGTCTAGGCTTCCTCATTTATATTTAATTGTGACTGCTGTTTGCATGAGGAGTAAATCAGAATAGAGTAAGTCTTGAATCAGAATAGGTCCAGCAGCCATTAGAAGAGGGAATTAGTGCTGAAAACATGCTCTCACAAGGTCATAGAAGCTTCAGGAGTGACATGGCCAGTTTGAGACAACCTGTCATAACCAATAGTCTGTGTATGTCTCCCTCTGTCCCACCATTTGCTTTCTTGTTCCTAAACATTACATATCTCTGCTTCTTTCACCATACACTTTCATTGCTGATGGAACACAGTGTCAGATTGGCTTATAGAACTTTTTTCTACTCATGCCCTTTAGTGGAGAATCACAGGTCTTGCACTGAATCTTTAACATGTAGTTCAAGGCACTATGGGATAGATCCAAGAAAAATTGGCTGGCAAAAAAATCAGACGACATACATGTTTTAACTATTAAAGAGCTTCTTATGATTGGAGAAGTGTTCTATCAAACTGAAATGACCTGAATGAACATGTTTTGTGATTGTTCTGAATTTCCAATATAAAAAAGAAAGGGAAAATACCCTCAGTAGAACAATCAGTTTGGGTTTTAGCACAAGATATGCTGGAAAGAATGGAATGGAATGGAATGGAATGGAATGGAATGGAATGGAATGGAATGGAATGGAATAGAATAGAATAGAATAGAATAGAATAGAATAGAATAGAATAGAATAGAATAGAATAGAATGGAATGGAATGGAATGGAATGGAATAGAATTAACCAGGTTGGAAGAGACCCTCAAGATCATCGCATCCAACCCATCAACCAATGCAACCCACCTAATCAACTAACCCATGGCACCAAGCACCCCATCAAGTCTCCTCCTGAACACCTCCAATGATGGTGACTCCACCACCTCCCCAGGCAGCCCATTCCAATGGGCAATCACTCTCTCTGTATAGAACTTCTTCCTAACATCCAAGCTAAACCTCCCCTGGCACAGCCTGAGACTGTTTCCTCTTGTTCTGGTGCTGGCTGCCTGGGAGAATGATGACATTTAGCTAAGAGGTCTGAACATGGCCTATGAAGATGAAGGCCAGTGTTTAATTTGTTTCCTATTCTGCAAAATAGTATTTTTTTTCTCTGCAAATATTATCCAACAGGCTCTCAAATTAGCACTAATCAAGGCACAGCCAACATAATTGGGCAAAGGGAACGAGAAGCATAGTCTAAATAACATTGCTTAGCCTGCGAGCCAGATTTGTATCCTGCTTCTCTTCTGAAAGTGCTGTAATTATGGTAAACACTGAAACCTCACATAGATGAATTTAAATGTTTTTAATATTCACCATGTGATAGCACCATGGTGGAATGACCTTATGTGAGTAGCTAAAGAGAAATTCCAAAAGGCATGACTGGCAGAAGGGGACAAATTGATTTTTCTGGTAATCTTCAGCGTGTCTGTAGAAATCATTTATCTTACTAAGATGAAGGATAGTGTAGAGCATCCTTCCATGTTTGGCACAACAGATTTCAAAGCAGAGTTTCAAGGTACCTGAAATGTTTTCAGCAAAGCAATGGCTTCCATGGTATCCACTTCGAAGAAGCCTAATAACTCAGAGTCACTGAATCGAGGCCATTCCCTTAAATTGCCAGCTTGAATAGCTTTAGAAGATGGCATTCATCAGGCAGGAGGCTGCCTCTGGCCCTGAAGCTTCAGCCCATGAGGCTGAATTGCTCTGGACTGAAAGGGTGCATATTTGATAACTCAGCACCTTCTGCAGACCTGGAACTCTCTCTGCTACATCACATCACGTGAAACCAGCCCTGGTATGCAACCAGCTTCAGTCTTGCCAACAGCTCTTCACTGATATGTCAAATTACTCTCAATTAGTGGGGTCTTTTTCCAGCCATAATGTCCACTTTATCTCTTTTAGTTGTAAACAGACCCCTTCCACCTATTTAGTCAAAGCAGCTTTTCCTTCTTTTCTTCCATATTTGGTTAAATTAACTGAAATGACCTGCAAGGTCGCTGGTATCTCCAGACTGGATCAAAGAATGTAAGCAGTGCACCACAATCTACTTTAATCCCATTACAGCCATGTCACTCCTAGGCTTTCCTTGTGATTAGACAATTAGATACCAATGGATTTCTAATGGATTTACTACAAGGCATTAGCTAATGAAAATTCTGCAGTGTTAGCTGCTTGCCTTTTGGTTATAATGAGAAATGAAACACTGTCAGAGGAATCTGTTAATTTAATAGCCTTCCTAACAATGTTAGGAGTGGTAGGGAAAGAAATTAAGCATGAATTGCTGCTGAGGTTAACCTGCTCCATGAGTTAGCCCCGTGGCTAATTTGAAGATGCTTTTTAATTATTGCATAAGCAAACCTGAGTGACCAACCTTTGAAACAAATGTATTTGATTTTGTGTCCCCAAGTAGGATGCATTGCTTCAGAAAAGCAAGCAGCTGATTGTCACCACGGTGCTGGAAGAGTTAGTCAATAGTTTAGGATTCATGGAAATAAAGAGGAAATGTTCTGTTATGGACACTGAAAAGAATAGAATAGAATAGAATAGAATAGAATAGAATAGAATAGAATAGAATAGAATAGAATAGAATAGAATAGAATAGACCAGACCAGACCAGACCAGACCAGACCAGGTTGGAAAAGATCTTCAAGATCCTAAAGTCCAACCTATCATCCAACACCATCTAACCAATGAAACCATGGTGCCAAGCACCCCATCCAGTCTCTTTCTAAACACCTCCAGTGATGGTGACTCCACCACCTCCCTGGGCAGCACATTCCAATGGCCAATCTCTCTTTCTGGGAAGAATTTCTTCCTAACATCCAGCCTAAACCTCCCCTGGCACAGCCTGAGACTGTGTCCTCTTGTTCTGGTGCTGCTTGCCTGGGGAAAGAGACCAACCCCCACCTGGCTACAACCTCCCTTCAGGTAGTTGTAGAGAGCAAGAAGGTCTCTCCTGAGCCTCCTCTTCTCCAGGCTAAACAACCCCAGCTCCCTCAGCCTCTCCTCATAGGTCTGTGCTCCAAACCCCTCCCCAGCTTTGTTGCCCTCCTCTGGACACCTTCCAGCAACTCAACATCTTTCCTAAACTGAGGGGTCCAGAACTGGACACAGGACCCAAGGTGTGGCCTAATCACTTCTGAGTACAGGGCAGAATGACTTCCCTGCTCCTTCTGGCCACGCTGTTCCTGATCCAGTCCAGGATGCCATTTGCCTTCTTGGCCACCTGGGCACACTTCAGGCTCATGTTAAGCCTACTATCAACCAGTACCCCCAGGTCCCTCTCTGCCTGGCTGCTCTCCAGCCACTCTGACCCCAGCCTGTAGCTCTGCATGGGGTTGTTGTGGCCAATGTGCAGAATCCGGCACTTGGATGTGTTCAATCTCATGCCATTGGACTCTGCCCATCTGTCCAGCCTGTCAGGGTCCCTGTGCAGAGCCTCTCTACCCTCTAGGAGATCAACTCCTGCCCCCAGACTGGTGTCATCTGCAAATTTACTGATGATGGACTCAATACCCTCATCCAGATCATCAATGAAGATATTATAGAGCATGGGCTCCAGCACTGATCCTTGAGTTAGCTAGAGTTTAACTTATCAGGAGTATGCAGAGATTGGTGGCACCTTACCCCTATGTGGAAGTCCCTCCTGTGACTACAGCCAGACTGAGGAAAGTAAAATCGAAGGTGGTGTGAAATAGCCTCAGCATTTTTATTGCCTCATGTCCTGTCAGAGAAATCACAGCGCTCCAACAGTCAGACTGCCTAGATAATCAGTCAGGCAGTTTCCAAATTGTTTAAATAACCATAAAACCTCTATGACAAAAAGCCCAATTATGATCTTGACAGCTGTGGTGTGTTTTTTGGGGGGGAATAAGTGAATAATGGTTGAAATCCAGATGTGGTGGCTATTCACTGCCCTGTTGTTCATGAAACCAGTGGGCAGATGTATATCACAGTAGAACCAGCACTCATTTACACTCTTGTTGGCAGATGGAGGAGAGCCAAAGACTGAATATGCCTCTGAGATTTCATTGCCTAATACATCCTCTTGCCTGATCCCTGTCAGGCAACTGTGAGATTTCCTCCCTGGATGGCTGATATGTGTGAGGCTGGATTGCTGTGGTCTCGACCACAGACATTTTGTGTATAAAAGCTTTCACGCTGTAATCCTGTCTCTTGAGTGCTCTTCCAAGGCATTCAAAAGGAAAAGGATGATTTAGTGTATATTAACATCTGAATCTCATTAGCTAAGCTAATAAGAAAGGTAAACAGACGTGATGTCCCTGAATTCACACCTCCTCTGGATCTACAAGCTCTCAGATATGATAAACCAGGGGTTTTTTAATTTTCCCCTGACTTCAAAGTGATTGGTAACTGTGAGCAGATAATTTTAAACAGAGACCTACTGACCCAAAGTGTTAAATCTTTGTGCAATGTTTTGAGGATACAAAAGCTTTGCTCTTTAAATCACGGCAAGGGTTTCGCCAGCATCTGCTGTATGAAAAAGTGGCTTCTTGGTGCCACTGTCCAGATATGCCAATTTATAGCTCTTAGGAAATGATACCACTCCAAATTAGAAATGATGATTTCTCTTCTCTTCTCTTCTCTTCTCTTCCTCTTCTCTTCTCTTCTCTTCTCTTCTCTTCTCTTCTCTTCTCTTCTCTTCTCTTCTCTTCTCTTCTCTTCTCTTCTCTTCTCTTCTCTTCTCTTCTCTTCTCTTCTCTTCCTCTTCTCTTCTCTTCTCTTCTCTTCTCTTCTCTTCTCTTCTCTTCTCTTCTCTTCTCTTCTCTTCTCTTCTCTTCTCTTCTCTTCTCTTCTCTTCTCTTCTCTTCTCTTCTCTTCTCTTCTCTTCTCTTCTCTTCTCTTCTCTTCTCTTCTCTTCTCTTCTCTTCTCTTCTCTTCTCTTCTCTTCTCTCTCCGAACCTCTCCTCTCCTCTCCGAACCTCTCCTCTCCGAACCTCTCCTCTCCTCTCCGAACCTCTCCTCTCCGAACCTCTCCTCTCCGAACCTCTCCTCTCCGAACCTCTCCTCTCCGAACCTCTCCTCTCCGAACCTCTCCTCTCCGAACCGAACCTCTCCTCTCTGAACCTCTCCTCTCCTCTCCGAACCTCTCCTCTCCGAACCTCTCCTCTCCGAACCTCTCCTCTCCTCTCCGAACCTCTCCTCTTCACCCCTCCGAACCTCTCTGAACCTCTTCTCTCCTTTTTTTCCCCTCTTATCTTTTTTTTTTTTTTTTTTTTTTTTTTTTTTTTTTTTTTTGCTTTATGACCTTGCAAGCATGAGCTGTGCACATGGATCAAACACACTGAACAGTGAGGGGGGTTTGGGCCAAAACTGCCCAAGTGGAAGAGCAGCTGCAGCAGCTGGCAAGGTCCCCAGTCCATTTGTGGTTCTACACCTCTGCCCATTGCCCTGTGGCACCAGCTGGCAGAGGGACAGTGCAGGGTGTGATGAAGAGAACAGAAGGCTGAGTGGAGACATTATTGCTCTCTACAGATCCTCAAAAGAAGGTTATAGTGAGGTGGGTGTTGGTCTCTTCTCCATAGTATGAAGTGATAGGACAAGAGGAAATAATGTCAGTTGCACCAGGAGAGGTTTAGTAAAATTTTGTTTATGGCACGAGTGGTCAGGCATTGGAGCAGGTTGCCCAGGGAGATGATGGAGTGTGACCGGTTGAGGCTGTCCCCTTAAGAAAGGGAATATGGTGGTCGGAAGTTGGTAAACAAAAAAGACAGATCTAAACTAATTTCATTGGTAGATTAGGAGGAAGCACCTGCTGAACTGGGAGTGCAGCAGAGTATCCTGGGCATTCCTGCACTTTTATCTTCAGTCTGTCTTCCGCTCCTCTGCCGAGCAGCAGCTCTCTCTGTGCTGGGCTTTTGGCCAAGGCTTGACCTTGAAAAACTGGTAAACTGCAAGGCCTGTATTAACTGCTTTCCAATTAACACATAATTGCTTCTAATTTTTTTCTCTTTCTCTCTCTTTCTAACCCGCTCTGGGGAAAGGGGGAGAGAGGGGGGGAGTGGAGGGGGGAAGCCCCTCAGCAGAGGGGGGATCTCTCATTTCTGTGCTACTTTGTTGTATATTTTTGTATATATTGTAAATATTGTAAATTCTGTAAATTCCCCTGCATATCCTGTATTGCTTTTGTAAATATACAGCACCTATTGCTTTGCTAATTCAGCTGTGAGTTTTTTTTTCATTTCCCTTCAATTTTCTTTCCCTTTACTTTACAGGGGGGAGGGAGGAGGCTTTTTGGCCTTACCCTTCCAACCCTACGACATGGAGTCACAATCCCTGGAGGTGTTCAAAAAGCATGTGGACATCACTCTTTGGGACATGGTTTAGTGATCATGGTAGTGTTGAATTGACTGTTGGACTTGATGTTCTTAGAGGTCTTTGCCTATGATTCTCTGATTCCATGATGATGTCCTGGGTATAGCCCTTTGCAGATCTATTCATCAGAGAGCCCACCCTGCCTGACTGGGAAGGGTGCTTGTGGCAGAGGCTTCCCATCAGAAGCTGTGCATGGGTGTGCTGTGTGTATTTGTGTGTGTGTGTGCACATCTCTACAACCAGTACTATCTGGGACTAGAGAAGAAGGGCAGCTAGAAATTCATAAGTGTTTAATAACAGTATGTATTTGTCTAGCATTGTGCTTTATCTGCTGTAGAACATTGATTCTGGATGTGCAGTTTACTGATTGCTTGTTAAGTACATGCCATTAATAATTCAAAGCCAGCTTTGGTGTGACTGACATGAGCAGCTTTGGCCCATGACAGATACAGACTGGATAGTTCCAATCTAGGGAACAGGTTTGAGACACAAGTTAAAATCTGCTGTAGTTTCATTAGCATTCAGCTCTATTATTTAACTATATTCCTGTGTGGTTGTATTGGTGAACAACTTACTCCTTGACTACAATCCAAGAGTTATACTCTGGCCCTTACATTTTTTCCTTGCCCATTTCAATCACAAAAACGTGGCTGAAAGTCACATTTTACTTATAGCAGATTCTTCCAGAAATAATCCTTCTTTTTGCTTAAACAGTAAAGTTTAATAGACACACTGTTATTTTCCTTGGCTTTTAAGGTTTTTGGTTTTACTGTGCATGTTTATTAATTCTCTGCATTTACTACCCAAGCTTCCTGTCCATGCATCACTCAAAATAAGACAAAAGAGACTTCATTAAGTGAAAATTCTTGATATCAACCTGCTGTTTGTAATTTCTGCATCTCATTTGCAGGGATCATCCAACCTCTCCTAGTAACATTCAATATTTGTACAGTACAGGTGGCATAGCAAGAGATGAAGTGCACCTGGGCATTTACTTCCTTTAACTTTAGTTTCTTGTTTTGAAGATGAAAAAGCCCCAACTATAGACAAGACAGCATCAGTTTATTATTTATGGCGTCCCATGGTCAAATAAATGCCCTCTAGCTTTCCACACAATTCACCAACAACTGTCAACACTGAAAACAGAGTAACAATCAGGGTGAATCAAATCCTATGAATAAATAATGAAATCTATTTTCATTTGAAATTCAGTGTCACTATAAAACAAGAACAACAACAGCAAAAGCCAGCAGCAGTTTCTCTAAAGAGCAATAATAAAAATATTTAGATCCAAGAGGGGAAACAAACAGATCATGAAGCATTGTCAGCTCAACAGGACTTCTAAAAGACCTTGAATAACTGGGAATAGAGAATTATTCTGTGCACTAACAGAGCAATGAGTGGTTAGAGAAGTTGTTTGTGCTTTCAAAGAGATGCACAAGTGAAATGCTAGATTGACTGAGTCAGCAACAGCAATTATTCTGCTGTGATTATTTATAACAGCAGGAATGTTTATAGTCATAGAATAGAATTAGAGTAGAATAGAATTAACCAGGTTGGAAAAGACCTTTGAGATGATTGAGTCCAACCTATCACCCAACACCATCTAATCAGCTAAACCATGGCACCAAGTGACCCATCTACTCTCTCCCTAAATACCTCCAGTGATGGTGGTTCCACCACCTCCCTGGGCAGCACATTCCAATGGCCAATCTCTCTTTCTGGGAAGAATTTCTTCCTAACATCCAGCCTAAACCTCCTCCGGCACAGCTTGAAACTGTGTCCTCTTGTTCTGGTGCTGGTTGCCAGGGAGAAAAGACCAACTCCCACCTGGCTACAACCTCCCTTCAGGGAGTTATAGAGAGCAAGAAGGTCTCCCCTGAGCCTCCTCTTCTCCAGGCTAATCAACCCCAGCTCCCTCAGCCTCTCCTCACAGGGCTGTGCTCCAGACCCCTCCCCAGCTTTGTTGCCCTCCTCTTGACACCTTCCAGCAATTCAACATCTTTCCTAAACTGAGGGGCCCAGAACTGGACACAGGACTCAAGGTGTGGTCTAACCAGTGCAGTGTACAGGGGCAGAATGACTTCCCTGCTCCTGCTGGCCCCACTATTCCTGATCCAGGCCAGGATGCCATTGGCCTTCTTGGCCACCTGGACACACTGCTGGCTCATGTTCGGCTTACTATCAACCAGTACCCCCAGGTCCATCTCTGCCTGGCTGCTCTCCAGCCACTCTGACCCCAGCCTGTAACACTGCATGGGGTTATTGTGGCATTGCTTTGGAAAGAAAAGACCTCTAAGATCATAGAGCCCAACCATTGACCTAACACTACAGAAAATGATGATGTGGAAGTACAGAACTCCAGTGTTGAAATGCTATAAACTGAATACATATCCATGTAGGCTGCAGATGGATCTGTGAGTACTTTTTCCATGGTACAGATGGATGTGTAAGTGCTTTTTTTCATGGGCAACCATGGAAGTGGAGCTGGGGATAGAAGAGACACATCAGGAGGAAAAGTACTGGAAGTACTGTTTTTCTTCATAAGTTTTGGTGTTGGCCAGGAGAAAAATATCATGAAAAATTTAGTGTAATATTTGTGGAGAGAATGAAAATCTTTTATGCTTGTAATAACACAGATTTCTGCCAACAGGCAGTAATTTCTAGATGATTCAACAGCAGATTCTTTAAGCTCTTCTCATCAATTTACTTTAAGAATATTATGCCTACTTTTCCAATCCCCTTCAAGATGTTTCCACTGATTTGAGATTTTCTACCAGCAAAGTAAAGCCATGGAAATGCACATGAAATACAGGCTTCAGGTGTGTCTGCAGCTGACAGATGCCTTCTCATATTCACTTAAATATTGGTTTTCTAAAGTGACAGAGAAAGGAAGGTTTTTGCACAGATAGTGAGAAAGTGCTTAGGAAAATATAAGGACAGATGGATGGTTCAGAAAGCTTTAGTTCATCATCATCACCACCATCATAAAATGTCAGTAAGTAATAAGGAGGTAACATGAAAGAGAAAAAGGCAAAAAATTAAAAAGGAAAACAAGAAAAAGGAGAAAAAAATAAGAAAAATAAATAGGCAAAAAAAAGGAAAAAAGAAAAAGAGAAAGAAAAAGAAAAAGAAAGCAGAGAGAAAAAGAGAAAGAGAAAGAGAAAGAGAGAAAGAAAAAGAAAAAGAAAAAGAAAAAGAAAAAGAAAAAGAAAAAGAAAAAGAAAAAGAAAAAGAAAAAGAAAAAGAAAAAGAAAAAGAAAAAGAAAAAGAAAAAAGAAAAAGGAAAAGGAAAAAGAAAAGAAAAAGAAACAAATAAAAAACAGAAAAAGAGAAAGAAAAAGGAAAAGGAAAGAAGAGAAAGGAAAAGAAAAAGAAAAAGAAAAAGAAAAAGAAAAAGAAAAAGAAAAAGAAAAAGAAAAAGAAAAAGAAAAAGAAAAAGAAAAAGAAAAAGAAAAAGAAAAAGAAAAGGAAAAAAAAGGAAAAAGGAAAAGGAAAAAGAAAAGAAAAAGAAACAAATAAAAAGAAACAGAAAAAGAAAGAATAAGGAAAAGGAAAGAAGAAAAAGGAAAAGAAAAAGGGAAAGGGAAAAAAAGAAAAGAAGAAGAAACAAAAAGAAAAAAAGGAAAATTAAAAGAAAAAAAAAAAAAGAGGAAAAAGGAAAAGGAAAAGAAGAAAAAGGAACAGAAAAAGAGAAAAAGGGGAAAAAAAGGAAAGAAAAAAAAGGAAGGAAAAAACCCCAAACAGAGAAGAAAAAGTGATTTGGTGCAAGGCTAAATGTGAATAGCACATTGTAATGACCTCAGGTATGAAGGTACAGGTAATATAACCTTGAGAATTGCTAAAACTTCAAGGAATTGGTGAAATATAAATGAAAAAATGAATGTATCAAGGGTGGGAATAGTTGCAGCCCTTCTATTCGTATCACAGTGAGAGCAGGAGAAGGGAGAAGAGAATTCTGGAATCCAGACAAAGCCCTGAAGATAAATAAAAAATGCATAAATTAGCTTTCAAAGGACACAGTTGATTTTGCACTTTTGCCTTTTCAAAGCAGTTTCATAAAGAAATAGATCAAAAAGGCTAAAAGGGTGATGAGTAGAAAGGCTGCGTAGGGTTAACTCGCACCTGGAAAACTGCTCTAACTTTGCTATGTGAGATTTATTCTGGTCATTGGCAAAGCTTATTACAATCACTGAAGTTCCTATGGATTTCAACTGGTCTCTTTATTGAATTCTCATCATTAAATCAATCATGGGCTGGCTTTTAATTAACTTTAAAAAAATTAAAAAGGGCAAAAAGCCACCAACCCAGGCAGGATATTTATTGCAAAACTCTTCCATTTTGAACATGTCACACTTGTTTTCTACATACATATGAAGCCTTCAAGCGTGGTTCTGACAATGGGGCTCTGATTGCTTAGCAGCTGCATTTGAACAATATGCTGCTCTTCTGTATTATACTCCAATGCCCTATTTTTAATAAACAGTGCTGATGAGAATAAAAATAAAATATGTGGCCCAGGTTTTGCTTCCTGAATCATGGCATATTCTTGATCACAACAGAGTAGCTGTGGTTTCACACCATTGTGAAGGGGATGAGAGCTGTCGTACAAATCTACAGCATCCGCTCCCAAAACTCTGCACCCAGAGGGTTTTGTTAATATTGGTCGCTTTCTTCTTGCCAGATTTGTAAACACTACCTTTTTATGCAGTCACGGTATCACAGTATCACAGTATCGCTTAGGTTGGAAAGGACCTCGAGGATCATCGAGTCCAACCTAACAACACAGACCCCATGACTAGACCATGGCACCAAGTGCCACGTCCAATCTCCCCTTGAATGCCTCCAGGGTTGATGACTCAACCACCTCCCTGGGCAACCCGTTCCAATGACGAATGACTCGCTCGGTGAAGAACTTCCTCCTCACCTCGAGTCTAAACCTCCCCTGGCGCAGCTTGAGACTGTGTCCCCTTGTTCTGGTGCTGGTTGCCTGGGAGAAGAGGCCAACCCCTTCCTTGCTACAACCACCCTTCAGATAGTTGTAGAGGGCAATCAGGTCATCCCTGAGCCTCCTCCAGGCTAAACAATCCCAGCTCCCTCAGCCTCTCCTCATAGGGCTTGTGTTCAAGGCCTCTCACCAGCCTTGTTGCCCTTCTCTGTCCCTTCCCTAGACACTAGATCAGGTTGCTCACAGCCAGTCTGGCCTTAAAAGCCTCCAGGGATGAGGCTTCCACCACCTCCCTGGGCAACCTGTTCCAGTGTCTCACCACCCTCAAGGGGAAGAACTTTTTCCTGACATCCAATCTCAATCTACCCATTTCTCTTTTTTTCCATTCCCCCTAGTCCTGTAATTACTTGACACTCTAAAAAGTCCCTCACTAGCTTTCCTGTAGGCCCCCTTAAGATACTGGAAGGCTACAATGTGCTCTCCTTGGCACCTTCTCTTCTCCAGACTGAACAGCCCCAACTCTCTCAGTCTGTCCACATAGGAGAGGTGCTCCTGTGAGCACCGTAGATTGTATGCCTCCATATATTGCATGATTGATGATTCTGTGCCTTCAGGTGCCCTAATACCAAAAGAGTTCACCAAGATGAACAGGTACTGTTTGGTTTTTGCTTGGTTTTCTATTGGTTGGTTGGTTGGTTTGGTTTTTCTTTTCCACTGTGAGAAATGTTTCTGGTTAGAAACTAGGTGGCTGAATGAGATGCATCTTTCCATTAGGAAAAAAACTCCTTCCATGGATGAATCCATAGCAGATGGCTAATACCAGAGAAAGTCAGTAATGTTAAAGTTAGTTCTTCCTGCTGATTCTTATAGTAATATTTGCAATACAGTACCACTTTTTCTTCAGTTTTCTCCCCTTTTCAACTGGCATCCTTCATCTTCTTAAGTGTTTATGCTAATTGTCTCATAATGTACAATCACTCCAGTCTAGCAATTATCAAACTACAAAATGTTGCTTTACAGCAAACTGTACACAGATAATGTAGAAATGATTAATATCTCCAGTATTGTTCATTTGTTGCTATGGAAATACTCTTCCTCTATAGAGCTATTAGTAAACACTACATTAGTGATGCAGCCAATGACAGAGAAAACCTTGGCAAGCACTCTGGTAAAAATTGAGATGTATATTGTTAGAGTTCTACAGTTTCAGCATAAATACATAGAAATATAGCTCTTCCTCATGCCTTTGTATGCTAAAAACATTCATTTTAAGTGCAGCCTATATAGGGCAATAGTTTTCAACTGAAAGAAGTTAGATTTAGATTGAGCAATGAGAGTGGGGGTAAGTTACAGATGCTGCTCATCACAGTATCACAGTATCACAGTATCACTTAGGTTGGAAAGGACCTCGAGGATCATCGAGTCCAACCTATCAACACAGACCCCATGACTAGACCATGGCACCAAGTGCCATGTCCAATCTCCCCTTGAACGCCTCCAGGGTCGATGACTCCGCCACCTCCCTGGGCAACCCGTTCCAATGATGAATGACTCACTCGGTGAAGAACTTCCTCCTCACCTCGAGTCTAAACCTCCCCTGGCGCAGCTTGAGAATGTGTCCCCTTGTTCTGGTGCTGGTTGCCTGGGAGAAGAGGCCAACCCCTTCCTTGCTACAACCACCTTTCAGGTAGTTGTAGAGGGCAATGAGGTCACCCCTGAGCCTCCTCTTCTCCAGGCTAAACAATCCCAGCTCCCTCAGCCTCTCCTCATAGGGCTTGTGTTCAAGGCCTCTCCCCAGCCTTGTTGCCCTTTTCTGGACACGTTCAAGTGTTTCAATGTCCTTCTTAAACTGAGGGGCCCAGAACTGGACACAGGACTCAAGGTGCGGCCTAACCAAAGCAGAGTACAGGGGCACAATGACCTCCCTACTCCTGCTGGCCTCAAGGTCAGGTTGGATGGGGCTTTGAGAAACCTGATCTAGTGAAAAATGCACTTGCTTGGGACAGAGAGATTACAATTGCATGACCTTTAAAAGTCCCTTCCAATCTAAACCATTCTATAATGGTCATATTGACTGTTGTGGGGTGGTTGAATGACTGCATGGGTGGTGCTGCATAAAATCTGTGTTTGTATGAATGAACAACTGCAACACAGAGCTCTAATAGGTATTCAACATTATTTTTAGGTGTATGATTCCACACACATGGTTTTTAACTGTGGGGTAATATAAAATGCTCACTGCTACGCTGACCTGGAGGAGCTCCATAAAATCTCTTAATGGTCTACATCACAGCTTCAAATGATGCAGTTCATTACAATTAATGAAGAGTGGTACATCTGGAAGTGATTTCATATTGGATATGGTCATAGTCATTTTTTCTGTTCACTAAATCATGATGTTACCTCTCTGGCACGATCTTTGCATTTTGATACATTCATTTAAAGCCTCCTCTTTTATAGTCTGTTTTGATAACCTTTGCTGGATGCAATATCCAAAATAGCTAATTCTGAGGAATAATCTATAATTTAAAAAAAGAAGCACAAAAATATTCTGTTCCAGTTGCCAAATTAGACCATTTGAAAATGTTATATAATGCCTAAACAGCTTTGATGAATCCTTTTAGTCATTTCTATTGTACAGTGATATTGACATGTCATTAATTTTGTTGCAGATCTCAGGGAGAGAAATCAACATTTAAAGGTTTACACTTAGTACAATCCAAGAAAACAGAAAATATTCTCCCTACCCCTAGTGCTAGGAATAGCTTCCTATAAGGTGCTTTCCTATAACCAACTTTAAAGCAAGGCAAGCTGTGTAGATTCCTGTGGGAACCTGGAACACATTTCATCTGGCTACATCATTATGGAAATTTTGACCATTGGCTCTTAATTAAGTATTCTCATTTGCATGATGGAAGTTCATCAGTTTGGCTAGATACCATTCATAGCTCTGCCTTGCTTAAATTGCCTTGTGTGGAGAGTTATGCTGCACTACAATAAACAGAGAAAAATCCAAAACCTTGTTAAGGGCTGAAGATAACTTGGCACTTATGTTGCATATTTAGCATGCAAAGAAGACTTTCTTAGGGCTACAGCAATTGGAGCTTGAGGCAGTAGCAGCAGCTGCCACTATGTTCTGCTGAATTAAAATCTTTCTACAGGCTAAGAAAATCTTAAACTAGTCCTACCAGCTAAAATATTGAAAATAATCTCGTGGTTGATGAGATAATGGCAGTTGTGAGCAGCCTGGGGCTCTAAAGCAAGAAGAAATGAAAGGCCAAGGATCTATTTTTAAAATAGTGCATTTTTCAACCCAGAGACCTAAGGAAGAGTGTCCAGAATTATCACAGACATTGCAGAAATTACAGACTCAAGTCTCATGTCATTAAAACAAAACAAACCAAAAAGTTCTGGCATGGCCTTGCTATAATCTCATCGGTGGTCAATGAAAAACTCATGTGCTCTCATGAAGCTCAGATGGCTTCAAACCAACATCTAAAGGCAAACATTTACTATTTCTGGCAATAAAAATATCTTAAATTTCAACTGGAGGATGGTAATCAGGATGTGTTAGACTAAATACGGGTTACAAGTGTTATCCATGTTGAGGTAACCGGTCTCTGACCTTAGCCTGGAGCTACCATGAAGCCTGGCTGAATATTACTATGCATAATGAGGAAATACATCATATCATTGACTTAATCAAAATATGAAAATTAATCATTGCTGTATCTGCCTTTGGGAATAGAATTTTTTGCTAAATGTTAATTAGCCAACAGAATTAACAAGCGAGCTTTTTAATCTCTTTTACCTCTTTATTAGCTGATGAGCTAAGTACCCCAAGGGAGCTTGGGCTCCTACCCCCATCAGTTTGACTCCTTGCATTGTGCCCAAGCATCACACAACTGGGTCTCTATCTTGAGAAGCATCTGTTGAATCCAGTGCTTGGTAAAGAATAGAAATGGAAATACAGGAGCTAAAACTGGAATTAATATTCTGCCATGCCAGAATGATGTAAGTATTTTTTTTTGTTTTAATTCCAATTAAGGCTCAGGTGAAATAATTTATTTCATGTTACAAATCTGATAAATTGCTGTAACTCATTTTGTCCCTGTTGAAATCATTTTAATAATCACTATTTAAATGACTCAATTTGCTTCAGATCAGATCAGCCTTATCATGAAGCAGTGAAAAAAAAAATCATATAGGAAATGAGAACTGGATGAGGCTGTTCCACAAAGCCTAGGCTATACAGTGCCTTAACAAAGTGGGGGAAAGGGAAGACAAAATTAAAGAGAGGTGGTCATTAGGAAATAAAAGTTTGGATTTTCTGATTTATATATATATTTTCTTTTATATATATATATATATATATATATATTTAAGGGCAATTGAAAACTTCTCTCTTGGAAAATAACCACAAAGTAGCTCTAAGACAGAACTGGATTACATATGGACTCTCAGTTGCATGCTTGTCAGTTCTATCATTATTATTATACTATATTTCTATTCTATTCTATACTATTCTATTCTATTCTATTCTACATTATATTACATTATATTATCATTATATTTAGGCTGGAGGTGAGGAGAAAGTTCTTCACTGAGAGAGTTGTTAGCCATTGGAATGGGCTGCCCAGGGAGGTAGTGGAGTCACCATCCCTGGAGGTGTTCAAGAGGGGATTGGACGTGGCACTTGATGACATGGTTTAGTCATGAGGTCTGTGGTGACAGGTTGGACTTTATGCTCTTTGAGTTCTCTTCCAACCTTGGTGATTCTGTGATTCTGTGATTATTATTGTTACTATTACTATTATTATCATTATTTTGAAGTGCAACTCTCATTGTTAAAAGAAGAACCAAAACTTATGTTTTTTTAGGCAGATGGAGAACTGCTTGAGAGGGTACAGCAAGGGGCCACAAAGATGATTATGGGGCAAAAACACCTCTCTTATGAAGAAAGGTTTGGGGCTTTTTAGCCTAAAGAAGAAAAGACAGAGGTGGGATCTTATGAATGCTTACAAATACTCGCCAGGAGGATGAGGCCACTCTTTTTTCAGTGGTGCCCAGTGGCAAGACAAGAGGTAAAAGGCACAAATTTGAGCATTGGAAGTTTCATCTAAACATGAGGGAGAACTTTACTTTGAGGGTGGCAGAGCACTACTCAGAGAAGTGGTGGAGTTTCCCTGTCTGCATACTTTCAGAATAGAATAGAATAGAATAGAATAGACCAGACCAGACCAGGTTGGAAGAGACCTTCACGATCATTCTGTCCAACCTACCGTCCAACACCACCTAATCAACTAAACCATGCAAACCATGCAAATCTGTCTGGATGCTGTACTGGGCAATCTATTCTAGGTGAACCTGCTCTGGAAGTGGGACTGGAGTTAATCATCTCCAGTGATACTTTCCAACCTCTATCATTATGTGATTGTGCGGCTTGCAAAGTGCTTAAAGCTGAACAGACACAAACATGAATCCTGTTTTCTTCCTTCAAACCTCCAGGTTATAGAGGTGTAGATTCCTGGTATTTCTTTTCAAGCTGCAAGCATTTTCCTCTCTGTCTCCCCAGATTTCCAGATCTGGCTGTGTGACAAAAAGTTTCAGAAGCTCTCTCACCCTGTCATACTCAAGATCAGTCATTTCACACTACCAGCAGGCCCCTTTCTAACACAGAACTAAAAGTGTTAGTAACACTTGCTTTTGCTAGAATCACTTTTGGACTGGTTGATGGGACGAGGAAATGTGTGTGTATAACAAGATGTGCTCCTTTTGGTGATACAGTTGGCATTTAGAAAAATGTGCAAGCTAAATATAAATAAAAATAAGACACCCCCTTCATATATGTATATATACACATATATACATATGTGTGTGTGCATATATTTATATAAGTGTGTGTGTATTTTTGTGTGGGATGCCTGTGTATGTTTTAATTAAATAAAGCCCCTAATGGAATGAAAGAAATATTGCAAAGCTATGCAATAGGCACCAACAAAAAAAAACATCCCTTCTTTTCTCTGGGCTTTACAGTCATGCCATTAATTATGATGAATTCTCTCTGCATTCATGGGGTTGTAATATGAAATCCCTTAGGAGTTCTGCTGTAATTTAGCATTAATTAATTTCCACCTGCAGTAAAGCGTTACCAAAACTTGAATAATGAGGTGCTCATTGCCCTTCTCACTGGTGTCTCTGATTTCTTCCACTGTCTTCTTCCTTTTACCTCTAGCAGGCAGAAGGTTACTCTATGTATTTCTAGAGAGCAATATACAGAACTAAGACTTCCCTACAACCACTAAGACCTAAAGTAATTTAAATGTGTTCGTTATCCCTCGAGTAATTTGCCACAACTAATCCTCACAAGCAGGTCTAATGCTGGCTCCTCTGGGACATTCCTTGTTTCTGATTAATGTTAACTGTGAACCCACATCTTGAAAAATACACCAGTGGAGGACTGCTATGAGACATCTTGGACACTGAAAGCCTGCACTGTTGGTACCAATGGAGATGCATAGATCTGTCAAACATGAATCTGTATGAGACAGTTGGGGAATGCCCTAACAGCAGCCCATCTAGCCTGGCAGCAGCACAGCTTTGAATACACTTGAACAGGGACTACAAATAAAACTGCAATCCTGATCTTCCACCCTCTGTTCCCAGGGCTGAAAGTGCTAGAATATCTATCCATACATTGCAAGTAAAGCATGTGGGCAAACATCTCACTTCGACCTTTAGTAAATCTATATTTAAGTAGCTGCAGTGTAGGTAGTGTAAGTGAGGTTCTCTCTCCATAGCTGTATCTTAGCTAGTTGTATCTGTAATGGCAGCTCCTTCTCACTCTGCTATTTAGTTGCTTATCCCAGTAAACAAAGCAGGACTGAAACTCAGAGGGTCTTTTCAAGCCTTCCAAAGTTCCAAGAGATTTGGTGTCTCTTGAACATAACAGTAGGATTGTAACTACCATAACATAAACCCAAACAGCTCAGTATTTTGGGGTTGTCCTTGCTGGATTGATTTTGTCTTCTCTTTCAGCAGAAGTGGATTTGACCTGCCACGTATTCCAGTCACGTAAATAAAAAGGAATCATGCAGTACTCAAACCGTCTTTTATACTCCTTCAGTACTGCTAGCTTAAAAATATACTTCTTGAATACTCTTATCTTAAATACTACTTCTTAGAAGAAACATCTTCCAGTCAGAAGGCTTAAAAAAATGCTCATATTTTTAAAGTGACACCCACTGCTATTTTAACAAATGGTAGCGTCTTTAAAGTACACTAGAGAACGACATAAATTATAGTGTAACTGCAACAGCAAAAAGAGTGAACTCAATATGGTGTATTAAAAATACTAAAGGTCATTGTGGAAAGTAACTAGGAAACATGATCAGCAGTTTTCCAAGCTACATCCCCAGTCAGTTTGTTGGGACAATAACCTAGTAACAACTCCAATAAGATTTTAATGCAAGTCTTTAATGGAGGCCCTATTATGGTACCATTTACGATGTGAGCTAATGACGGCAAGCTGATTTCAATATCACTCCAAGGGGATTCCATTATGAAGCCATTACAAGATGAAGCTGCAATAGCAAAACACTTTCACGGCGAATCCACAGAGGCGGCGTGATGGTTCCATTACTGGTTCCAAAGCGCTGCGATGACACTCCAAGGATTTCACTACAAGCCTACAGAGACCATACCAGCGTGTAAAATGATGATATGGATGATGTGCTGCTTTGCAGATAGACTGGCTTTTCCATTCTAAACTACAGTTTTGTTCTGAGGCATTGTATCAAAAAAGTAATGATGTGAATCGTGTCTTGTTTCCTGCATGCACTCCCAGACACATCGCCTTAACAAGCAAAGCCTTTCAATCTTCTTCATTCTTTTTCAGCATTAATCTTGTTGACACATTTGAGAGAGGAAGTCAGCTTAGCTCTATTTCTTTTAGGTCATGAAACATGACCTAAAATGCTACATTTTTACCAGGAATGTATCATTTACTTCAGCACTCACCTACTGAGGTGAATGTAAGAATAATCCAAGGTTAGTGCTATTGTGCAATAATATCTTCAGCTGTCCCCAGGGGCAGGATAAGTAAAGTTGCAAGATCTGAAATTGTTTGGAAACTTTCCTAAATCTAAAAAGAAAATTCTGAGTTAAAATGATAGAGGTGGGCAATCTCTCTTTGTTTGTGAGGTTAAATTCTCTTGTAAATTGTTAGGAAAGGGCCAATGTTGTTAGAACTGCCTTTGGCTATGCTGATGGACCATTGCATCAAGGGTAAAAGGTTCTGGAAAGGTATGCTAAAATACAGAAAACAAACAAAAAAAACCAAATCCATCATACATAAACATCTTTTTTCTTGGTAACATATTCAGAATACAAGAGTTAAGAGGCTTCCAATATATATTTTTTTCCAAAAGCAACACATCCAAGTGCCAGGTTCTACACATTGACACCAACAACCCCATGCGGTGTTAAAGGCTGGGGTCAGAGTGGCTGGAGAGCAGTCAGGCAGAAAGGGACCTGGGGGGACTGGTTGATAGTATGCCGAACATGAGCCAGCAGTGTGCCCAGGTGGCCAAGAGGGCCAATGGCATCCTGGCCTGCATCAGGAACAGTGTGTCCAGCAGGAGCAGGGAGGCCATTCTGCCCTATACTCAGCACTGGTGAGGCCACACCTTGAGTCCTGTGTCCAGTTCTGGGCCCCTCAGTTTAGGAAAGATGTTGAGCTGCTGGAACGTGTCCAGAGAAGTGCAACAAAGCTGGGGAGGGGTTTGGAGAACAGCTCTGTAAGGAAAGACTGAGGGATCTGGGGTTGTTTAGCCTGGAGAAGAGGAGGCTCAGAGGAGAACTTATTGCTGTCTACAACTCCCTGAAGGGAGATTGTAGCCAGAACAAGAGGACACAGTTTCAAACTGTGCCAGGGGAGGCTTAGGCTGTATGTTAGGAAGAAATTCTTCACAGAAAGAGAGATTGGCCATTGGGATGTGCTGCCCAGGGAGGTGGTGGAGTCACCATCACTGGAGGTGTTTAGGAAAAAACTGGATGGGGTGCTTGGTGCCATGGTTTAGTTGATTAGATGGTGTTGGATGATAGGTTGGATTTTATGATCTCCAAGGTCTTTTCCAACCTGCTTAATTCTATTTTATTCTATTCTATTCTATTCTATTCTATTCTATTCTATTCTATTCTATTCTATTCTATTCTATTCTATTCTATTCTATTCTATTCTATTCTTCCCTCTATTGTGCTATATAATGAGATTGCAATCAAAATTGTGTGTGTGTGGTTGGCTTTTGGCTTACTTTGGTTTTCCTAAAATAAGATTGAAATAAATCTGAATAGACCTTCTTTTCCAGAATATTGGAAAGGTTTGTTCAGATTTGGCTTGAAGCATCAGTTTTGGAATGCTGAATTCTTCTGTCAAGTGGAATTGCTATTTTTGTCTAAGCTCTCTAACTTATATAGAGTGCTTTCCTTGCCAAACAGCATATATCTTCAAAACCCTTTGTGGGTATTAAAGTTTATAAATCTAAATAATTAAGCATGCCAAAAGCAGGGCATTTGAGAGCCCCTTTTAGATGAGTGCTTGCCATTCAGAAATTGGGAATTATTATCAAACCCCATTCTCTTTCTCTTCAATGCAAACACAAATATGTATCATTGCTGATACAGCAGAAAGAAAACCCTAAAACTCCCAGAACCCATGGGGGTAGGTTAAATTTCATGTCCTGCTGCTGCTAATGCTCTTTGTCTGACATCTTATTAATTAATGTGTTCAGCTCAGCAGATCAAGTGCTTTTGTGCAAAGGATCTTTTATCAGCATATTCCTTCCTTTGCTGGTTTTAACCCACTGCCTTCCTCAGATTCGGAGGAGCTCTAGCCAAGTCTAAGCAGTGTGCTCTTTAACTTCTCATGAGTTCATCATTCTGTCCATTGCATTTCAGAATTGTTAAATCAAATTGCTGATTTTAACCAAATTTGACAGCAGATGAGTAGTCTCAAAGATGCTGAGATTCCCCAAGCTTCAGGAATATAGAAGGAAGGTTAGAGAAAACAAAAGCAAAACATAAAATGTTGTTAATACTCTCATTAGAGGCAAAAGCAAAATATGAAAGTGGGTTTTATATTACTGCAGCATCCAGCGACTCTTTTCAGTATTGATACCGCCTACAAGAGTGAAGGATAGACTCTAGTCTCAAAATTGCAAATATTTATGCTAAAGTCTCATAAGCCCATGTCTTTGTTGTGATTTCAGCTTGCATATTCTCTCCAAACCACCTAGAGGAAACTTAGCTCAAGTCTTTCCGTGCTGCATTTGTGGTAATAGTGTAGCAGTATAAAACAAGAGTTGCTAATGGACTTGAGGCCCTTTAGAAAATGAAGAAGTGAAGGGTGCTGTGAGCCTCTTATTTAGAAGAAAGTCTTCTCTATGGTTAGGCCACACCTTGAGTCCTGTGTCCAGTTCTGGGCCTCTCAGTTTGGGAAAGAGGTTGAGATGCTGGAAAGTGTGCAGAGAAGGGCAACAAAGCTGGGGAGGGTTCTGGAGACCTGTGAGAAGAGACTGAGGGACCTCGGGGTGTTTAGCCTGGAGAACAGGAGGCTCAGGGGAGACTTTATTGCTTTCTACAGCTACCTGAAGGGAGGCTGTAGGCAGGTGGGGTTGGTCTCTTCTCCCAGGCAACCAGCACCAGAACAAGAGGACACAGTCTTAAGCTGTGCCAGGGAAGGTTTAGGCTGGATGTTAGGAAGAAATTCTTCACAGAAAGAGAGATTGGCCATTGGGATGTGCTGCCCAGGGAGGTGGTGGAGTCACCATCATTGGAGGTGTTTAGGAAGAGACTGGATGGGGTGCTTGGTGCCATGGTTTAATAGTGTTGGATGATAGGTTGGACTTGATGATCTCAAAGGTCTTTTCCAACCTGGTTAATTCTATTCTATTCTATTCTATTCTATTCTATTCTATTCTATTCTATTCTATTCTATTCTATTCTATTCTATTCTATTCTATTCTATTCCATTCCATTCCATTCCATTCCATTCCATTCCATTCCATTCCCTTCCGTTCCATTCCATTCCATTCCATTCCATTCCCTTCCGTTCCATTCCATTCCATTCCATGGAGACATTCAGAAAAGTCTTATCAAATGCCTGATCTTCTGTTCTTAATATGAAGAATCAGAGAGCACTGGGTTACACTGCCTTCTTCTTTGCTATTTCTAACCTTCAGAAAATCCTATCAAACTTTCAGTTACGCTTTTATTCTTCTAAGAGGTCTTAATATTATTTCAACATCACTGAAATAAATTGTTCAGTCATTCTCATCCCACCTCTATTTTCATGTGCTTTTGTTGTGCACATTTGGAATCTGTTCAGTAATCTTTTATTTTCTTTTTCTTTTTTTTTTTTCAGCTTTCTACAATCCTTTGAAAAGCTTGAAAGAGTTAATATTGTATGTTTGTTTTATATGCTACATGTAATAGAGGATCATAGCATTGGTTAAACTTCAGTGCTGGCGTTTGCAGCTTGCTTGACTTCAGCCTCAATGTCATCAATGCTCACAGAATCCAAAGAAAAAAAAACCAATCCAGAGCAGACTGTAATGCAGCTTTAATATTCTGCTGCTTCCACAATTGCAGCCTCTGCAAGCCATAGAGCTTGTGATCCTGTCCAAAAGACAGCAATTTGTCTGCAAGTGGAAAATGGATTTGTGACATGATGTACTGATTTGTCAGTATAATACAATAATAGATGTGGGGTAACAGGGCTGCTGCAAAATAAACTATCATTGGTAAATGGGCCTTGTCCACAATTAAAGCCTGGGTACTGAAAATAGAATCCTGCCTGACAGCAGGATTGCGTGTGTGGAGCTTGGCATGATCCATTTTGAGGGAACAGTGCCTTCCTTTCCAAGAATTCTTTAAATTCAGAATTAAATGCTCTATTTAAAATAAACATAAAACAGAGGTGTTCTCATTAATCACTTTCATCTGAAAAGGCTCTGTGGAGATGAATACTTTGGTGTTATGGATATGATATGAAAGATGTCAGGGTATTAGATAGCAATTTATCTTTATGCCAATTTAAAGACAAAGGAAAATCACACCTGTAAAGGTTTGATTTAGGGATTAGCTTCTCACTTTCAGAGTTCAACCCTTTCAAATTACCTTTGAAAGAGTTTTAATCTATAACATGAGTCTGTTATATTTTTCTGGGTCAGCATGTGAATTTCACTAGTCAGTCTCGACTGATTTTTGATGACCTTTGGGTTAGAAAACTCTTCAGACCAGGAACAAATATAATTTTATTTGAAAGTAAAGAACACTGCTGGAAGTATTTTTAGCCTCAAGACACAGCTGGGGAAAACTAGAGGGTGCACTGCTTAATTCCTTTAAAACATGGAACACATCTAAACTTTCACAGCTAAGAAGAAAAATGTTTGAGTGACTGCTATGTCTAGGAAGAACAGAAATACTGTGAATTAAATCAAAGGAAAACTCAGATTAGGTGATTATCTTTAGGCCTGTGTTCACATCAGGTGCCCTTTTGAATTCAGTGGAATCTTCAACTGATGCTTTCAACACAGGCTTCTGCAAAAGGAGGAAAAGAGAAGACCAGCCTCAGCATCAGTGATATCAACCACCAGTGACACTGGCTGATAAGCATGGGCTGTAGTCTATGACTGAGGAAATAGTAGAGAGGATGTTTCCAGGGGAGGTTTTGATTGGATATCAGAAGAAATTTCTTCATTGTAAGGGTTTCTCAAACACTGGAACCAGCTGCCCAGAGAGGTGATTGAATCCCCATCCCTGGAGGCATGTAATAAGAGGCAGAGATGTGATGCTGAGGGACATGGTTTAGCACCAGACTTGGCAGGGTTAGATAATGATTGGATTCTATCTTAAAGGTCTTTCCCAACCAAAATGATTCTATGAATCTATGATTGAGCAGATTGAAGGAAGTTCTCCTCCCCCTCTACTCTGCCCTGGTGACACCTCGCCTGGAATATTGCATCCAGTTTTGGGCTCCCCAGTTCAAGAGGGACAGGAATCTGCTGAAGAGAGTCCAAGGGAGGGCTACCAGGATGATTAAGGGACTGGAGCACTTCCCTATGAGGAGAGGCTGAGAGACCTGGGACTTTTTACTCTGGAGAAGAGAAGACTGAGAGGGGATTTAATAAATGTTTATAAATATCTGAGGGATGGGTGTCAAGTGGGAGGGGACAGGCTCTGCTCACTTGCTCCCTGTGATAGGACAAGGGGCAATGGCTATAAACTCCATCACAGAAGGTTCCACCTCAACATGAAGAGGAACTTCTTCACTGTGAGGGTCACAGAGCCCTGGAACAGGCTCCCCAGAGAGGTTGTGGAGTCTCCTTTTCTGGAGACTTTCAAGCCCCATCTGGATGTGTTCCTCTGTGACCTGTGCTGGATTCTATTGTCCAGCTCTGGCAGTGGGGTTGGACTCGATGATCCCTGTAGGTCCCTTCCAACTCCTAACATACTGTGATCCTATGAAAGCTGACTTAATTGTCTCTCAATATATTTGGACTTAGTAGAACACAGCTGTACTGTACGGGAGCCTCTTTAGGTTAGGAAGCATAAGAAACAGCATCTCGCATGTAATAAATTCTTCAGGCTGCCGAACTGTAGATGAACATGTAGTTGAGGTACACAAAGACTTGTTTGCAGTCCATTTGGGTGGGTGGCAGTTCTTACAGTGGTGGTGGATGTGTTATCATTTATTTAAATTGATAATAGTACCTTTATTGTCCAAGATCCAATGGAAATGAATGATAAAGGGACAGTCCTTCTAAAAGCTTTCAGCCCAAAATGACTGACAATAGATGGATAAGCTAAAGGCTGCTGGAGCACGAACACTATTCAACCTGACAACGGCAATACTTGCAAATTACTCAAATAACCATCCTCTGGCTTTGCTGTGAGCACTGTAGCCACAAAGTGTTTTAAGGGACATGTGTTTATGTTCATATTCCCTTTGTAGCTGCAGTCCACACTGTATGAAAAAAAAAACCACCCTGATGTTATCTTCATCATGTGACATCTGGGATGGAAGCAGCCAACTTACAGCTATATCAGGCAGCAGCAATAACCATCACCACTGGCAAACTCTGACAGACAGTTTTGCTGCCAGCATTGTTTCTTAAAATACAAACCTTTCCTGTTAAAAACACACTCTTTTTCATTCTCATGCCACCTTGATATCTCTGCTGCCCTCACTGTCTTGGTAAGGTCACTGGAAGAGGAACTTCAGGAGTTCTGAATTAGATCAGGATCCCTTGTGGAGATACAATTGCAGTTTGTATATCTCTGACTCCAATTCTTTCTCTCAAGGGGAGTCTAAATACAAAAATATGTGGTTGCCTTTGGAGCTTTTTAAGTCTTTGTGATTTCTCTTATGTCAAAATCATCAAAGATAGTTGCACAGGTGAAAAAGCATGAGATTTCCACACAGAAAGTACAAAACACCATCATCTCCAGCACACTGGGGGATTCTGACACAATATAAAATAATCCAGGGAACTGCTGATGAAATTTTCTTTAAAGTAAAACTAACTTAAAGTAGGGAAATGGGTGAATAACCCTTAAACAGCAAAGCACTGCAATAATGGAGAAAGGAGTGGGAGGACCAGATGGAAATAGAGTGGAATTATACCCAAATTGTCATTCTTGCTGTCATCACTACTACACAAAATAAAGACCTCTGCTGCACTAAGTTATCTCTGCTTTCCTCTGCATGCTCTGATATGATTTGCAGTTCTTCTTTTACAATAGTTATTCCATATTGGAGTTTAGAACTTGCTACTATTCTTGTGCTGGGAAAAGGGAACCCATCTTATCCAATGATTTATTGATAGTTTCATAAGCTCTGACCAGTCTAACCACATCACCTACCAGTTATTATTAGCACAACTACAACATCAACTCTTGCAGCTAATAATACACTTAATAATATAATTTCTAATACCTATAATAATAATTTCCTCCAGTGTAAATTCACTCTTTTAAATGCCTCCCAAAGACAGCAGCTTCAAGGAAAAGGGGTAGGATAGGAGTTACAGCAAGTTAAAAACATCCTGAATCCTTTGGTGGAAGAAATATGAACAGGGATTTCTTCTCCCTCACACTTGGGTCCCTGTGTGGTTATTAGCTTGCAAGTTTCCTAAAATCACAGTATCATAGACTGGTTTGGGTTGGAAGTGATCTGAAAGATCACCTCTTTCAACCCCCCTGCCATGGGCAGAGACATCTTCCACTAGCCCACGTTGCTCAAGGCCTTATCCAGTCTGGCCCTCAGACTACCTCCACTACCTCCCTGGGCAAACTGTTCCAGTATCTCACCACCCTCACTGGAAAGAATTTCTTCATCATATCTAGTCTAAATCTTCCCTATTCCACCTCAAAAGCATTGTCCTTCATCCTGTCACTACAAGCCCATGTAAAAATTCCCTCCCCAGCTTTCTTGTAAGCTCCCTTCAGGTACTGGAAAGCCACTCTAAGGTCTCCCTGGAGCTTTCTGTTCTTCAAGCTGAAATAACCTCTCATAACCTGTCTTCACAGGAGAGGTGTTCTAGTCCTCTGATTATCTTCATGGTTTCCTCTGAAACCACTTCAACAGTTGTATTCATTTACTGATCAGTAACTGCCTATTGTTTTGTGCTTAGAGTTTGGGGTACCTGGCACCATTCAGCATCTTTTCAGCATCTTTTCAGCATCATCCAGCATTTTTGCTTTCCTACCCTGTCTCTGTGTTCTAGATTTATAGACAGCTTGATCCACACTGGCTACTTGTTATTCCTGTCCAGTAACTAGCAAGATGTTGCAGCACAGAACTGCCCAAAGCTAAAAGGAAGATAGGCAATAGTCACCTTATCACTACCCTGTTGCTGTCTCAACTAAAATGAGATAAAAAGAGTTTGAGTCCAGATAATCCAAGCAAGTCCTGACACCCTGCAATGTTAGTAAAACCCTGTGGTCTTTTACTAGTAATTACAAAATGATATTATTGGATTTCCCCCTGCTTTTCTACTACATTTCAGTCTGAACTTCCACTGCTTCAGATGCTTGAGAAAATTTAGTATAGGTCTTGGGGGAGCTGGATCTCACATGTGAGAGTCTGTATCCAAGGGCTGCAAAAGAATTAAAATAGAGATAAAATGTGAACTGCAAATTTCTCAAGCAAGGGAAATACAGTATGTTTGTGTCTGCTGGGTGATAAGGATACTCCTCTTGACCTTGGGGTACCTAAATAAAGAGGATCACATTCACTGTTGATATAACTCCGGCATAAAGTCATACAAAGGAATTTATTTGGCTTAGACCTAGTCCTATGCAGATAATGTTTGTCAAGCCTAAAATCCCACCACTCACAGATACATGATAAACTTCCTACTCCATTATCATTAATGTGATAATTATTCTTCCTGTGTCATAGCTTTTGAATTCTTTGGCTGCAAATGTACTCATGGCCTAATGCTTCTTTCCTTGTGGGAAAGTGCACATACTTTTGATATATTAAAGATGTAGCTCTCCCACAGAGATAAAAAGACAAAAAGAAAAAGAAAGTGACTTCAAAATATTTACAAATCTTCCAGATTTATCATCTAAGTCAGAAAGAAACCCATATAGGACTCTAAATAATGTATGTGTTTATCCACTCAGCCTTGTCTTGTCCTTTTTTGTACACCATGGAAACATAACCAATCACCCCTCCAAAAAAAACCCCAGCACCCAAACCAAAACAATTTATAAGTCAAAAGCATTTGTCTTTTTCTATTTCCTGGGAAATGTTAGACTGCTGTGTGCCTGGTTGTATCAGAATTTGATGCAGGATATCTTGCAAACATCTGAACGTTCTATTTACTTACTGCAATACTTTCAATAATTGAATATCGTTCCAGAAATAAAGACTAACTTGAATGTTGTCCCAGAAATGATGACTGACCTGTAACAGATTAAACCAAAAGTTATATATATCCCCTCCCAAAAATAAAACAGATTTGAAGCAACTGTTTAAACCAAAAATTATATATATCCCCCCCAAAAAAGTATGAAAAGTGATTTTCCTAATTACATTGTCCTTTCATTTACCAATACCGGTGAAAGAGAACAGGATGGTACTGTGTATCATAAATGCCATAAAATCATCAATCACCTGCAGGGAAATTACCCATTTTCCTCATTTCTTTAATCCTTAGATGTTTTGACTGTGGAACAAAGACTTCAAAAGGAATAGTAAAAGCACAGTGCCAGAAATTGGGCACAAAGAGTGGCTGAACTGTTAAGCTGGACTGACTTACTTGTGACTCTTAAAGCATTTTCCAGATGTTTGCTCTGAACACAGGTCTGTGTGTGTTTCTGCCTGCTGTCTCCTAGGTCACCACAGTTAAAGGTGCCATTCAGATGGTTTTGACACCGTTTTATGAAGGTGCCAGACTGTCTGGGGAGTGCCTCTGTGGCAAGCGTAACAGAATCCCTTGGAAGTTGTTATACCTGGTATCTGCTTTCATTTTTTCTTTTCAGATGACTTCACAGAAACAAAGAATAGGAGATTGTGTTAATTATTTTTCATGGACAAGCCATTTTTAATCTCGTGGCAGTTGGTTACTTTATACCTATTTTTTTCCTCCCTCATTTTCAACATTCTGTTGCAAATAAGAACTTGCTTACAAGCACTGACTGCTTTCTCCCAGTAGACTGTGCTGCAAAGCACAGTAAGATATTGCCCTGGACTGCAGTTTCTCAGGTGTCATTGCATGTGTGGCTAGAATAGTTCTTGCCATGTTGAGAATTCATCAAAAAGAGAAGAATGGCAAATGAACACTATGACTGCAAAACAGTTTAAAGTGAGGAAAAGTCAGAATTCAATCTGACTGCCAAACTGATACTGCGATCCTTCACATGCATGCAAGGTTTGAGTATGTGATCACAAGCTGGTTTTGCCCATGTAGCACTGAGCCTTTAAATTTTCAGGGTTTGACCCTCAGTGCAATTTTAAACAGCATTTTAGATGTATCCTAATATCTCTTCTGCTCTCTAGGATGCCTGAAGGGAAGAGTAGTATGTTTATATCTTATCCACCTACATGAGCTGGAAGAAACTGCAAGTAGTGAGGGGGAAGAGTTGCCTGCTCCTCTGAGGACCTCTGCTATTGCAAGGCTCTTTCTTCCACCCTTTTTTGAGTTTATTTATTACCATAATAATTGCAGAATGGGGCCCTTTGCATCTAATAAAATGCTGCCCATTAAACTGAATAAGCAGCAACAAGTAACATTAACTAATAGAGCATATAATTCACAAAGTGTTGAGTGATAAAAGCACTTATTAAAACTAGACAAAAATCATGAAGCTAGTGAAGGATTTGGCAGTATTGAAGACTTAGCAAGAAAGCAACATGATCACACACTGTATGGCTACCATTGTATGATACAAATGAAAACTAGAAAAAATCATGAAGCTAGTGAAGGATTTGGCAGTATTGAGGACTTAGCAAGAAAGCAACATGATCACACACTGTATGGCTACCATTGTATGATGCTAATTAAAACTAGAAAAAAGAATGAAGGTAGTGAAGGATTTGGCAATGTTGGGGACTTAGCAAGAAAGCAACAAGATCACACATTGTATGGCTACCAAAAGTGTTTTGTACCTGGCCAGCTAAAAAAGACCTCTGAGAGCATCCAGTCCAACCATCAGCCCAACACCACCATGGCCACTAAACTATGTCCCAAAGTGCCACGTCTCCATGTTTTTTGAATACTTCCAGGGATGGTAACTCAACCACCTCCTGGGGCAGCCTGTTCTAATGCCTGACCACTCTTTCAAGAGATAAACTTTTCCTAATTTTTCTGGCTGGGTGGAAAGGCATAAGCCTACCCTGTAAGAAACACAGGTATACAGGCATGTGTCTGGAAAAGCCTGAAGGTAAATATGCTTCCCTTCCCTGTGGTGGGATGGAAGGTAAGGCCGAGAAGCCTCCTCCCTTTCCCCTTTGTAAAGTAAAAGGGAAAAAAAATTGAAGGGAAAGGAAAAAAAAACTCGCAAGCTGAATTAGCAAAGCAGTGGAGCTATATTTACAAAGCGATGTAGGGTTTGCAGGGGATTATTTACAAATTTACAATATCTACAATATATACAAAGATATACAACAGAGTAACACAGAAATGAGAGTGAACCCCTCTCGGCAGAGAGGGGGGTTCCCCACCTCCTCTTTCCCCTCTCTCCCCCCCCCTTTCCCCAGAGTGGGATAGAAAAGAGAGAGAGCGAAAGAAAGAAGTTAAAAGCAGTTTTGTGTTAATTGGAAAGGAGTTAATATACAGGCCTGGTATCTTATCGGCCTCAAGGCCGAAGCCTTGGCAGAAAGCCCAGGACAGAAAGCTGTTGCCTGAAGAAGAGGCGGAAGCAAGACTGACTGAGAAGTGCTGGAAATGTCCAGTATAGTCCCAGCTCAGAAGTGCTTCCTCCCACTCATCCAATGAAATTAGTTTAGACTATTCCTTCCGTTTACCAACTTCCGTCCACCATGTTCCCTTTCTTAAGGGGGCAACGTCAACCGGCCACAGTCCACCCCTTCTAAACAATTTCATTGGCTGTTCATACTGTCCATCCAATCCAAAACGATATTTACAGTTCGTGAGTAAAGTTCATAGTCCATTCCGGCTATGCTCAGATGTAGATGATTCAAAAGTCCAAGAAAATCAGAAAATGAGAAAAATGGAAAACAGTTCATTTCTTCACCGATGAAGCGAAGAAAAGGGAAACAGGGAAATCTCAGGGTCTCTTAGTTGACTCAGGGCTCTCAGGGATCTCAGGGTTCGTGCACCGTAGATTCCTCGTTGATTCTTCCTTTGGACGCGATGTAGCTGTACAACAGTTCGAAATTAACCTCTTTCAGCTAAAGTTAAATTTCTTTGTGGAATACACTGAATTTCACCATTCTCTTGCATTACCCAATAAGTGTGACCCGGACCTTCAGCTGAAACCACCCCTCGGATAGGTTTAGCCTCTCCTGAGGGTGAAAATACCCAAACAGTTTTACCTAACAGATTCTTTTCTCTAACAACAGGAACTCTATCACCTTCTACTTTCCGTAGCAAATCTGAATGTGCAGGTCCAGCTCGGTTCACTGAACCTCTGCTATTTACCAGCCAGGTTGCTTGTGCTAAATGCTTTTCCCAGTTTTTCAAAGATCCACCTCCCATGGCTTTGAGAGTGGTCTTCAACAAACCGTTATAGCGTTCAATCTTCCCTGAAGCTGGTGCATAGTAGGGAATGTGGAATATCCACTCAATACCGTGCTCTTTTGCCCAGTTCTTTACAAGGTTGTTCTTGAAATGAGTTCCGTTGTCTGACTCAATCCTCTCTGGAGTTCCGTGTCTCCACAGGATCTGTCTCTCCAGACCGAGAATGGTGTTGCGTGCAGTTGCATGTGGAACTGGATAAGTTTCCAACCATCCAGTGTTTGCCTCTACCATAGTAAGCACGTATTGCTTACCAGAACGAGAACGTGGTAGAGTG
Source organism: Melanerpes formicivorus (assembly GCF_026170545.1). Taxonomy (NCBI): domain Eukaryota; kingdom Metazoa; phylum Chordata; class Aves; order Piciformes; family Picidae; genus Melanerpes; species Melanerpes formicivorus. The sequence continues at coordinate 2,241,797 of NW_027142394.1, forward strand.
ATGTAGTCAATCTGCCAAGCTTCACCATACTTGTACTTGGACCATCTGTCACCATACCACAAGGGCTTAAGTCGTTTTGCCTGCTTAATAGCAGCACAAATGTCACAGTCATGGATGACTTGCGTGATAGCATCCATGGAAATGTCTATGGATCTGTCACGAGCCCATTGGTATGTTGCATCTCTGCCTTGATGTCCTGACGAATCGTGAGCCCACCGAGCTAAGAATATCTCACCTCGGTGTTTCCAGTCGAGATCAAGATTAGAGTCCATGTCTACTTGAGAAACTCTTGCAGCTAGATCTGCCTGATGGTTGTGTTGCTGTTCCTCAGTAGCTTTGCTCTTAGGAATGTGAGCATCAATGTGTCTCACTTTCACTGGAATTCTCTCGATTCGATCAGCAATGTCCTGCCACAGGTTGGCTGCCCAAATGGGTTTTCCTTTTCTCTGCCAACCACTCTTCTTCCAGTTCTTTAGCCAACCCCATAGAGCATTGGCTACCATCCATGAGTCGGTGTAGAGATAAAGCTTTGGCCATCTCTCACGTTCAGCTACGTCGAGAGCTAGCTGGACAGCTTTTACCTCTGCGAACTGACTGGATTCTCCTTCTCCATCTCTCGCCTCTGCAACTCGGCGTGTTGGACTCCACACTGCAGACTTCCACCTTCGCTTGTTTCCAACAAGACGACAGGAACCGTCTGTGAACAAAGCATATTTCTTTTCATCATCAGAAAGGTCATTGTAAGGAGGAGCTTCCTCAGCACGAGTTACTTTCTCCTCTGGAGGTTTAGCACAGTTGATGCCTTCAGGCCAACTTGAGATCACCTCCACTAGACCAGGTCTTTCAAGATTTCCCATTCGAGCTCTCTGTGTTATCAGAGCCATCCACTTAGACCAGGTTGAGTCTGTGGCATGATGTGGTGTGGAACCTTTGCCTTTGAACATCCAATTCAAAACTGGTAATCTGGGAGCTAGAAGAAGTTGTGATTCAGTTCCAATCACTTCAGAAGATGCTTTTACTCCTTCATAGGCAGCTAAAATTTCTTTCTCTGTTGGAGTATAATTAGCCTCTGAACCTCTGTAACCTCGACTCCAGAAACCAAGAGGTCGCCCACGTGTCTCACCTGGAGCTTTTTGCCACAAGCACCAGGTTGGACCATTGTCACTTGCAGCCGTGTACAAAATGTTCTTAATGTCTGGACCATCTCGGACAGGTCCCAGACCCATTGCTTGAACTACCTCTTGCTTTATCTGGTCAAAGGCTGCTTGTTGTTCAGGTCCCCAGTGGAAATGGTTTCTCTTTCGAGTTACATCATACAGAGGTTTCACAATCTGACTGTATCCAGGAATGTGCAGTCTCCAAAATCCCACTATCCCCAAGAAACGTAGGGTCTCTTGCTTGTTGGTGGGACTTGCCATGGTAGAGACTCTATTTACCACATCCACTGGAATGTGTCGGCGTCCATCCTGCCACTTCACTCCCAGAAACTGAATCTCTGTGGTAGGTCCTTTCACCTTGTCTCGCTTGATGGCAAAACCTGCATTCAGAAGAATGTCAATGATTTTGTTACCTTTCTTGAAGACTTCCTCAGCAGTTTTACCCCAGACGATGATGTCATCGATGAACTGGATGTGTTCTGGAGCACCGCCTTTCTCCAGAGCATCGTGGATCACTGCATGACAGATGCTTGAGCTGTGGATCCAGCCCATTGGCAATCTGTTGAAAGTGTACTGGATTCCTCTCCAGGTGAAAGCAAACTGAGGCCTGCATTCCTCTGCTATGGGAATAGAGAAAAATGCATTAGCAATGTCTATGGTAGCATACCATTTGGCCTCTTTGGATTCCAGCTCATACTGTAGCTCCATCATGTCTGGTACTGCTGCACTCATAGGTGGTGTCACTTCATTTAGGGCTCGGTAGTCTACCGTCAGACGCCAGTCTCCATTCTGCTTCCGCACAGGCCACACTGGACTGTTGAAAGGTGAATGAGTTTTGCTGACGACTTTCTGACTTTCCAACTGACGAATCAGATTCTGAATGGGCAACAAAGAGTCACGGTTGGTTCTGTATTGTCTGTGATGCACAGTCTGAGAAGCAACCGGCAATTTAATGTCCTGTATCTTATGTTGTCCCACAACTGCAGATTCATCAGAAAGTTCAGGTCTGGCAGACAGCTTCAATTTTTGTCCATCAATTTCTATAGAAGCTACTCCAAAAGCCCATTTGTAACCTCTAGGGTCTTTGAAACGCCCTTCTCTCAGAAAATCAATTCCCAAAATACAAGGTGCGTCAGGTCCGGTCACAACGGTATGCTTCCTCCATTGTTTACCAGTTAAACTTATGTTAACCTCTACCTTACTTAACTCTTGAGATCCACCAGTGACTCCCAGAATAGTTATAGACTCTGATCCCTGATAATTTGATGGTATTATGGTGCACTGAGCTCCTGTGTCAACCAAGGCCCTGTACTTCCGAAATTGTGAAGTGCCAGGCCACTGGATGTACACATCCCAATAGATTCTGTTATCTCTGTTATCCCTCTCCTCCCCCTGGCGGGAGGCAGGGCACCCCTAGTTATGGGGAACATGCGCACATGTGCATTGCACATATTGTGCAGGGTTATAACCTTGCATGATATAACTGGAGCCACTGTTGGAGCCATAAGAGTCGCTCTGGGGAACTGTGGAAGTAACAGCTACCCTTCTGGTATTGCTACCTCGGGTTCTGCCACTTTGCAATTCCCTCAGTCTCCTGAAAAGATTAGAAGTTGGTTGGCCATCCCAGCGGTTCATGTTCTCACCAAACTGATCACGCAGAGTTATCCAAATAGTTCTACGTGATTGCCTTGGTGGTCTGTTTTGGAATGACCTGTTTTGGAATGTCCTGTTTTGGAATGACCTCCTTGGAGGACGTGTATTCCTCACAGATGAGACTTGTACCCACCTGGAGGAAGAATTGAAATTATCCTTCTGTGCCAATTGGTATATGGAATCTTTTAGATCCTTCATGCAATTCTCAATCTTTCCAGACAGAGTTTCAATGGCTGAAACCAAAGAACCACGTGTCATGCTATCCTCCAATTGTCTCATTTGATCACTGAATTGGCCAACCGTGGGAGAAGCTCCACCATAACTTCTTGACACAATTCTGCTTGCCAGAATGTTTGCATAATTGGAAGGAGCAAGTTTGATAATCTTTTTAGCAAGACCAATACCCACAGGAACGTCATCAGGATTCAGAGTTTCATGTTCACCATAGAGTAGCTCTCTAACAGCAAATTCTCTCAAGCGCTTAATTCCCTCATCTATGGTAGTCCAGGGTTTAGGATTCCATGGAAGATCATCTCGGGAAGGGTATCTCAGGGCAACTGCCATTAAGAGGCGCATCCACAGATTAACCTTACCGAGAGCTTCGCCTAGATGTCTATCTATTCCATTGTCCCTTGAGAGAGTTCCTAATTGAGCTGCTGATTTGTCTCCAACTGTTAGAGCTGAAGCACCTGTATCATAACATCTACTAAGCCAAGCTAGAACTGGCTCCTTATCTGCCCTGGTGAAATCTTTACGGACATTTCTCAATTCTTCCCGTGGTGACGAACAGTCCGTAATATCATCTTCATCTTCATCTCCCTGAATTCTTTGCCCATAAAATCCTGCTGTCATCCTCCTAAGGATCTCTTTAAGCTGAGAACCACCTTTGCCAGCTGCCTTCCTAGCTTCATCTCTATCCTGCTTTGATCTCACTAGGTTAGCTAGATCTTTAAAACAAACCTTCTCTTCCTCCTGAGCAGGATCTTTTAGAGTAGAGGGCCCCTCACCAGGATCAGTCTCCTCCTCTTCTTCTCCATCTTTGCCCTTTGCAGCTCTAGTCTTTAAAGGAGCCACCTTAACTGGAGCTGTGTTTGAATTTACAGCCACCTTAATGGAAGCTGACAGGTCCTGAGATAAATCAGCTGCTGGGGCAGTGACTTCCGGTCCCACCGAGGGAGTGGGTGGAAGTGACGTTGCTCCATTACTGGCCGACGGAGAAGAAGAAGAAGGAGAAGGAGTGGGAGAAGGAGTAGGTGCCATGTTGATACCAGCCGATGCCCTTGGCTGCTTGCTAGGATCAGCAGAAAAGTCATTTAGAGCTGCCTTACCAATTAACTTTTTAGCCTTCTTTTTAACTGACACAGGTTCTCCACAGTCCTCGTCACTAGATGACTCTGGGACTGATCGAGAGCCACGGCGTTTTCTTTTTGATCTAGTTTTAATAACAAAACACGCCCTGGACACCTTTCTCTCTCGCCGCAAAGAGACCAGCAGATACACATTAATTATCACTGAAAGCAGGATTATACACATCAAATAAATCACCTTTGGATCCCAGGCATCACCTAAAGTTACTGTCTCCTCAGGCGGAATCTTAAAACCCTTTATCTCAATTGGGAGAGTGGTGGAGGTAACATTCCTGTATCTCACTGGCCATAGGAAATTAATACATTTTCCATACCATAATTTAACTCTATACATAACCCACATATAGATTGTCCGCACCAAATATTTGCCCAGGTAATCCAAAATCAAACCCAAACAATATCTGTAAATCAGAGCCCCAAAAATTGAAAAGAATAATCGCTCCACAAACCACAATACCTTCATGTTTGCTAATTCAGCTAGAAAACAATAAATCAATCAAGTAATAAATTAAACTAATTATCTGCCGCACGTTGGGTACGCCAATAAAAAAAAAATGTGGTGGGATGGAAGGTAAGGCCGAGAAGCCTCCTCCCTTTCCCCTTTGTAAAGTAAAAGGGAAAAAAAATTGAAGGGAAAGGAAAAACAAAACTCGCAAGCTGAATTAGCAAAGCAGTGGAGCTATATTTACAAAGCGATGTAGGGTTTGCAGGGGATTATTTACAAATTTACAATATCTACAATATATACAAAGATATACAACAGAGTAACACAGAAATGAGAGTGAACCCCTCTCGGCAGAGAGGGGGGTTCCCCACCTCCTCTTTCCCCTCTCTCCCCCCCCCTTTCCCCAGAGTGGGATAGAAAAGAGAGAGAGCGAAAGAAAGAAGTTAAAAGCAGTTTTGTGTTAATTGGAAAGGAGTTAATATACAGGCCTGGTATCTTATCGGCCTCAAGGCCGAAGCCTTGGCAGAAAGCCCAGGACAGAAAGCTGTTGCCTGAAGAAGAGGCGGAAGCAAGACTGACTGAGAAGTGCTGGAAATGTCCAGTATAGTCCCAGCTCAGAAGTGCTTCCTCCCACTCATCCAATGAAATTAGTTTAGACTATTCCTTCCGTTTACCAACTTCCGTCCACCATGTTCCCTTTCTTAAGGGGGCAACGTCAACCGGCCACATTCCCAAAAAGCCCCAGGCTGAGTCAATGCTACTCCATCACACCAGACCCTAATTGGAGTGCCTTAAGAGAATGAAGCCTGCAAAACATGTCTTAAATGGGATGCTAACAGTTTTCTGCTACTGATAGAGGTCTCTGAGGATTCTGTAATGGAGTATTTTTCATTAATATGATAGAGAAACATGATTCTCTTTTTGCCTTTTTTCCATCATGTTAATGAAGTTTGTAAATGATAGTAAAATAACACACACCTGAATAGCTTTACTAAACCTCATTATGGTGTAAATACACCACCACACGTGTGCACATACATATATGTACACGTACCCACTGGCTTTTCACTTCAGGGATTGTATTCTCAGCCCGTGGCTTTCATTTTTATATCCCCTTCCCTGGTAAAACTGAAACTTCAAGTCTGCACCTGCTTTATGTCTGCCTGAGAAGCAATGATCCTTCTACACAGCCCCACGGATGTCACATGAAGGCAGCAGCCCACCTCTGTGTCACCAATGGCACACAATTTAAGATCTTCAAGGTGTAAATGATGGCATAATCCAGCATGAAGGTGCATGAACTGCTTAAACTGTCTGGCAGACAAAAGTTTCTCCCTTCTCACTCACTGTACTAGTACAAATGGAGACCTATTTGAACAGTAGCTGACAGATCAGTCTTTGCTTCCTGAAAAAGGAAGCAAGAAACCCCCAAAATTCTTGCATTGTTAAAGCAGAAAAGAAACAAACAAAAAGCAGGTTTGAGGCCTTCATTAAAGCAATTAATTAACAATCAAAAAGGGAGGTGCTGCCAGCCAAGATTTCCCCATGTAATTTTCTAGTATGTGAATACATTGTAAGATCCTTCCTTTGTCAGCCAGAAATTGAATGCTTCGTGGTGACATGAATCCTCCTCCCAGACAATAAGCAGCATGTGGCTTCACAAGCCGGGGTCACACCAGCTTGTAGTAACTGCATGTCAATTATTTTCCTTGGGAACAATGACTACTGGCAGCATTAAGCTTCTGTGGGAACATGGAGTGTTAGCTTGTGAAGACGATGATGATATAGCCTATTGCTACTGTAGATAATGTGTCTGTCTAATGCAATGGAAACATGCTTCTTTTCATCTGCTGCGTGTCTAACCTCTTAGGGTTGATGGATGATGTTGTGTGAGCGAAGGTGCCAGGATTACTGAATCATTCCTGATTAATGGTGATATCATCAGCAGCAGTTTTTTAGGCTTAAAGCATTGGTTAGCTCTCGGTGCTGAAGGGAAGTACATTACAGAGGTAGAAGCACAGAAGGCAAATCTGACTCAGCTAAGCCTGCGATTTATAGGCTATTCTAAACCATGGAAGATATGGACTTTCTATTTATGGGCAGATTCCAGTGCAGGAAAACAAAACAAAGCAAAACAAAACAAAGGCAAAACAAAGCAAAGCAAAGCAAAACAAAACAAACAAAACAAAGCAAAACAAAACAAAGCAAAGCAAAGCAAAACAAAACAAAGGCAAAACAAAACAAAACAAAGCAAAGCAAAACTAAGCAAAGCAAAACCAAAGCAAATAAAACCAAAGCAAATCAAAGCAAAACAAGCAAAAAAACCCCAAAGAAAAGCAAAACAAACCAAACCAAAGCAAAATAAACCAAAGCTAACCAAACCAAACCAAACCAAACCAAAGCAAAACCAAACCAAACCAAACCAAACCAAACCAAACCAAACCAAACCAATCAATCACCACCAACAACCCTCCCCACACACAACCCTACAAAACCTAACAAAAAAAGGCAACCCTCCCACAAAAACAAAGAAGGAAAGAAAGACCCCCCACAAAAAAAGCCCCAAAACAAGCCAAACAAAAAGCAACAAAAAAACCCCAAACAACCCCCCCCAAAAAAACAACAGCAAAAAAAACCCTTTTAAATCCAGTTTTAAATGCTTTTCTCTATCTATTTGTTATCTCTGCATTATACAAATTAATTTCACTGCCTAGCCATATTTTTTTTCCCCCAAAGTTGATATTTATGAAGCTGCAATGTTTTTATTTCTTCCCTTAATATTTTTCCCACCATGAGAGGTATTTTTAGACCCTCTGCAATCATCAGTCCAGTTAATGACAACTTCCAGCGACTCAAATGTCGAGGAGAAAGTGTTCTGGACCTTAGGTAATCTGAGTACAGTTTTAATTTCAAATTTGAAATTATTGCAGTATTGAAATCTCAGTGGGAAGTAAGTATCTAAATAGCCACTAAAAATGGCCTAGCTTCTTATCTCTGTTTTGGATGGAAAACTGTTGATAATGAATTTTCCAGCACCTTCTATGTGCTCAGGCAGTAAAATCTTTAGGGCACTGCTTGGCTGTTCCCAATCTATAGATTCCCAATCATAGATATAGCCCTATGAGGAGAGGCTGGGGGAGCTGGGATTGTTTAGCCTGGAGAAGAGGAGGCTCAGGGGTGACCTGATTGCCCTCTACAACTAACTGAAGGGTGGTTGTAGCCAGGAAGGGGTTGGCCTCTTCTCCCAGGCAACCAGCACCAGAACAAGGGGACACAGTCTCAAGCTGCGCCAGGGGCGGTTTAGACTCGAGGTGAGGAGGAAATTCTTCACCGAGCGAGTCATTCGTCATTGGAACGGGTTGCCCAGGGAGGTGGTTGAGTCATCAACCCTGGAGGCGTTCAAGGGGAGATTGGACGTGGCACTTGGTGCCATGGTCTAGTCATGGGGTCTGTGTTGATAGGTTGGACTCGATGATCCTCGAGGTCCTTTCCAACCTAAGTGATACTGTGATACTGTGAATCTCCCATCTCACCCAGGGTAATGTAACAAATGTGAGGAAGAACAGGAGCAAAAATGGAAAGTCTAGCAGCATTAGATTGGTCTGCATGGGGTTTTTTTTAGTTCATTACCAACCTCAGTGTAATCACAAGACTCAGAGTGACGTCAAACTGTTAAGAAAAGGGAATCCAGCTGATGAGTTCAAGACTGAGTCTCTCATCTTGTTTCCAGAGGAGCTTTCAGAATGAACACAACAAGCTTTGAAAGCTGCCTTGGAAAAGACAGTGCTAAAACAGATGTTAAAGATTAGTTAAGAGTTTCTGCAGTCGCTGAACCACAACATCATTTTGGTTTGTTGCTCTTTTGATAAGAGCAGCATTTCTGGAGTGCATTTGTGTACAATAAGCATACATCCATGTTTCTTTATCCATTAATGCAGGCAATCTCAGGGGAAGAAAACTTTTACAGCATGAATTAGGTTTGTTTTCAGTAAACCTTTTTGCTAGACACAAGCTTGCAGTTGAATATTCCTTCATATTTGTGATCAGTTTTTAATGAATTGTGCCTGTGTTTTCTCTTTTCCCTTCTCCTTTCAGAGCTGTTAAATTGAGGAATAACTGTTGGGGGGAATAGATCATATTTTGCCTTTGTAAATCATTATTATTCCCCACCACCAATCCGTCTATGTTAATGCAATTTTCAGTAGGTTTATAACATAGGCAATCCCAGCATCCCCTCATCACTTTCTATCACCTGGAATTAACATATTTTGCAACTGAACTGGAGAGATGAGCTTCTGTGCTCCAGGTCAATGTAAATCCTGTGCAAATTTTTACCCAAAGTCCAACAAGTTACAATGTGCTTTCTGCTTTGCTTTAAGCAAGCATTAGCAATGCCTGGATGAATGTAAACAAGAACAGCATCATTTTTACAGAGCAGATATATTAACTATCATAGAACCACAGAGTGGTGAGGGTTGAATGGGACCTCTGGAGATCATCTGGTTCATTCTCCCTGCTAATGCAGGTTCACCTAGGACAAGTTGCACAGGAATGTGTCCAGGTGATTTTGGAAACTCTCCTGGGCAGCCTGCTCCAGCGCTCAGTCACTCTCAAACTAGAGAACTTTTTCCTTAAACTCAAGAGAAACCTCCTGTGTTCTAGTTTGTACCTGTTGCCCCTTGTCCTATCACTGGGCACTGTTGAAAAGGGCCAAGCCTCATCCTCTTGACTCCCACCTTTTAGATATTTATAAGCATTTAGGCTGGAGGTGAGGAAAAAGTTCTTCACAGAGAGAGTTGTCAGCCTTTGGAATGTGCTGCCCAGGGAGGTGGTGGAGTCACCGTCCCTGGAGGTGTTCAAGAGGGGATTGGATGTGGCACTTGGTGCCATGATTTAGTAGTCATGAGGTGTTGGGTGACAGGTTGGACTTGATGATCTTTGAGGTCTTTTCCAACCTTATTGATTCTATGATTCTATGATTTATAAGATCCCTTCTCTTTAATGTTATGAGCACATACATCTCTCTGTTTTCTGGCCAATGTTCTCCATATTTGAGGGAAAATTCTCCATTTAGTTGTAAGGTGTAGTGCAGATAGGTATTCTGTTAAATATCTCCATTACTACAGTACAACTATAGTCATATTTTCATAGTAGCTTAAGAGACTGAATTAAATTGATTGTCTTTGTGTTAAAGGATTGTGCCTAGCAATGATTTGGATGTAAGATCACCAAGCAGAGAAATTTGTACAGCAAAGGAAACTAAATTCTGGTGTCTGAGTTGGTCTCTCTGTATCATGTATCAACCATGAAGGACACCAAGCAACATTACTTAGCTATTGCAGAGCAGAGATGATCAGGATGAAGGAAATGGAGGGAGAACTCCTTATTTCCCATTAGTGGTTCAGTCACAGAGTCAGATCTGAATTTAGGGAATGCTCTAAAAACTGGAGCTGGGACATAGTATTGGGTCCTATTAAATACTTGCTTAGAAGTAAACTAAAGAGAAAGTGGGAATTACATTTGAACCAATTTCTCTCACTAGATATGCCATTTAATATGTTTATTTTAATATAACCTTGATGTTACCAGGACAGTTAAGGATTTATCTTTACATGCTTCTGAAGTTAGCTTTAATAGGGCCAAAAAGAAGCATTGTCTGGTTTTAGATTTTTTGGGGGGAGGAGGGGGTGTTGTTTGGTTGGGGTGGGTTTTGGTTTTGGGGTGGGTTTTGGTTTTGGGGTGTTTGGGGATTTATTTGTGTGTGTGTGTGTTTGTTCTTTTTTCTTCCCATCAGAAATTTTAAATCCATTTTTAAAGTCTGGGATAACTTTCCTTTGAACTCCAGCCAAATCTCAAGGTATGCTAGCTTGGCAAATCCACTGCGCTGGAATTTCTTCTTGCAGCCTGCAAAAGAGAGTTGAGGGGGTTTTATTCATGCAGATCCCAACCTTCAGAACTGCTCTAGGAAGGGGTGGTTCTCCTCCTCCTTCCCCTTCAAGGAGCACTGAACAAGTTTCCAGGTAAAAGCCATTTTGTTTTACAAGCTGAGACTGTTTTATTCTCTGCTAATTGTAATGATGTCTTAGAAACATGAAAAGATTGATTTTGTCCTTTTACATGCAATATTTATAAATTCTCATTTATTTTAATCTTGTTCTCATGCCTGCTATCATTACTAGAATCCTTTGATAAAAGCACACATTTATTAAGCTCTCCCTCAAATCCTAAGGAATGCTTCATCTCTTTTCATGTATTCAAACAGGGCAGCAAACAAAATAACTTGAAAAAGTTTACAGCAGAGTCTTCCAAATCCGTGGCAAGCCAATTGAAAACTACTTTCAAAGGTAAGGAACAAATATTGTTCTGTATCTCCAAATCACACACACAAGAAGAACAGTGAGAGGTTGTTTACAAAGGTTTTTTAGTGCTAGGATGAGGGATGGGGCCTCCGCTACCTCCTTGGGCAACTTGTTCCAGTGTTCCACCAACCTCATAGTAAAGAATTTTTCCCTAATGTCCAATCTAAATCTCCTCTGCTTCAGTTTCAGACCATTGCCCCTCATCCTATCACTACAAGCCCTTCTAAACAGTCCTTCCCCAGCTTTCCTGTAGGCCCTCTTCAGGGAGGTGCCCAGGGAGGTGGTGGAGTTGCCCAGGGAGGTGGTGGAGTCGCCGTCATTGGAGGTGTTCAGGAGGAGACTTGATGGGGTGCTTGGTGCCATGGGTTAGCTGTTTGGGTGGGTTGGATTGGTCTCTTCCAACCTGGTTTGGTTTATTCTAAAATAAAGGTGCCAGAAGGTTGCCCTAAGGTCTCCCTGGAGTCTTCTCCAGACTGAACAAAGGTAGGAGAGGAGCTCATAGGGGAGGTGCTCCAGCCCCCGATCATCTTTGTGGCCCTTCTCTGGACACTCTCCAAAAGAGAGGAAGAGCTCCAGAGCTGGACACAGTGCTCCAGGTGAGATCTTACAAGACTAGGACATAGCTCATGTGTGTTACTTTAAATTTATCATTCTTGAATATTACCTGCCACTTTATCACTTAGTCTCCTGATGCCAAGACATTCTCTGTAGTTCTTTAGAACCATCTGGTTTTATTATCCACAGTACTTCTGTATCACCAGGAAACTTTGCCTATTGCAGTGCTAACCTGTGATGTACTTTCTAAAACCTCGACAAAATTCATGTTGAGTGACTCATGATGGCAATCTATGATAATGGGAAATTATTCATGCTGCTGCCTACCTAAAAATCTAAATATCTCTTAAAGGGCACAATAAGTACAGAACATTTTTTCTTAGCCTGTGGGCTTTGATAAGATTCTGCAGCCCTGAGTGTCTGTGTCCTTGAGAATGCTTTAGCCAGGAAAATGAACTTCCTTTTAAAGGGAAAGGTTGAATTCTCAGTGCTTTTGCAGTTTGTTTGTTTGTTCTGTTGGCCTTTCTTTTGTTGTCTTTTACACTTTTGTATGATATGGCATTGACCCATTTACAGAAAGCAAAAATCCCATTTGAGATGCAGAATCCAGAAGGATGAGAGAATTGCTGTTCTGGATGCAGGCATGTTTACAGCTCTGATGCTGCCAGAAGTTGCACAGAAATGGCTCTACTGTCCTTTGAATTCCCCAACAATAACAAAATGTGGCTCTTGTTATGGAGCAATCGTGGTTAATCTTCTATACAGCACAAGTGGTCTTATTCCTTCACATTGCATCTGTTCATTACTTATTGCTTGCCCTGTGTTTATCTGCATTCTAATTTGTGTTTAATAAGAAAGGTTCTCCCATTTCCCCCAAAGGCATTTAATTGAAGTGAAGGTGACCAGCAGGTGGTTTGCATAAAATTTCATTAGCCTCTGAGATTGGCTTTGACACCTTTATGAAAGAATGCTTCATTACCATGCAAACAGTCACTGGCAAGCTAATCACCATATAACATAACACAGATATCCCAGTGTTATATTCTCTAAGATTTGTATTACCAATTCAGCTAATTTCAGATTTATACTGACATGGCCTAAATAACTGCAGAATGGCAAGTATCTCATACAAGCCATATCGTGTTATGCTATTAATGGTATCCAGTACCACTCAGATAAGAGAACAACCAAAGAAAATGTATTACTCCTCAGAGATAAAGAAAAGTATGATGTCTTTTCAGCTTTGAGATGGCATTTAGGCAACTTAGGACAAGAACTCAACGTGAGTGTGGAATGCTCACTTGCAGCCCAGACGGCCAACCATTCCAATGGCCAATCACCCTTTCTATGAAGAACTTCTTCCTAACATCCAGCCTAAACCTCCCCTGGAGGTTTCTTGGTATCTTGGGCTGCATCAATAGAAGCCTGACCAACAGGATGTGGGAGGTGATTCTCCCCATCTGCTCTTGAGAGAACCCATCTGGAGTCCTGCATCCAGTTCTCGCACCCTCAGACTAAGAAGGACAATGAGATGCTGGAGCAAGTCCAGAGGAGAGCCACAAAGATGGTCAGAGGGATGGAGAACCTCCCGTATGGGGATGGGCTGAGAGACTTGGGGCTGTTCAACCTGGAGAAGAGAAGCATCTGGAGAGAGAATAGAATAGAATAGAATAGAATAGAATAGAATAGAATAGAATAGAATAGAATAGAATAGAATTAACCAGGTTGGAAAAGACCTTTGAGATCATCGAGTCCAACCTATCATCCAATACTATATAATCAATTAAACCATGGTACCAAGCTCCCCATCCAGGCTCTTCCTAAACACCTCCAGTGATGGTGATTGCACCGCCTCCCTGGGCAGCACATTCCAATGGCCAATCTCTCTTTCTGGGAAGAATTTCTTCCTAACATCCAGCCTAAACCTCCCCTGGCACAACTTAAGACTGTGTCCTCTTGTTCTGGTGCTGGTGGCCTGGGAGAAGAGACCAACCCCCACCTGGCTACAACCTCCCTTCAGGTAGTTGTAGACAGCAAGAAGGTCTCCCTTGAGCCTCCTCTTCTCCAGGCTAAGCAACCCCAGCTCCCTCAGCCTCTCCTCATAGGTCTGTGCTCCAAACCCCTCTCCAGCTTTGTTGCCCTTCTCTGGCCATGTTCCAGCAGGCTTCCAGTAGAGGAAGGGGGCCTACAAGAAAGCTGGGGAGAGGGTTTTCACAAGACTTTGTAGTGATAGGAGGAGAGGAAATGGATTGAAGCTTGAGGAGGGTTGGAATTATTGTTGAGTTCTTCAAAAGTACTAGATTTTGGGTTTCATTTTAACACTGATTTCTGGCTTGTACATTAAGCAACATAAAATTTCACATCAGTGGTACAGAAGGACAAGCCCTAGGAGGAGAGGCTGAGGGAGCTGGGATTGCCAGGGAATGCAACTGGTGTACTTTCAGCTGATCTGCTTGTCCTAATGAAGTGCCATCCACATACTGGCCTAGCTAAACTGAAGGTTCTCATGGGAAAAGAGGTGGCTGGCAATTTATGGTGCCAAAAGGCTTCCAGTGATCTGATTGTCACAGACCCTGAGATTATTTCCAGTAGTTACTTTAGGAAGTCCCCTAGGTCCTTCTTTGAAATCGCTGCCTATCTACACCTTACCATCTCAGGTCCCCTTTGGTCCCTGCATCTCTGCAGGACTCTCTAGGCACAGAATTGCCACATGCATGAACTCATTTCTTCCTAAAGGCCAGCTCAGGTTCTTCAAAGAGCTTCCCTGATTTACAGCATCATATTAGGACTTCATTAATTCTCTATCTGTGTGGATGGAGCTGTAGTCATCACAGTTAATGATGTTATCAAACAAGCATCCCCGGGAAGGGCCTGTGTAAAAATGGGCATGTTCTAAAAAGCATTGCACAGCAGATTAGATAACTGCCTCTCATCTCTTGCCTATCATCAGAACATTATGATGATGAAGATAACATGGTACTTTGCTGAGGTCTGGGAACCAAATGAAAGTCATTTATTTCTACATGACTGTATTTTTCTTTCCTTTTCAGTCCCATAGATGTGAAAAAGAGATCCCACTTACCCTTCTTTGGAAAGAGGGCTCCTTTGGCAGATTCACCTCTGCATATTCTGGCTTGGTTTGAAGGCTCAGAAGGGTTTGAAGTGAGAGAAGCAGACTACTAGCATGAAACTAATTGCAAAACTTCAGTGTTAGCAACACTGTAAATGATATTCAATTAGCTAGCTGACGATGTTGCTGTCATAACAATGGTTGCTGCTTCTACTGCTACTACAATTTCTGACTTTAACAAGCAGTGTCATCCTCTCTGAAATTCATAAGTTGTTATGATAGGAAATGAAATTATGTGACTTAAAGGACCATGCCTTATCCTGACATACGACTTACTCAATTAGTGGCATAAATCTCACTACAAATCACGGAAAATAAGTCTCAAAAGCAGTATCAGGAAGAGATTTGGTCTCCTGAATCATTTAGCAGCATGGGAAAAAAATGCATAAAATCTCAAGGCTTAATTAAGTTTTAGCATTTATGCCTTTGAGTTGTTTACTTGCTGTAATAGTGAATATTTGTTAGTCAGTGTGGAATAAGTGTAATTGATGTAGATCTCAGGGATGCAAAAATTACCTGCTCCATGGAATCTTCACAAATCATTATCTTAATTTCATGATTTATCAGCCTCTCAGCACTTTCTTCCTATTTTTTTCTCATCCTGAAGAATCACAACATTAGAATGACTATGGCCAAGAAGGGAGGACAGGTTCAAAAGTTCCACAGTCTGCATCATAAAGCTCCAGCTGCTGACCTTCTGCTGTACTATTAAGAGGGAAAAATCATTTGAAGTCTTTCTGCTGACACAATGAATAATACACAATAGGGACAGTGAAGTGGCTCTTCTTATAAACTAATCTCAGGCCATTTCAAGCTGCTGCACATGACAACCAAGTCTTTAAATTCCATGCAAAGGTGAATGGGCAATCCCTTGCAATCTCTGAACACCTGTTTCGCATTTCCATTTGTTCACCTTTTGAATAGCAGTAAGGTGCCTTATAGTGCTGGGTGTTTCTTAGTCAAAGATAATGGTTGGCATATTTCCATTGCTTTGGTTTCCTGCTATTGATTTGTGCTATGTGTAATAGTCTAATTTACAAACTATGTGGCAGAGTGTATTAAATTCGTGGTATCATTTGTACAGCGCAGCTGTAGAATGCATAGAAAATAAAAGCACATGAAACCGTGAATCTCTATCTCAAACTAACTGCAGAAGATAAAAAGCTGACTGGAGCACTTGGGTAACAATTCAGATGCCAGCTGGAAGTCTAAAATCATGGCTCTATTGTAAGTACTAGTAGATCCTGATAGTAACTACTGCCTGGTAATTAACTATTAAATCAGTTGCTCCCTCCCAACCTGTTTCTCCAGCCTCAGCTTTGTTGCCTCAGCTTTGCCTTTTAATTGAGCTTCAGGAAACTTGCTCACCCTCGAAAACCAGTCTCACCTAAGTACTGCTTGAACACCACTGCTTAAATCAAGCACAGCATATAACCCTTAGCTAGCACTCTTCACCATAAAAAGCTGGCAGTGATATTTTTACTCCAGCTTCTGTTTTGGGGTTTCTCTACAAGGTCTTGACAGTGAAAGTCTTAGTTGGTCAATTTAGATAGATTATATGGTTTGAATCACTACTGCTCCTAGCATCAAATGCCAGGGTAAGCATATGTCCTGGTTTTGCTGGAAGAGAATTCCAGGCCAGCCATGAGCTGCAGGCCATCAGCAGGTCTGAATAGGTCAGGACAGCTGACTGGAGTTGGCTACAGGTATGTCCTGGTCAATCAGCATCACACTCAATATAAAGGGGGACATTTGAGCAGGAAGGAGCTTCCTGCCAGAGCCTTCTGCCTGCATCCTCCTGACTCTGCTCCTCTTCCTTCTCCTCCTCTGGACGATTGCCTTCACAGTATCACAGTTTAGCTAAGGTTGGAAGAGACCTCGAAGATCAAGTCCAACCAGTCACCACAGACCTCATGACTAGACCATGGCACCAAGTGCCACATCCAATCTCCTCTTGAACACCTTCCTGTTTGGTGTGACTGCTGCACCTTTGCTGGGCAGAGTATCACTTTGTATTGACATTGGTACCAAGTTGATTATTTCATTAAATCTTTTTTCATTTCAGCCTGTGTCTCTTTTCCTGGTCCTCTTTCTCTGCTGGGTGATAGAGCAACTGCTAGAGCTTAGCAGCAGATATGGGCTAAACATAGACAGTATGCAAATATGAAGGTAAAGTTCAATTCTGTAGGTTTCCCTGATGTTTACTTAGAGCTCTGTCAGAGATTACCGAGGTGTTTAGAAAAACAAGAATGTCCCAACACCGCCCACCTATCACAGCTTTACTCTGAAACCCTTGTTTTGAACTGAGCTCCAAGAAGTGCGAGACAGGCATCCTGTTTTTGTAGACCCTTCTTTATGTACTTTCCCTGAAATGAAGCCAGACCCCACACAGGAGCTCAGGCCCACGATGGTACTCAGCATGCATAGCACTGACTGGATAGGGAAGGCAAATCCTGGGCATGCAGGATGAGCCTGTGGACACTGTCCTGCTGGGCTTGGAGAAGCAGCATGCTTGAAATGATAACGTGGCCTGCAGGGACCCAGTGAGCTTCGCACCTACCACGCACCTACCATGCACCTACCACGCACCTACCACATACCTACCACACACCACGGAGATAGACCTGATGGGTACAGAAAACCACAGCTGGGAAATACCTGTCTCTCTTCTGCCCGCCACTGGTGGAAGATACCTTTGTTGTTTGCTTCAGAGCAGGATTATAAAGGGGTCCTGCATGACTTCATGTTTGGGATGTCCACCCACCCACTCTGTCAAGCAGACCTTCAGAGTGCCAGTCTCTTTTAGAGCACCGCTGTGGTGGTACTTCTTTCTCCTGCCTCTTTCCTCCTCCTCCTCTCTTTCTCTCTTCCCCTTACCTTTGTGTGTGTAAGTTGTGCAAGTGCAATAAAAGCTGACACACACATTTGACACCATCTGTGTCTTAATTCTGAGACCGAGAAATCTGAGCCCCATCACGTCTGGACATTTTCCCAGATCGTGACAAGCTCTTAGTTGCCACAAGTATCCATTCCAACAATTAGCTGGAGCAGCAGCAAAGATACAAGTGAGACTAAGGGCAGTCACAGTGATTGGTTTGAAAGTGTAAATAAGTATTTGCAGATTTCTGGAATGCAGGAATCCTTGTCTCACCTCAATTGTAAGAAAGATGGAAAAAACATTTATATCCTTTATTCTTATCATTTGCCTATTTTACCTGCAGAAGCATCATGAGGTATAAATAATGTAGAGTTTTCACCCTGGCTTCTTTCTTCTCAAGGACCTTGAATCACACACACAGAATCACAGAATCACCAAGGTTGGAAGAGACCTCAAAGATCATCAAGTCCAACCTGTCACCACAGACCTCACGACTAGACCATGGCACCAAGTGCCACATCCAATCCCCTCTTGAACACCTCCAGGGACGGTGACTATAGGACTTCCCCAGGCAGCACATTACAACAGCTAACAACTCTCCCAGTGAAGAACTTCCCCCTCACCTCGAGCCTAAACTTCCCCTGGCACAGCTAGAGACTGTGTACTCTCATTCTGGTGCTGGTTGCCTGGGAGAAGAGACCAACCCCCCTCCTGGCTACAACCACCCTTCAGGGAGTTGTAGAGAGCAATAAGGTCTCCCCTGAGCCTCCTCTTCTCCAGGCTAAACATTCCCACGGCAGGGAGCAGGAAAAATATTTAAAGGGGGTGGAGTGTAGGGGTCAGAAATAATCATATGTGCTTAACCAATCTGGAAAAGCCAAGGTCCTACCTCCCTTCAGAAACAACATAAAGCATCTCAAGAGCGTGCAGGAGGGGGAACATCCTTCACTGCTGTCCTTCTATATCAGAGGGTGCTGATAAGAGTTTGTAGTTCCCCCCAGGATCAGCGTGGTTGGACACAAACCACAAAGTTCTAGCTGAATGCTGCAATGTGGCCTTTGATATCTTTCTGTGTTGTGATTAATTTAATATATTAATTAATTAAGCATTTCCATATTTATAATTGAGTGGTTATGCATGGGTAATTATTACATTACCAAAGTACCATGAATAGCTTCCCTTACTGAAGGATTTTCGTCCTCTTTTGCTTTTTTCCCCCCAAACGCACTCCACCTTTCCCATTATTCAGCAAATAAAATAGTAAGATAAATATGCTCCAGGGTACCTTAATTTAAATCTATTTTTCATTAATATGCTTAGATTTTGTATGTAAAGAAGGCTGCTGAGTAGCCACTATTACCTGACAAACTACAGATAGTAGTTGGCATGGCTTATGGCTGAAATCCACCTTAGCCCTAGAACTGCTCTAAGGAAAATAAACTCTAAAGTTACAACTTTATCTGAAATCTGTAGAATTTATGGTGCCTCACATTTTCTGGCACAGCAGAATCTGAATCTGCTGTATATTTCCTAGCCTGCATTTCTCTTCTGCTACGTTGCAAATTCACGTGTAAAAGCTGCTATCCACCCTACTGTTCCACCACCAAGCCTCCTTCTGTCTTTGCTGCTACCCACAGTTGCACCCAGCTGTTTGTGCAGTGAACTGGGGAATTGATCCAGCTGTAAAAGAGCTCAAGCATCTTTTTTGTTTTTCTTTTTTTTTTCTTCAGAGATAATTTAGGGTAAATTAGTTCATCAATGCAATCCATCGTGTGGCTGCATAAACACTTGTGTTGTTGCTGAGCAGGGGCTTCTGGAACAGGAAAAGCCCTGGGGGTGGGCTGGCGCACCTTACAGCACAGTTGTTGTTGCTGAAGGATCACAGCCTCAGTGTCCAAGGCTCACATTCAACTGTAGCATACAGAATTAACTCATTCTGACTAAAACCAGTTTTCTTGTGCTGTGTACTTACATTTTGTGAGGAGCACTTATGTTAATTTTATATACTGACAGCTAAGGCTTGCCTTTTCTTCCCTCCTAAATGAGAAACTGGTAGCTGCAAGTCTCACAGGACCCAGAAGTACCTGCCTTTCTTACATTTATGAGCCACCTTGTGCCCTGATCTTGCCTCTGGTACTGCTAGCATGGACTTCTGTGCCTGTCACTTAAACCAGTAGAGCTTCGCAGAGGCCCAAGGGGCTGTGCTGATAAAATGAAGATGAGGAGAGCTTTAAGCAAGATAGAGTTGGAGAAACAAACACACTACTGTAGCTGGCTTCAGCATTTCAAGCAGTGAAAGTTCTTTCAAATACTCAATTCTCTTTAAAGAGAATTCTCTTCAAAGGCTCTGTAATTCTTCTCTTAATTTTCTGCTGGAACTGGAGATGATAATGTTACTGTGCAGTTCTTTCTACTGCATGTTGTGAAAGAAAAACAGTTGAATAGTCACTTGAAACATGAGATTTATGTTTCTGGAATAAACTTCTTGGGGCTCCCTCAAGTTATTGCATTCCAGTTTTGGAAGAAGTGTCGTATCTATGCATGCTTTGCTGGGAAATATCTAGTTTACAGTCTTTACCTCTACTCATCAGCATTCATGTTGTCCACGTTGCCTGCCAATAGTTCCATCTCATAATGCTGTTTTTGAGCAAAACTGGCTATCATCTTTCCGCAGTAATGTCTACTGATAGCAGTAAGGGGACTTGGGCTCAGCACTCCAGTGCCATCCCAATGCAGCATCAAAGCAATAGCTCTAGAAAGATGAATTAGAGCTGGTAGATGAAGCAGAACACATTTCCCATTCTCTCTGCATTACTCCTGCAAGTGATATCTTTCAGAGGCACTGCTCTCAGGAAGAAAAATAACAGACTTCTCTTGTGTCTGGGTTATGTATTTGTAAAACTACTCAGGCAGCAAGAGAAGCTGAATATTTCAGTATGTCTAGTCCTACTCCATGGATACAGAGGGGAAAAAAAAACCACCACAAAGAGTGAATGAAAGGTGCTCCATCTCTTTAATACATACTAGGGCAGATTTCTGAGGTGGTTCTCTAACAAGGAGTGGAAGTGCAGCAGTTGTGTTTGCAAACACTTGCACACCTGGCAAATGTGCGTAGAAGCTCCTTGTTTGCTAATCCACATCCTTAGCGCTGCAGTTGTTCGAAGGATCAGGGTGCATGTCTTTGAAAACCAGTTTCCTTGTGGATCTGCAGAGTGCAGCCTGAATAAATCAGCTAGAAGGACCCAGAAATACACAGACATAAAATGTGCACATTAATTGATATGTTCAATAGCTGCCTCTGAAATTGCAGAGTAAGGTTTTCACACTGAGCAATGATAACCGTAAGAACATCATGTTATCTTCCGAGAGCTGAACCACAAGAGCTAAAGGTAAAAAAGTTTTAGCTTATTAGTAAAAGTCAGCCATACAGAGTCAGGAGGTGCAACTTTTCTAATGCATTTTATATTAGATCCATATTTTATGGGACAGAAAAAAAAAAGTTGTGGGAGGACCCAAGGTCCTCTCTGATGTTAAGCAGAGCTTTAAAATGACGGTTTATGCCCCAGATAATTGTTGAAGGTAGGATTTTCTGTAGGCACAGTCAGTGTGGAGCTGTTTACAGTAGGTACCTGCACATTTTTAGCAAATATTTTCTCAGTGTCTGGAGCAATGGTGTACCAGGGAGAGAGCATTATTAGTCTAGCAGATTATGGTTTTATGTGTAGATCTCAATATTGGTAGCACTTCTAATGCACGCTGCAAAATGCTGGCTGTTCTGTGGGTAACTTGAGGCCCAGTAACTTGTTAACCTGACTATTTGGAGTTCACTAATCATGGAGCTCTTCAAATTGCTTTTTGTTGGCTGGGGAAATAAGCTTGGAAGGGTTGAGGTGCTTCTGCCTTTTGAGTTCTGCAGGCTCAGTATGAGAGCTCTGTTGCTGTATCTCAGAGAGTGGTGCATTTATTCTCCACAGCAGGTTGCAGTGCAGAGGTCTCCAAGCTAGCAGAACATATTTAAACTCAAGTTGGAAGATGTATAAATGCATAGATGTCTGTGACTGCTCAAGGCTAATAAGCCCTGCTAACAGACAGACCTACTTGGCTGGCACAGAGCACTGTGCAGATGTTGCTGTGTTGCTTTGGGAGATAGGTATGTTCAGCATCCCAGGTCACTGTGTAGGCATACCAGCTTGCTCAGAGACCTCTAATCACAGCATCACCTGGGTCGAAAGAGACCTCTAAAGGTCATCTAGCCCAACCCCTCTGGAGTGAGCATGGATATCCTCAATTAGATAAGGTTGGACCACTGTGTTCCAAAGTCTTCTATTAAGAATACCTAAAGGACTCTGATTAATAGAATGGGTTGTGTTGGAAGGGGCCTTACATATCATCTAGTTGTAACCCCTTGCCATGGGCAGGGGGTTACTAGACCAGGTTGTTCAAGGCCTCATCCAACCTAGCTTTCAACACCGCAGTTTTGGAGTCTCTACAACTTCTTTGGGCTGCCTGCTCCAATGCCTTGCCACCCTCATGGTGAGGAATGTCTTCCTAACAGCTAATCTAGACTGAGCTTCCAGTTTGAAGCCATTACCTCTTGTTCTGTCACTACATGCCCTTGCAAAAATTGCTTGCATGCTAAAAGAATTTAACTCCTACCCACAGATCTTGCCTTGCTCCATGTAAAAATGTGAGTAATCACCTTGGAAGATGAGATAAAGTCTCAGTGAGGAATAATAGCAAATATATTCTATAGTCTTCACCCATTGAAGAGGGCAGAAATAAATCAATTTTGTCCTGCAGTTGCTATCCCAGTCATTAAATACTTTTTACTTCTCATTATTTAAAAGATTTTCAATATTTCTGGGCTCTGATGTGTTTCTTTTCCCAACTTTAGAATTGTTCTTCCATGTGTTAACTGTTAGGCAATTTATGAGAAACATTTTGTTATCACAGTTGCATAACATGGGTTTATATTTTACTGTTTTTTTAAATGGTGAATGTTTAGGGTCTTAGGGAACAGAAAATCATAGAATCATAGAATCATAGAATCAATAAGTTTGGAAGAGACCTCAGAGATCATCAAGTCCCACCTGTCACCCAACACCTCCTGACTACTAAACCATGGCACCGAGTGTGGCATCCAATCCCCTCTTTAACACCTCCAGGGACAGTGACTTCACCACTTCCCTGGGCAGCACATTCCAATGGCTAACAACTCTCTCTGTGAACTTTCTCCTCACCTCCAGCCTAAACTTCCCCTGGTGCAGCTTCAGACTGTGTCCTCTTGTTCTGGTGCTGCATGCCTGGGAGAAGAGACCAACCCCCACCTGGCTACAACCTCCCTTCAGGGTGTTGTAGAAAGCAATAAGGTCTCCTCTGAGCCTCCTCTTCTCCAGGCTAAACACCCCCAGCTCCCTCAGCCTTTCCTTGTAGGGCTTGTGCTTGAGACCTCTCCCCAGCCTCACTGCCCTTCTCTGGACACAATCAAGAGTCTCAATGTCATTCTTAAATGGTGGGGCCCAGAACTGGACCCAGTAGTCAAGGTGTGGCCTAACCAGTGCTGAGTACAGGGAATGGTTTTTAATGGTATGCTACTGTTTTCCTCCATCTCCGGGATCTCCACTGCTCATTTACACTGCACGCCTGATAACTTTTCCAACTTACCTGAAGGGTACTTCTGTTGAGTAGAAGCACTCCAAGGCAAAATCAATCTTCCTAATGGCAGAGAGAATTGTGCCACCTCGGTTGGCATTGCAGGTTATTTAGCATAAGCATATGTGTGCCCATTAAGGACCATCCACATTCAACTGAAATGAGTCACTTGTGGAAGAAGTTTTGTTTATAAATCTGAGACTAATTTCCCTAGTCTATTCTCTGGGTGCCATGGGGTATAAAATTGTACAAATGTCAGTGTGCAGCCTCAGAATACATTTCTCTGAGAGTGAAATGTAAAGCCATTATGCAGTGTGTGTCTCAGCAGAATTATAAATAAATAGAACATGGAAAATAAAATCAGGCCCAGGTGAAGACCTTCACTACTTATCTCTCAGCTAAAAATACAAATATTTCTTCAGCAACTGCAGCCCACTGACATGGTTGTATTACTATGCAGTTAATAGAGATTATATTAATTATGTGCACAGATAATGACCTGTTGGTTAAAAGGCTTCATTCCCTCTGGCTTTTATAGCTGGCTGCATGCTCCACTTGCACACCGCTGCACTCTGGCTGTCCTTGTCTGAAGAAGAGTCTTTTCAACCTTGCACAGCAGAGGGATGGAGTCAGTCAGGTTATCAGCTTCCTTGGAGGTGCCCTCTTTCATGCTAGAGCTTCTTTCATCTGCCTTCATCTGTGTTTGCATTTCAGAAAGTGTTCAGTCTGTATTTTTGGCTGCATTTTCTATGCTAAACTCTGAAAATTTCATCCTTCCTGAACCTGCCTGAGCCTCCTATGGTACTCGGTGTCCACTCAGCTGCTCCTGTGCCAACTCAGGACTCTGCCTGACTCCTTGTATTAGCAGCACTGTTGGCACAAGACTGCTGGCAGCATTGTTAGCATAGGATTGAGGTTTTGGCAGCAGTGCCTGTACCCTCTGGAAGGAGTTTTCTTCTTGCTTTCCATCAACCCACTGCATTTCTGGTGACAGAGAGGAGGTCCCTGTTGTAGGTGTGCACTGCTGTCTGTTAATATTTGATTCATCTGAGCTGTTGAATATTTATGAACAGCCTCAGCTTGGGCAAGTACAGCAGGGACTGTAGACTAGCTGCCATCAGTCTTGATGCTGCCTGGCAGTGAGGCTATGAGGATGGGACTGGGCACTTGTCAGTGGTAGTGTGACAGGACAAGGGGTAATGGGTGCAAACAAGAACATAGGAGGTGAAGGAGAAGACAGAGTAGCCCAGCCACAGGTTTGCAATCTGTCAGAGGCTATGGCTTAAAAAAGTGATTGGTGATTGAATGGGCTGCCCAGGGAGTTGGTGGAGTCACCCTCACAGGAAGTGTTTAAAAATAGACTGGATGAGGCACTTGCTGCCATGGTTTAGTTGATTAGATGGTGTTGGGTGATAGATTGGACTCGATGATCTTTGAGGTCTCTTCCAACCTTGGTGATACTGTGATACTGTGAAGGTCTTGTCCAACCTGGCTTATTCTATTCTATTCTATTCTATTCTATTCTATTCTATTCTATTCTATTCTATTCTATTCTATTCTATTCTATTCTATTCTATTCTATTCTAGTCCAGTCCAGTCCAGTCCAGTCCAGTCTAGTCCAGTCCATTTTCCATGCCATTCCATGCCATTCTAAAAACTGGAAGAGAAGCAGCCACTAAATGTATTCCTCAGCTGAAACCACACTCATGAAAAATCAAGAGGTACTGTTGCATAATTGGCACAACTGGGGACATCTAATCTTACTAATGTCGCCGTAATTGGTACAGACTATAAAAACAAAGGAATAAAGAACACAATTAGCATAATGAGCTAGACTGTTCAACCCTGACTCTTGGCAAGCACTTACCCAAATATTTCCACTGTGTACTCTCTCAGAAGTAATGAATGTAGAATGCTATGGCTGCTTTCTTTATTAGAAATAGCCAAGATGTTTTGTGTTGATGAGACAGGTTAGTCAATGTCCACACAGAAGAGAGTTGCCGCTTTTGCCTTTGCTCCCGCTTTCACTGGTGTGAAACTGGAGCGGAAAAGTGTTGTGCAGGGGTCAGCATTCCTCTTTAGCATTGATGGGGATAAAAAAAAAACCTTTAAATCATCCTAAAATGTACAGAGATTTAAGATAGGAAAGCTTTCTAAAAGCAAACTTTCTGTACCTGTGCTGGAAAAGGAGGTTTGAAGTAAATCCAGGGCTCCACATCAGCAAACATAAATGGTGTATTTATGTTGACTCACAGGATTTAATTTTTTCCCCCCCTGCTTATACCAAAAGTTAATTTGTCATCAGAGCACCATTCAAAGATTTGATCTCCAACTGTTGCTTGAAGAAATGGAGTTTAAGGATTAAACTTGCTTTCCCTTTACACTGATTCGTGTGCATTTAAGCAGTTCTGAAGGCTTTGGGGCTTCCTCACAGCAGCACGAGCTTCCTTATATTACAGGACTTCATGTTGTACCCCTAAAAGTTCAGAGACAAGTTAAAAGGACTGAGTGGAAGGGTGGCTACTGTCCTCACAGTAGGAGTACATATATTCATAAACTGCTCTCACTAGATAGTAATTTTGTGGTTTGTTTTAAATGAGCTGTTTAAAATTCTGTAATTAATTCCATGTAGCCAGCAAAAAATGACAGATGGTTATGATAAAGGAACTTAATGCTTCATGGAAGCAAGTCAAACCACAATCAGTAACAGATGTTTTCTGCAAAACCAGATTGCATGTGTGTACATACTACATAGATATCTGTACAGTTGGAATATGGATTTATGTGTTTATTTGTCTAGCTGTATCCATAAATGTTACTTGAACACTTCCCCCACACAGGGCAATGATTGGGATGTTCTTTACTGTAGTAATGACCACACTTACTCCTCTAGTTGCAGAATTCTATTGAGGGCAATTCCTTTCAATTCCTCCTAAGTCTTAGAAAACATTTGCACAAATATCACTTGTGGTGACTTGTTTGTAATGCAGAAATACATGGTTCTAGTTGTCAAAATAAAATCTATGCAATGGTTGGACCTGATGATCTTTGAGGTCTCTTCCAACCTTGGTGATTCTGTGTTTCCCAAACTTTGTGGAGTTGTAGTAAAGCTGTACCAAACATTGGTCTCTTCCAATTGCCTTTCTGAATACTCCAGAGTATTATCAATGAAACCAAGCTGGTGTTTAACAGCAGCCAGAATAGCTGTTAGCTTATGGCTGCATGTAATGTCAGTGAGGTTACAGCACTGGGGTTTTTTTCAACATTATCAATCAAAACATACTTCATTGCACATATAAACGCACACATTTAAATCACAATCTCACAGAGCAGACTTGACAGCTCAAACAGCTAGAGGAGGGATGGATATTTTGTGATGCATTTTTTTCTACATCAGGCTGCAATCTCCAATATTGGTTATCTCTCATTCAGTCCTGTATTCTGAACAACCCTTTTTGTTACAAGGGGATGCCGTGGCTAAAGCGTTGACACATGCTTAGGACCATCTCAATGGTTCATGAACAAGCAACACAAGTATTCAAACACTGGTCATTTCAGGTCTAGCTGCTGACAGCCTCCAAAAGGCTAAGAAGGTGTTTAGGAAGAGACTGGATGGGGCACTTGGTGCCATGGTTTAGTTGATTAGATAGTGTTGGATGATAGGTTGGACTTGACAATGTCTGAGGTCTTTTCCAACCTGGTCTATTCTATTCTATTCTATTCTATTCTATTCTATTCTATTCTATTCTATTCTATTCTATTCTATGCTATGCGATGCTATGCTATGCGATGCTATGCTAATTCTTATTCTTATTCTTTCTTATTCTTATTCTTATTCTTATTCTTATTCTTATTCTTATTCTTATTCTTATTCTTATTCCTATTCCTATCCTATCCTATCCTATCCTATCCTATCCTATCCTATCCTATCCTATCCTATCCTATCCTATCCTATCCTATCCTATCCTATCCTGTCCTATCCTATCCTGAACTGGATATACACTCTGGACAAGATACAAGATATCCATTGAACATCACCTGATGATATACACCAGACCTGTTCACACACCCCTTCTCTTTGCAGAAAAGAGTTTGGCAGAAGCCATAGTATATTCTGGGAGGGCTCCTAGCTTGGAAGATCAGAAGTTGGGGCTCCAGAGGTATGTAGAGCCTGCCTGTAGTTTGCAGACTCTGGCTGTTTTGAACTGATGCAATTTCCTCTGCAACTCCAGGCTCTTTCAGCTCGGTTGGGGTTCAGTTCTGCCTATGAAGATCTTTTCATCCACCGACATGGATCCTGAACACCTATTTGTGCTGGTGGAAAGAAGAAAATAGAAACGAAAGGTTTGAGTTTCAATTCTGACACTTTTAAATCTGAAGAGCTCACTTGAGCTACAGAGGGAGTGCCACCTTCTAGTTGGAAGAAGAATCAAAAAATGAAATCAGGTGGGAAGCACTTAATCAAAAATTCTTTTGAGGATCACAACACTCTGTTTAAGTAGAACTCTTTAAAAGTAATTGCCAAATATATGAGTTAAAAAATTATAGGTCTGAGTCAGACGCTTCAGGTACTTGAATTGCAAACATTTTTTATTGATCACAAGAAAAATCCTCAGCTCTAACATGGCAGGGTAAGAATTATTTTTTAGTATCCTTCTGTTGCCACAGTGCTGCCTTTGTGTGGTTTCCTTGCTTTTAGATCGTCTTGTCTTAGACTTGATCGTTCTTGTGACAGACTGGGTAATCAAACCTGCAATAAGCTGAGGAAGGTTAAGCATGTCTCAAGTTTAGTCTCCTAAGATAAGAAGCTTTCTTTCCTGGAAATATATTCCAGAAATATAATGCTTAAGAGTGTGGTTATGAAGTTAATACTTCATTTAGGATCTATGATATAGAGAAGCAAATTTGCACAAGCAATAACCCAATCTGCAATAAACTCCCAGGAATTATTGCCCAGTGTTGAAAAGAAATTTAATGGCAATATTCAAAATCAAGGGCTGCAAAATCACAGAATTATTGCTGTAAATCAGAAGAAGTGGAATGCTGAACAGTGAGAGCTTATTGTCTCTGAGCTTGCATAACCAGCTCCTTCTGGCTCTCAATGTAATCATTAGACCAAACATCATGCTGTTTCATGATGTGGATCCTGTCTGGATTTCTAGCATGGTTTTGTCATGCAAAAGGTGCTGCATGGCTTGAAGTAATCTCACTGAAGTGAATAACTCATTTGAAAGTGAATGGAACAGAGATCTATCTTGGAAACATTTAAAGGTTTCTGAAGGCTACATTAAAGTACCTGCAAAAAAAAAAGTGTTCTCCCAACTTTACTAGAGCTTTTACAAGCATGTAGTCCCTCCACATGGAATTTATTAGTCAAGTAGGTTCGAGTCAGAGATATAATCATTCTTCCACAGAGCTTCTGTTGTAAACACAGTACTGACCAGAGGAACTAACCTAGATGTGTGAATACCCATAAATAAATCTCACAGACTGTTAGACCTTGACTCCTGCCTCCAAAAGTGTCTGCAAATGTCCAGTTTTATAGATTGCAACCATTGTAAAAATGTGTTCTGGTTCTGTACTGTACTGGTACAGCTTGAGTCCCAATATAAAAAGCAGGCCTAAACATAAAATACATTGTGATATTGTATAGAAGAAAAAAAAAAGTGAGACCAGCACAGCAAATTAAGAAGTGCCATCAGTTGAAAAACCAAAGAAAAATATATTTGAAAGCATTGAACAAATAATCTGCAAGCTGATTCATGGAGATATTTGAACATGCTGCTTTGGCAGTTGCAGGATTATGGTGTCCTGTCTCTAACTTCAGTAGAATCATAGCATTGTTAGGGTTGGAAGGGACCTCAAGGATCATCTACTTCCAACCTCCCTGCCATGGGCAGGGATGCCTCACACTAGATCAGGTTGCTCACAGCCACATCCAGCCTGGCCTTCAAAACCCCTATCACTGGAGTACTTCTCTGAGAAATTAACTGCAACACACACTTTCAAGATACCCTAATTTCTCTTCTCTCAGCCTTTGAGGCCCCATCACTGTACCTTATGATGAGATGTGAAATTCAGGAAGGTTACATGATGGGTCTAGAATACTGCTGTCTTGACCCTCTCCAAGGATCTTCAGATTGTGCTCATCTATTGGGTAGCAAACCCCTAGCTGCACCCCCACATGGCTCTTCCTTTGAGTGACCCAAGTGTCAGGCAGAGCTGGTGACAGGGTGTCTGGCATGCAGAGTAACAGACAAACAATATCACAGTGCAGAGCAGCAAAGGAGTGAGGTCAGAGCCTGGCAGGTGTGGAATGTGAGGAAGGAGCTGGTGTACTGATACTGTCAGTGTTGAAAAGTTGAGAGGCAGCTGTTTGCCTGATGGCATTCCTGTGTCTTCATCAGCTGAGCTGCCTGCAAGAAGAAAACAGAAGAACCTTTAGGTGGTGGCTGCTGCCTCAAGCCATTTACAGCTGAGATCTGACTGACATTGTGAGCCACTGCTTAGAAACTAGTTCTGGAAAGGAATAATGTGGCTCTTCACTTGCATAACAGTGTGAATAATCTACTCATCACTTTGCCACCTTCTTTGTGAAAGTAACTTTTGACTAACTAAATTATCACTTAAAACTACCACTAGTACTGATCATCTGAATTATCTGATCATTCTTGTATACAGTATTTCATATTTTTGGGAGAAGTATTGTGCTTTGAAATGATATCTTTCATTAAGACAATGGATTTATTTTTAGTTAATGTGAGAGTCTCTTTGTTTCAAAATTGTGCATGCTGTGTCTTATATTATTATTAAAAACTTAATTTCAGCTGGTGCCAATCTTCTGTCATAAGTACGACATTCTGATAGGCTGTTAGAACACAGAGTTAATGAAATTTGATGGGGAAAAAATATTTGGGAGAATCTTTATGCCTGTGTATCTGAATTTTGGGTTTTGTCCAGTTCAGAATTTCTTTATTCTTCATAGACACTAAGCTGAAGACTGCAATGAAGTTTAGAAAATAACAGTCTAGAGTATGTGAAATGAAGAATATAAGAATCATAGACTCAATAAGGTTTGAAAAGACCTCAGAGATCATCAAGTCCAACCTATCACCCAACACCTCATGACAACTAAACCATGGTTCTAAGTGCCACATCCAATCCCTATTTGAATAACTCCAGGGAGGGTGACTCCACCACCTCCCTGGGCAGCACATTCCAATGGCCAATTACTCAGTGAAGAGCTTTCTCCTCACCTCCAGCCTAAACTTCCCCTGGAGAAGCTTAGGACTGTGTCAAGTCACAAAGCATGAAAATTTATTTGGAGGATATCAAATGCCATACCAAAATTGTCATGGAATCACAGAATCAATAAAGTTGGAAAAGACCTCAAAGATCATCAAGTCAAACCTGTCACCACAAACCTCATGACCACTAGACCATGGCTCCAAGTGCCACGTCCAATCCTCTCTTGAACACCTCCAGGGATGGTGACTCCACCACCTCCCTGGGCAGCAAATTCCAATAGCTAACAACTCTCTCAGTGAAGAACTTTCTCCTCACCTCCAGCCTAAATTTCCCCTGGTACAGCTTGAGACTGTGTCCTCTTGTTCTGTCACTGCTTGCCTGGGAGAAGAGACCAAGCCCCTCCTGGCTGCAACCACCCTTCAGGTAGTTGTAGGGAGCAATAAGGTTTCCCCTGAGCCTCCTCTTCTCCAGGCTAAACAACCCCAGCTCCTTCAGCCTCTCCTTGTAGGGCTTGTGCTCAAGGCCTCTCCCCAGATTCATTGCCCTTCTCTGGAGACGTTCAAGAGTCTCAGTGTCCTTGTCTTCCTTACTCACTACAGGCCATTTGTAAGAGCGCTACAAGAAGTAGGAAATGCACCAGTACCAGAATGATTTACAATTTTTATTATTACTTACTTTTGTTTTACATATTTTAAAGAGATTCCTCTAGAATTTTTTTCCTCCAGGACAGAGAAATCTTCTCTGAGTAAAAAGAATTTTAGAACTCCCGGCTGGCCTTCTCTCCTTTGCTTTGAATTGCTATTATCTAAATTTTAAATAAGCCTCTAAATGACAAAGCTCACATCCTGGGCTCTTACTTAAATGACTTTTAATAAAATTATTTCAGCTGAGGCAGAATCATTTAAGAAGTCTGAAAATACCTGCTGTCCTGAGATCTTTTGATGTCAAAATGGATTCATTATCTATCTAGCCCAGACGGCTCAAATTCATTCTGCATTATCAGTGATGTAGCTGAGCAAACAGATGAGAGTTCATATTAGGACACCCACGTTGTATAAGCATATGCATATAGTCACATATCTGTGTATACATAAGATACTGATCTATCTCTATGTATATGTAGTAGGTGCCTTCACATTTGTGTGCTCTTTAAAATGTAATGACCTGACAAGTGGGATACTCTTGGTAATGAATTGCTCAGGAGAAGACAGGTTGCACTGGGGAGCCTTAAAGGACTTTTCCAAACAGCGTGATTCTATGATTTCTGTGAAAAGAAACTGTGAACTTGGACATTGGTAGGAACATGCTAGAGATTAATTTGAATTTTAAGTTTTAAACATGAGTGCAAGTGGGCCTTTGCATGATGGAAGGTTTCACTTCTTGTGGCTCCCTTGAACTTGGGCAGAAAGATGAGGAGAAAGCCTTCATCTCACATGCAGTGATTGAAGATATTGTGTAAGCCAGAGGTCAAAGGAGATTCATTACAGTTGTGGTTTGTACTCCAGTGGCCTTTAATTCCCTCCAAGTGCTAAAAGGCAATCACAGTTCAGCAGGCTGATTAAAGTTTGGAGTCCCTCAAACAACCCTATCACAGAAAAAAATGCCATTGCAGAGGCTCTCTGAGAGACCAGAGCACCAAGAGGGCCTATGAAAAGCAAATACAGTAATCATAGAAAATCATAGAATCAATAAGGTTGGAAAAGACCTCAGAGATCATCAGATCCAACCTGTCACCCAAGACCTCATGACTACTAAACCATGGCACCGAGTGCCATGTCCAATCTCCTCTTGAACACCTCCAGGGGTGGTGACTCCACCACCTCCCTGGGCAGCACATTCCAATGGCTAACAACTCCCTCTGTGAAGAACTTTCTCCTCACCTCCAGCCTAAACTTCCCCTGGTACAACTTGAGACTGTGTCCTTTTGTTCTGTCACTGCTTGCCTGGGAGAAGAGACCAACACCCTCCTGGCTGTAACCACCTTTCAGGTAGTTGTAGACAGCAATAAGGTCTCCCCTGAGCCTCCTCTTCTCCAGGCTAAGCAACCCCAGATCCCTTAGCCTCTCCTCATAGGGCTTGTGCTCCCCAGCCTCGTTGCCCTTCTCTGGACACATTCAAGAGTCTCAATGTCCTTCTTAAATGGAGGGGCCCAAAACTGGACACAGGACTCAAGGTGTGGACTAACCAGTGCCGAGTACAGGGCAGAATGACTTCCCTGCTCCTGATGGCTACACTATTCTTGATGCAGGCCAGGATGCCATTTGCCTTCTTAGTCACCTGGGCACACTGCTGGCTCATGTTCAGCCAGCTGTCAATCAGCACCCCCAGGTCCCTTTCTGCCTGGCCGCTCTCCAGCCACTCTGACCCCAGCCTGTAGCACTGCATGGGGTTGTTGTTGTGGCCAAAGTGCAGCACCTGGCACTTGGACTTATTGTAGTGCCAGCCTGGAAAGTAGAGGCAACATTATTCTCACTACTGGAATGTCCTTTATACTCCAGGAGTGTTTTCTCATTTAGTTCCGAGGCTTTCTCACAGTTTGACATTTCTTAGCATACATAATCCTTGCAAGAAGATTCAGTGCTTACAGTACAATAACAAGCAGCAGCAAGGCTTTTCTACATATTCCTCCAAGTTATTTTCCCTAGCATGTGATCAGACTTTGAAAAATCTGTTGTTTTGTAGCTGGTTTTGTCACGTAAGCTTCTGCATTTAGAAATAGCTGTGTGAGCAGCAGGAGAATTTGTTCTCTGGCTTGGTCTCTGATTAGATTCAACTCTTGAGGCAGAGTTTCTCTGGATGTTGCTGTGTGGGCTGAGATTTCTGAAAGGAGAGATTACCAGTTGTGACGATCTGTTCCAGAGCTGGTACAAGTGTTGACAAAACAAATGAGACTGAGTGTTTATCTGAGCTTCCCGCCACTGAAGCCACTATAGCTGGCAAATTGGAGCTGGAATACAATACAATTATGAGAAAAAGGAAGAGGTAATTGAATTTATCCAGAAATGTATTTGCACTGCAATCAGAGATACAATTCTACACCAAGTAAATAGATTTTAAAAGCTGTATGTGACTAAATGACTTGAATCTTCCATCAGTGGTAAAAAATCAACAAAAACCCAAACCCCACCAAACAAATACAAACACACAAAAAAACTCACCCCAAACCTCCCAAAACTGACAAAAAACCCAATAATAAATCAATAATGCCCCCAAAGCCACAACTCCCTGCCCCAAAACCCCAAAAGAAAACCAGAAAAGTCATGAAATGGCAGATGATTACTTCTGGAAGGATCCCAGGATGTTAGGGGCTGGAAGGGATCTACAGAGATCATCAAGTCCAACCCCCTGCCGGAGCAGGACCATAGAATCCAGCACAGGTCACACAGGAATTCATCCAGAGGGGTGTCGAAATTCTCCAGAGAAGGAGACTCCACAACCTCTCTGGGCAGCCTGCTCCGGTGTTCTGTGACCCTCACAGTGAAGAAGTTCCTCCTCATGTTGAGCTGGAACCTCCTGTGCTGGAGATTATATCTGTTGCTCCTTGTCCTATCACAGGGTGCAGCTGAGCAGAGCCTGTCCCCTCCCTCTTGACCCTCAGCCTCAGATATTTATAGACTTGTATTAAATCCCCTCTCAGTCTTCTCTTCTCCAGACTAAACAGCCCCAGGTCTCTCAGCCTCTCCTCATAGGGAAGTGCTTCATTCCCTTAATCACCTTCACTTTCTAACAAACTTGGTAACAATCACTCAAGTCTAGACATTTAGAATCAGCATTTTCATCACTGTCATGAGACTAGCAGAAGCTGAAGGGAGGTTGTAGACAGGCGGATGATGGTGTCTTCTCCCAGGCACCCAGTACCAGAACAAGAGGACACAGTCTCAGGCTGCACCAGGGGAGGTTCAGGTTGGATATTAGGAAGAAGTTCTATACAGAGAGAGTGATTGCCCATTGGAATGGGCTGCCCGGGGAGGTGGTGGAGTCGCCGTCATTGGAGGTGTTCAGGAGGAGACTTGATGGGGTGCTTGGTGCCGTGGTTTAGCTGTTTGGGTGGGTTGGATTGGTGGATGGGTTGGACACGATGATCTTGAAGGTCTCTTCCAACCTGGTTTAGTTTATTCTAAAAAGTGTCATAACCCACTCCTTCCAAACCCAAACCTTTAGCCTCTAAAAGCCAGAAGAACATCTCTCTAAGTACCAAATATGTTGAAACATCAGGGGGTGCAAGTCAACAACGTGCCAGATAAAGCCCAAAGTTTGGCAATGAAGGTCTCTTCTTTTGCAAAATGTAAAGGCTGCACTTGATGTAAAATAAAATATGTCTCTCTTAACAGCATGTGCATATGGCAGTGTATTTATTTGTGTAAAGGATTTGATCTTGAATTCCACTGCACTCCAACTGTCTGCAAAAGAACAATATTTTAGAAAGCCTCACTCCCTGCTGCTTTCATTGCTGTGTCTCTATAAGGAGCACAGTGTGCATATTGTTAGTAGTTTCACTTAACAACATTAAGTATAAGTCTTATGCAAAGCATTAAGCTAAACTCTGACATTCTCTGTCCTTCTCAACAGAGCATCAGATAAGTCTCTTACCTCCTTACCCACCCTGGAATGGGTTGTCCAGGGAGGTGGTTGAGGCCCCATCCCTGGAGGTGTTTAAGAACAGGCTGGATGAGGCTCTGGTCAGGCTGATCTAGTGTGAGGTATCCTTGGCCATGGCAGTGGGGTTGGAACTAGATGATCCTTGTGGTCCCTTCCAACCCTGACTTAGTCTATGATTCTTTCCACACCTTCTGATTACAAAGATGCACTTTTCTCAAGTCTGAGGGGAAAAAAAGCAAACCAAACAGGTAACTCCTCTCATCCTGAGCCCTTACAATCTATAATTCCCATTTCAATAATTCTAATGCTTTGCAGCAAAGGTGTGATTGATGAGAAATTGCAGTTCCCTGGCTTGGTTAGGGTTGTTTTTTGTTGTTGTTTTTTGGTGGCTTTTTGCTTGGATGTTTTTTTGGTTGGTTTGTTGTTCCTTTTCTTTTTTTGTTAGTGGATGTTTGGGTTTGCATCTATTTACTTTTTTATTCTTTCTTTATTTTTATTTTAATTGGGTGGGAAGTGAAATCCTGAAAGCAGAATGGCTGTTAATGTAATATCAACCTGAAAACCATAACTAACTCTTGATGTCAGTCCTAGCCCTAAAATGTGTGCTCCTTGGATATGCTGAGTGACTGTATCTTTTGACTACTTTAGGTAGATAGCTTAGATGCCAGACAAAGCTTCTCAAAATGTGAGGCTGAATGTTACAAAAAGCCACAGGAGGAAGGTAGCTACTGCCTCAGGGTGATTCAAGGTTGCCTGAACTGGAATGGTGATCACAATCTACAGAGGATTAAAAGATGAACTGTGCAAAATAAACTCTACTTCCCTCTTAGAGACAGAATAGAATAGATTAGAATAGAATAGAAATAATAGAATAGAAAGAATAGAATAGAATAGAATAGAATAGAATAGAATAGAATAGAATAGAATAGAATAGAATAGACCAGGTTGGAAGAGACCTTCAAGATCATCACGTCCAACCCATCATCTACCACCACCCCATCAGCTAAACAATGGCACCAAGCACCAGATCAAGTCTCCTTCTAAACATCTCCAACAATGGTGACTCCACCACCTCCCTGGACAGCACATTCCAATGGCAAATCACTCTCTCTGCATAGAATTTCTTCCTAATAACCAATCTGAACCTCCTGTGGTGCAGCTTGAGACTGTGTCCTCTTCTTCTGGTGCTGCTTGCCTGGGAGAAGAGACCAACCCCCACCTGACTACAACTTCCCTTCAGGTAGTTGTAGAGAGCAAGAAGGTCTCCCCTGAGCCTCCTCTTCTCCATGCTAAACAATCCCAGTTCCCTCAGCCTCTTCTCATAGGGCTTGTGTTGCAAACCCCTCACCTACTTTGTTGCCCTTCTCTGGACATGTTCCAGCAAGTCAACACCCAGTGCAGTGTACAGGGGCAGAATGACCTCCCTGCTCCTGCTGGCCACCCTGTTCCTGATACAAGCCAGGATGCCATTGGCCCAATATTTATTACTTTTAGGTGAAGGAGCTTTGGTAATTCCCCCAGATGCTGCTTACACTATGTAAAAGTACTGTGCATCTGCCAGGAAAACTATTCTCCTCTACCCCAAGTTTCCCTGACAATGAGAATCAAAATAGTTTGACCATCAGCACTGATGGGGACAGCCCACTTGCAATATCCCTTACAGATGTTGTAACAAACCTCTGGAAGCACCAAACTGAAAATTTTCCTTTGAGCCTACCCATACCTCTGAATGTTGTTTATTTCCTCTCCTACTTTTACACATCCTGAATAACTCTAATAACACTTCACTGTCATGGAAGAAGCCCTAGGACTACAGTCATCCCATGCTCTTTCTCTTCCATTGCCACTCATACACTCAGTGAATTACATTTGGTGTGAACTTTTCATCTTAACAGGCTGCCCAGGGAAGTATTTGAATCATCATTCCTGGAGACACTTAAAAGACATGTAGATGTGTTGCTTAGGGACATGTTTAGCAGCCGTCTTGGCAGTGCTGGCTAAATCACTGGACTTAATCTTAAAGGTCTTTTCCAGCTGAAATGATTCAGTGATTCCGAGTGTTCTACATACTTGCATTTGGTTTATATGTCTTGGCACAATAATCATCTTCAAAACTAAAACCAAGGAATATGCTGTTGCGTGATTCATTGGCTGACAGATGCACTATCCACGCCTACATGATGCAAGGTGCTTCTCCAAATATGCCAAATAATGCTACATTCCCTGGCCTTCCCATTTCAGATCCAAGGCAGAGTGGCAGTGCTTATTTTATCTTCTCTTCAAAAACCCATCTGATTGCTGGCAGATTCGGGAGTGCGTGGGGTGGAGAACGTGGAATGCCAATGCAGTCACTGCAAACTGTCTCCTTGTTCCAAGTATGTGATGACATGAAAGAAATATGTCTCATTTCAGATGATGAATACCATTAAATTACATACTTGAATATTGGTTTGCTGCTGGTGTTTGTTATAATTAGTAATCAGCTACACAACAGGAGAAATGTGTCCAGAGAAGGACAACAAAGTTGGGGAGGGGTTTGGAACACAAGCGTTGTGAGGAGAGATTGAGGGAGCTGGGGTTGCTTAGCCTGGAGAAGAGGAGGCTCAGGGGAGACCTTATTGCTTTCTACAATTATCTGAAGGGAGGTTGTAGATAGGTGGGGGCTGGCCTCTTCTCCCAGGCAACCAGTGCCAGAACAAGAGGACACAGTCTCAGGCTGCACCAGGGGAGGTTTGGGTTGGATGTTAGGAAGAAATTCTTCCCAGAAAGAGAGATTGGCCATTGGAATGTGCTGCCCAGGGAGGTGGTGGAGTCACCATCATTGGAGGTGTTTATGAGGAGACTTGATAGGGTGCTTGGTTGAATGGTTTAGTTGATCAGGTGGTGTTGGATGATGGGTTGGATGCAATGATCCTGAAGGTCTTTTCCAACCTGTACTATTCTATTCTATTCTATTCTATTCTATTCTGTGCTGTGCTGTGCTGTGCTGTGCTATATGCCAGACCAGATATTCTAAACCAGACACACTCAATCTGTATTTTCTAGGTTGCTTTCATGTGTATAAATATATGTCTATATGTCCATATTGGATAGTTTAAGGACTTACTTTGACACTAGAGTGCATAGGAAAACTTTTAGTAAGCTAAGTAGTAGGTGGAGAATGTACAGGTGTTTTCACAGCTCACAAAAGCTTGCTCTCATTTTGCAAGCATGTCAATAGCCCTACTGAAATCACGCATGAGACTATTCACACATGTAAAGCTACTTGCAAGTGTAAATATTTGCTCAAAGAGAGAGGGAATAGCTCTAGGTAAGTATTTTTCATGTAAACAAGCATGATAAGAATTGCCTGTGTTAGAAATCTTTTGTAAATAGCAAAGAGACTTAGGATGCCTGCATTGCCAATATCAGTAAACCTCCTTTATCCTTTGCAGTACTGAAGGATTTATGTAATGACAATATTGTGATTGCTCTTCTAATAGAGGCCATTGCTCATTTCATCAACTTTAACACTACTCTTTCCCCCCTCTAATTTCTTTCTTTCTTACTTTCTTTTTAATTTATTTTCCTTGTTTTCAAGATCAGCACTGGAGCATGGAATGGAATGGAATGGAATGGAATGGAATGGAATGGAATAGAATAGAATAGAATAGAATAGAATAGAATAGAATAGAATAGAATAGAATAGAATAGAATAGAATAGAATAGAATAGAATAGAATAGAATAGAATAGAATTAACCAGGTTGGAAATGATCTTCCAGATCATCAAGTTCAATCATCACCCAACACTATCTAATCAACTAAACCATGGCACCAAGTGCCCCATCCAGTCTCTTCCTGAACAACCTCCAGTGATGGCGACTCCACCACCTCCCTGGGCAGCACATCCCAATGGCCAATCTCTCTTGCTGGGAAGAATTTCTTCCTAACATCCAGCCTAAACCTCCCCTGGCACAGCTTGAGACTGCATCCTTTACCTTTAATAGCTTAATCAAGGCAAGAGTCTAGCTGACAGCAAATATGTTTCCAGAAATCATCTTTTCATACCAAAATATGTTGCAGTGGAGTGATAGTCTAACCCTGCCTCTTTCTCTTGCTTGCTTGTTTTGGTTTTTTAAGCTTCCTGACACATGTAGCAACATGTTCATGAGCACTTTCCTCTGTGTCATCCCTTCACTTTGCAAACTCAGTCAGGAATCTCATAGCAGGGCAAAATGTTGTGTCATGTTGTAAAACTGGGTTTTTTTTTCCCATCACTGAGAAAGAAGGAACATGCATCTGCTTAAGTTAGTCTGCATTATTTTTATCAGCACATATCAGAGGGCTGTTATCAAATCTGAGTATCTTCCCTTCACCATCATTCATATCAATAAGGGAGAGAACATATGGGTTTGGAAACTGTCGGATCTCATAAACTAGTTTTCTCTCTGGAGAGCCACATGGAATAATTCCAAGATCAAATATGCCTCTTTTTAATTAGGTTAGGCCCCAGATATTATATTTCTATCATATTCTGTCAGAATGCTGGCTTCTATGCCTGAATTTCATTGTCAGAAAGAAATAAAAGAAACACAAAAATACACTTTTGTGTAGCCAGCATTGTCAGTGAGCACTGTCTTATCTCAAGATGAGAGAAGGCCTTACTTAGTCCTCTGTTGAAGGAATAATGTACTCTCCAAGAGACAATTTGCTCTTCCCAGAAGGCTCCCCAGCTCAAATGAGCTGGGTGTGTCTCCAAGAATTTCTGGATATAGAAAATCTAAAAGAAATGTAAAAAAAATAAAGGAAAAAAGCTGTTTCAGGAGTGTGTGTGATGTGCCTTCTTTTTTATATTGCAAAAGTAGGAATGTTAAGGAAATATTACAAATTAATGCTTTCTTAAGTGACTTACTGTACTCACATGCCTGCAAAACAGATGTGGGGATGGTTATGAAAGAAACAGACCTTCAGGGTCTTGCTTTCCCAATCTCCAAAACCTTTGCCTTGTGTATCTTCCTGTATCAGTTATGGTAGCATTGGGTAGCTCTCAGTGTGTTCTCTGGCATGTATTTGTTTGGTTTCCACTCAAAGCCACACAAATATTTCGCATTCATGGGATGGAGTCCTCCACAGGCTGCAGATGGGATTCTTTTTCACTGTTCACAGAATCACCAAGGTTGGAAGAGACCTCAAAGATCATCAAGTCCAACCTGTCACCACAGACCTCCTGATTAAACCATGGAACCAAGTGCCACATCCAATCCCCTCTTGAACACCTCCAGGGACGGTAACTCCACCACCTCCCTGGGCAGCCCATTAGAATGGCTAATAACTGTCTCAGTGAAGAACTTTCTCCTCACCTCCAGCCTAAACTTCCCCTGTCATAGCTTGAGACTGTTGATGATTAAGGGCTTCAAGCACTCAGCCTGCCATCCCACCACGGGCCGAAGGTGAATTGGCTACTCTGACCTGCCTCCCTGCATCCTTCCTCACTGACCTGGGTGTCTGCACAGTAGTCTTCATCATGTCTCACTTCTATTCAAAACAGTCATGCTCCCAAAACAAAGCAAGTTGCCCAACAGATTTCCCTTCTTAAATGTGTTATCATGGAGGTGCTGATTGATTTGGCATTGGCCAAAGATAGATCCATCTTTAGAGGTGGGGGAACATCTTAGAATCATAGAATCATAGAATTGTTAGGATTGGAAAGGACCTCAAGGATCATCTAGTTCCAGTCCTCCTGCCATGAGCATGGACACCTCACACTAGATCAAGTTACTCAGAGTCACATTCAGCCTGGCCTTAAAAACCTCCAGGGACGAGGCTTCCAGCACCTCCCTGGGCAACCTGTGCCAGTCTCACACCACCCTCATCATGAAGAAGCTACCCATTTCTAGTTTTGTTCCATTCCCCCCAGTCCTATCACTCCCTGACACCCTCAAAAGTCCCTC
Source organism: Melanerpes formicivorus (assembly GCF_026170545.1). Classification (NCBI taxonomy): domain Eukaryota; kingdom Metazoa; phylum Chordata; class Aves; order Piciformes; family Picidae; genus Melanerpes; species Melanerpes formicivorus. Next base: position 2,282,771 of record NW_027142394.1, read on the forward strand.
CCCTGCAGACACTCCAGCCCCCTGCAAATACTGGAAGGGCACAAGAAGGTCTCTTCAGAGCCTTCTCTTCTCCAGACTGAACATCCCCAATTCTCTCAGTCTATCCTCATAGCAGAGCACCTCCAGCTCTCTGCTCATCCTTGTGGCCCTTCTCCAGACACTTTCCAGCACCTCCAGATCTTGCTGTAATAGAGGTTCCAGAACTGGACACAGTGCTCCAGGTGTGGTCTCAGCAGAGTAGAGCAGAGGGGGAGAATCACCTCCCTTGACCTGCTGGCTATGCTTCTCTTAATGCAGCCCAGGATGTGATTGGCTTTCTGGGCTGCAAGTGCTCACTGCTAGCTCATGCTGAGCTTCTCATCCACCAGCACCCCCAAGTCCTTTTCATCAGAGCTTCTCTCAAGCTTCTTATAGAAGCCATGCCAGTAGCCCCCTCCTCCACTACTAAAAGCTCCCAGGCACCAGCCCAACACACATATGTCAAGCTGATACTGAAGGAACCACGTGATTTCATGCTACAGAGTCTGTGGTTTATCAACCTCTAGAATTTTTTTATGCATGTGCATTTGTGACTAAGTAATAGCTGGCAGCAACAGTCTGGCAGGCACAGGCACGTTCGTTGTTGAGTAATGAATCACAGATAACTAGGTACTCTTGGGGGGTCTTCTGGGTGTATTTATAGGTTTCTATGGTTTTTTGGCCCAAAGACACCATTAAGGCCTCTTGAGCAATGGAGGCTGTAGAACTGCTCCAAGTGATTCTCACAGAAAAGAAAGTAAATAATGTCTGAAAGGAAACACTGGGTGGGTTGTTTGTTTGGGGTTTTTTCTTCCCCAGAAAATCTCTTTTCAGTTTGAAAGGTTACATTACAGAGAATCCACACAAATCTTTGTACAATATTTCAAATGTTACCATTCTCCCTATCTTAAATTTGTGTAGCATCTGCTTCTTATTTTTGCCTTGTCATTTCTTCATCTGAACTTCAGAATGGATGTGCAGGAAAATCAATACCCCCCTGTACACTTTGGTTTAAAAGATGAGGCATTTTTTTCTTAACAAATATCCACCATGAGATATTATGTAGAAAGGCTTCAGAAAATGTAAATGTAGCATATTTGTGATTGTGGTTAGCATGTGAATAGGATAGGATAGGATAGGATAGGATAGGATAGGATAGGATAGGATAGGATAGGGTAGGATAGGATAGGATAGGATAGGATAGGATAGGATAGGATAGGATAGGATAGGATAGAATAGCATAGAATAGCATAGAATAGCATAGTATAGCAGAGAATGGAATGGAATGGAATGGAATGGAATGGAATGGAATGGAATGGAATGGAATAGAATAGAATAGAATAGAATAGAATAGAATAGAATAGAATAGAATAGAATAGAATAGAATAGAATAGAATAGAATAGAATAGACCAGGTTGGAAAAGACTTTTGAGATCATGGAGTCCAACCTATCACCCAACACCATCTAATCAACTAAACCATGCAACCAGGTGCCCCATCCAGTCTCATGCTAAACACCTCTAGTGATGGTGACTCCTCTACCTCCCTGAGCAGCACATTCCAATGGTCAGTCTCTCTTTCTGGGAAGAACTTCTTCCTAACATCCACTTTAAACCTCCCCTGGTGCAGCTTGAGAGTGTGTCTTCTTGTTCTGGTGCTGCTTGTCTGGGAGAAGAGACCAACCCCCACCTCTTTACAATCTCCTTTCAGGAGAGCAATAAGGTCTCCCCTTAGCCTCCTCTTCTCTAAGCTAAGCAACCCCACCTCCCTCAGCCTCTCCTCATAGGGCTTGTGTTCCAGACCCCTCCCCAGCTTTGTTGCCCTTCCCTGGACACATTCCAGCAACTCAACATAGAAAACATAGAAGTGAGAGAAATGTTCATTCATCTCCTACCAAAGTAATGTGTCTGTTTACCTTTTTATATGGTAAAACATAATGTATCCTACTTCACCATGGTACACTGGTACTCATTCTGCTTCCAGGTGGAGCAAACTACTCTAGAAACAGGAATTTCCTCTCCTAATTTCAAGAGGATGAGTTGTAAATGAAGTCAGTTTCAGATAGGGGTAGGGCTTGCTCATCTGCATTATCTCTGCATTGAAGATTTCAGACAAGAGCATAAAAACCAGCTGTAAAGGTAAAAAAAAAACCTTGATCACTCTTGGAGAAAGGTTAAGATATAAAACTTTCATTAAGATTGATTTTGGACCTAGCTGCTCTTTGAGTTAATCAATTAGAAGCAGAAACAGCTGAAAGATACATATTAATATTAATACCCTATCAGAAAGAACTTCTTTCAGTCAACAGAAGAAGATGAACCAGGGAGACCTTTCCTAAAATATATGACTTGGCCTGCAGGCCCTTTTACAGCACTTCTTTTAGCACTGCTAGCTGAGAAAAGGAGGGTCTGTCAGGCTCTCTCCAGCAGTATTGAACCTAAACCCACGACACAATGATAACAGCCTCAACTTTGAGTGGCATGAAAACAGATGACCTCTAATATCCATCCATCAGAATGAATGCATGCACCTTCTGAAATTACTCTCAGTGTATTTCACATCCGATTATAGACAAAGAAATTGGAAGAGGCTCAGAACGGCAATGCTCATGTAATCAGACTCAGTGAATAGGGAGAGAACGTGGAACTGAAAGCAGACGGTGCTGGCAGCTATCCTCAAGCCTCACCTACCTTTTTGTGTTGCTTGTCTTTAGGGAGTTATGAGATCGGATGCCTTTTGCTCACTGTTGAGAGACCAGGCAGAAATAGACCTGGGGGGACTGGTCGATAGCAGGTTGAACATAAGCCAGCAGTGTGCCCAGGTGGTCAACAAGGCCAATGGAATCCTGGATCAGGAATAGTGTGGACAGCAGGAGCAGGGAAGTCATTCTGCCCTGTGCTCAGCACTGGTTAGGCCACAGCTAGAGTCCTGTGTCCTGTTCTGGGCTCCTCAATCCAAGAAAGATGTTGAGATGCTGGAACATGCCCAGAGAAGGGCAACAAAGCTGGGGAGGGATTTGGAGTACAGCCCTGTGAGGAGAGGCTGAGGGAGCTGGGGTTGCTTAGCCTGGAGAAGAGGAGGCTCAGGGGAGACCTTCTTGTTCTCTCCAACTCCCTGAAGGGAGGTTGTAGCCAGGAGGGAGTTGGTCTCTTCTCCCAGGCAACCTGTGACAGAAGGAGAGGACACAGTCTCAAGCTGTGCCAGGGGAGGTTCAGGCTGGGTGTTAGGAAGAAATTCTTTGCAGAAAGAGAGATTGGCCATTGGAATGTACTGCCCAGGGAGGTGGTGGAGTCTCCATTGCTGGAAGTGTTTAAAAAGAGGCTGGATGAGGCACTTGGTGCCACAGTTAGATGGTGTTGGGTGATAGGTTGGACTCGATGATCTCCAACCTGGTTAATTCTATATCCTGTAAGACATTTTGTCTTTTTCCAGCAGAGGAACAAGAGTTATTGGTGGATTAGAAATCATGGAAGAACTTGAGAATGGTCATTTAGCACATAGGTGATGGGATCAATAGCCAAGCTGAAGTGCATCTGCACCAATGCACACAGCACAGGCAGCAAACAGGAGAAAGCATGGACTCAATACATGGACAAATACATAATTCTTAGCCATACGTTGTGGCCATAAACTTGTCTTGGCTCTCAGTCTCTACATGTTCACTCTTCCTTGTATGAAGTATGATTTAATTCCCCTTTCTGTCAGACTGCTGGTGTTCTCTCACCTCTGCTGACTCACAAGGTCTAACAGGTCACCTTTTGACACAAGCATGAAACTTTTTATATAACAACCCAGCTCCCTTTAAAAATCACATCTGCAGCCTGATGCTGGGTGGCACGCTGCTGGGTTTAGGACTTTGCCAAAGATTCTGCTGTCAAGAGAATTTTGAGCTCATATAACTCTACTGATGTGAATGGAGCTGCTCCTGGTTTGTGCTTAAGTAATAATAAACATAGACTAAACTTCTTGAAGACATGCAAAAAAAAGGGAACACCAGAGTTTTATCAACTGCTGGCAAAAGTGCTTAAACTGGAATTATTTCATTGATCTATGAAATAATTTTATCCCACTGTAACTAACTTCCCTGTAAAGTTAGCTCATTCCATCGAAGTGACTCAATGAACTGAAGAATCAAAACTCAAGTCTATAATTCAGATTAATTAAGTGTACTCAGGGGTCTAACAGGAGCAGATCCATGACTAATGTGAAATAACAGAACTATTAAAAACAGTGGAACTTTTCCACTTAATCTGAATAAGACAGGGCTTCCATAAAAGAGTTTTCTATCTCCTGTTAGACCTGTATGAGCACTCAAAGTATACAGAAGTTTTAATTCTTAAATTATTTTCTCTTTAGGCTTGAGGTGGAGAAAATTCTTCTCAGAGAGAGCTGTTAGGCATTGGAATGTGATACCCAGGGAGGTGGTGGAGTCACCATCCCTGGAGGTGCTCAAGAGGGGATTGGACATGGCACTGGGTGCCATGATTTAGTCATGAGGTCTGTGGTGACAGGTTGGACTTGATGATCTTTGAGGTCTTTTCCAACCTTACTGATTCTATGATTCTGTGATCCCATGACAATTTTGGTATGGGGTTTAATATCCTCCAAATAAATTCTTGTGCTTTGTGACTTGACGCAGTCTCAAGCTGCTCCAGGGGAAGTTCAGGCTGGGGGTGAGGAGAAAGTTCTTCACAGAGAGAGTTGTTAGTCATTGGAATGTGCTGCCCAGGGAGGTGGTGGAGTTACCGTCCCTAGAGGTGTTCAAGAGGGGATTGGACGTAGCACTTGGTACAATGGTCTGGTAGTCATGAGGTGTTGGGTGGCAGATTGGACTTAATGATCTTTGAGGTCCTTTCCAACCTTATTGATTCTATGATTCTATGATTCTGTAGAGGGTTTGGCTATCAGAAAAGAGTGAATACAATCCACACAGACAGAATTTCTCCAGAGCTTTCTTACAAGGACTACCTCTAGTTAGTACAAAATGCAAACTGATGTCCAAAAAGTGCAGTTATTTATTTATTTACTTTAAAGTTAACTGACTATTGTGATGCTTGCTATGAAGTTTGGCTTTGATTCAGACTTACTAAAGGAAATGAAAGTCTCTCCTAAATGAGGGGCAAATTAGGGGAAATGAAAGGGCAGCAAATCAGACTCAATTTTCTTCTATGAACTGATATAGAGACAGAATTAGAGATAACTACAGCAACAGTGAAAACTTATCAGAAGTTTTCCTTGCATTCTCTGGAACTCTGTATGAAAATCCCCAGACTGCATTAAGGTTTCAAATCAGACAATGCCTGTGAAGGTTTGAGATTTCTGGGAAAATATCTCTGTACAGTAGAGTGGCATTAAGAAGTGATCTAACAACAACAAGCTGATGCTGCATGTTCCAATTACCCAGAGCTGTTATCAGGACTTCTTGCAAGGCTCTAGATTTCTTGATAAATAAGAGAGACACAGTGCTGTGTGTTATTGTGATGGTTAATGACATTGATTTCTTGGCATGACAGCCAGAGAAATACAAAGGCAGACTGAACCATGTAGTGTCTGCTTTCTTTTTTCCCCCCAGTGCTTGCAGTTTGAACTGTTCAATTTTTGTATTACCTTTTGTGGTGGGTTGAAATTCCACCCCCCAACATTAACTTTGCCAGGCCGGCTCAGCTGGAAGCAAATGAAAGCTGTATTTGCAAGCAGAACTACAATCTACTATGGAATGCAATGACTATGTAAAAAATATACAGGATTTAGAATGGAATGGAATGGAATGGAATGGAATGGCATGGAATGGAATGGAATGGAATAGAATAGAATAGAATAGAATAGAATAGAATAGAATAGAATAGAATAGAATAGAATAGAATAGAATAGAATAGAATAGAATAGAATAGAATAGAATAGAATAGAATGGAATAGAATAGAATAGAATTAACCAGGTTGGAAAAGACCTCAGAGATCATCATGTCCAACCTATCACCCAACACCATCTAATCAACTAAAGGATGGCACCAAGCACCCCATCCAGTCTCTTCCTAAACACCTCCAGTGACGGGGAATCTGCCACCTCCTTTGGCAACACATTCCAGTGGCCAATCTCTCTTGCTGGGAAGAATTTCTTCCTAACATCCAGCCTAAACCTCCCCTGGTGCAGCTTCAGACTGTGTCCTCTTGCTGGTTGCCTGGGAGAAGCAACCAACTCCCTCCTGGCTACAACCTCTTTTCAGGTAGTTGTAGAGAGCAATAAGGTCTCCCCTGAGCCTCCTCTTCTGCAGGCTAAGCAACCCCAGCTCCCTCAGCCTCTCCTCACAGGGCTGTGCTCCAGACCCCTCCCCAGCTTTGTTGCCCTTCTCTGGACACGTTCCAGCATCTCAACATCTTTCCTAAACTGAGGGTCCCAGAACTGGACACATGACACAAGGTGTGGCCTAACCAGTGCTGAGTACAGTACCAGTGCTGAGACTTCCCTGCTCCTGCTGGCCACACTGTTTAAGCTGGAGGTGAAGGGAAAGTTCTTCACAGAGAGTTGTTAGCCATTGGAATGTGGTGCCCAGGGATGTGGCAGAGTCACCATCCCTGGAGGTGTTCAAGAGGGGATTGGACATGGGACTTGAAGCCATGGTCTAGTAGTCATGAGGTCTTGGGTGACAGGTTGGACTTCATGATCTTTGAGGTCTTTTCCAACCTTGTTGATTCTGTGATTCTGTGACTTGAATATGCCAGCCACAAGTGGTATCTGCCAATCAATGGCTGTTAAATAAAATGTTGAAAACTTTACCAGAAAATGAATATTAGTGCAAAGCCTTTCTGTTTCACCAGTGGAATTTTAGTCTTCTTTAGCTGTTGCTTTTTCTTCCACTTGCTTTGTTTCTCTCTGTGCATTAAATGCCCTGAATGCCGCTTAGACGTGCTGAACTCTGGGTTCGTTATTGTCTTTTGACTTCTGAAGAAAGGATAACAAAATGGGCAGTATAGAAATAAATAAAATAAGATTCCAGGCAGCTGCATCCAACAATCCTCTTATGGATTATGGGTTCTTATTTCCTAAACACAATAGCTGAGATTCTATACTGCATACTACTAAGTCAAAAAAATAGAAAGCTTTCCACAACACTTCACAGCCTTGGGGAAGAAAAGAGAGCTAGGCTGATGTTAAGCTTGTCTTACTCCTTTCTTATTTTTTCTGGCTTAGATATTGGTTCTACCAGTATTTCAGAAAGCCTGAGGAGACAAGTAGCATTTCTGTCTGTCTGGTGGTATGTACACTGCCTGGACCCCTCACCACCCCACATAACCTCTCCCTGTCTTCACTTGGGTGAGGCAGCTTCCTTCAACCCTTAGCAGGCTGCTAACATCAAGTTTATGAAAGGATTTCTTTGCCTCAGTTCCCGAGGCAAAGAAACAAACTGAAGCATTAGAGAACCTGTAGATCATGTAGACCTTCTGCCTGACAAAACAAAAAGGGAAACATGGGGTAAGAACTGTACTCAGTTTTTTAGGAAGCACTGTTTGTTAATACAGTTGCACTAATATTATCTTTACCTCCTTATTCTCAATTTACCTGAGGTCTGGAGACCTTTAAGCGTTCCTTGATCTTTTTTCTTCATTCTGGCATGGTTCTTCTGCACATTCTGACTTAAGTCAACAAAACCAAACCTTTGGCCCACCCAAGAAATAAAAGCTTGAATAAATAAATGCTAGGAGACCTGCCTGGATGAGCAAGGAGCTCCTGGACACACTATCAGACAAAAAGAAACTCTATAAGGAGAGGAAGGAAGGGCAGTTGGAATGGAGGGCATATAAGGAAGCTGCCTGAGCAGCAAGAGACCTGGTTAGAAAAGCTAAAGCCCAGTTAGAATTAAATCTAGCCAGGGAGATCAAGGGGAACAGTTCTTATCAGGGTGAATGCTCTGGGGGATAGATTCAGACTGGATGTTAGGAAGAAATTCTTCCCCATGAGGATGGTGAGACACTGGCACAGGTTGCCCAGGGAGGTGGTGGAAGCCTCATCCCTGGAGGTTTTTAATGCCAGGCTGGATGTGGCTGTGAGCAACTTGATGTAGTGTGAGATGTCCCTGCTCATGGCAGGGGGGTTGGAACTAAATGATCCTTGAGGTCCCTTCTAACCCTAACAATTCTAAATAGACTCTGTAATACGACTTGAAAGAAGCAGGTGCAGTCAAACTGCAGAAAAGCAGATTACAGTGATGAAGGTTCTCCAGCAATGTTATAAAATTTCAGCTGAAATAAATAAATATGGGAACTGTCACTCTGAGAATCTCAGTTCATTCTACCTGTCAGTGTGGAGAAGAAATGAGAGAAAGAACTCCCTCTACAAAATGAAAAGTTAGAGTATAAATGGCAAAACCTTTCCCCAACTTGCAACTTCAGATGAATGCCATTCCCTGTGAAATATGGAGACAGCACAGACCAGCCATGAAAACAAAAAAGGAGCAGGAAGGCAGCTAGTTAAAGTTGCTGAGATATCTTTTGACTAAATAACTGTCAACATTAAACACTGGTAATTTAACTTAGGAGAAGTGAAAAACAGTCATTAAGTTTTGCAAAGTTATTCATTTGCATATCAGGTAGCATATGTTCAAAACCCCAGTTTTGTCCTGGAACCACTGAAACCAACAGATCATGTTCAGCATGAAAGTTATGAAACTTCTTTGATTACCTATAAAAGAGTTGACCAGAACCAGAAGATTGTGATATGTTTTTATTAATTGCATGGTCTACATAGAATTGACTAAGTGAACATCTGTCCTTATTTCATCAGCCATTAACAGCAAAGAAGTTAAACCAGTATAAAGTAGTTCCCAGCTGCACACAGCTATGGCAGAAGTAGAATAATAAAACCAGTTTGTTTGGAAAAGCCCTTTAAAATCATCAAGCTAAACCATCCTGCCCTGCATCAGGAACAGTGTGGCCAGCAGGAGCAGGGAGGTCATTCTGCCCCTGTACTCAGCACTGGTTAGGCCACACCTTGAGTCCTGTGTCCACTTCTGGGCTCCTCAGTTTAAGAAAGATGTTGAGTTGCTGGAACGAGTCCAGAGAAGGGCAACAGAGATGGGGAGGAGCCCTGTGAGGAGAGGCTGAGGGAGCTGGGGTTGCTTAGCCTGGAGAAGAGGAGGCTCAGTGGAGACCTTACTGCTACCTACAGCTACCTGAAAGGAGGTTGTAGCCAGGAGGGAGTTGGTCTCTTCTCCCAGGCAACCAGCACCAGAACAGGAGGACACAGTCTCAAGCTGTGCCAGGGGAGGTTTAGGCTGGATGTTAGGAAGAAGTTCTTCATAGAAAGAGAGATTTGCCATTGGAATGTGCTGCCCAGGGAGGTGGTGGAGGCCCCATCAGTGGAGGTGTTTAGTAAGAGACTTGATGGAGTGCTTGGTGCCATGGTTTAGTTGATTAGGTAGTGTTAGATGGTAGGTTGGACTCAGTGATCTCAAAGGTCTCTTCCAACCTGGTTAATTCTATTCTATTCTATTCTATTCTATTCTATTCTATTCTATTCTATTCTATTCTATTCTATTCTATTCTATTCTATTCTATTCTATTCTATTCTTTCTATTCTATTCTATTCTAGTCTAGTCTAGTCTAGTCTAGTCTAGTTTATTCTAGTCTATTCATTCTGCAACTCTACCAAGTCATGTGCTAAACCACGTCCCTCAGCCCCTCATCTTTGCCTCTTCCATACACCTCCAGGAATGTGGAATAGGGATTTTGTGCCCACTCATTTCTCCACTTGCCTCTTTTCTTTCCAAAACAAAAAATGCTGGGACGATGAGAAAACCTAGAATAAAGGATTTTCCCTTCTAATTTAACATGGTTAATTTAATTTGGGCAAAGATGCTAATTATCTGCCTGAGAATTATTTTGTTATTTCCCAGCAAGTTTTTAGTTGATATACACTACTTAATCAATGCAGCTGTAAACTGAGATTAATGGATCCTTTAAACACCCAATGTATACATATGCTTTATACTGTGACAGTTTTGCAGACCAGCAAACTATAGCAGGTTTTCTATGCCATCATTGACTTTAACAAAGAGCAACTGATTTATACCCTCTGAACATTTGACATCGCTGCCCATGCTTACAGAAACCTACTGCTAGGAACCCAGACTATGAAATTCTACCTTAAAGAAAGTAAAACCTTGACAAGAAAATATCATTACCATTATTAGTATGTATTTTGAAAGATTAAAAACTGCCAAATTTCTTTCCCATTACATTCTGTTTCTCTCTGTCTGATTTCAAATGCTATTGATAACAAATGCAAAAGGTAACAGTGCTCAATTTGTTCAACTTCTCCTTCTTATTACAATTATGTTTCCAGCAGCAGCAGCTCTTCTATTTGATGCCATAGGGAAGCTATTTACTTTTACAGTACTTGTGCATTTCATTCTTTTCTGGGAAATTAAACCCAAGTCCATGAACTCTGGGTGCTCTGCTTCACCCTCAGAATGGTTTGCTTGACTCTTTTGCTGCCAATTGTTTTGTAATATTAATTATCCCTTCCATTTATTATTTTTTGATTATTCACTTCTCTGCTACATGTGATGTCCTCTACAATCTGACTTAAATATGTGAATAAATGAATCTCAAACTTCTGGATTCTTCTGCAATCTCAGAATTGCTTCTCCCCTATATCATAGAATCACAGAATTGTTAGGGTTGGAAGGGACCTCAAGGATTATCTACTTCCAACCCTCCTGCCATGGGCTGGGACGCTTCACACTAGATCAGGTTGCTCAGAGGCCCATCCAGCCTGGCCTTCAAAACCTCCAGGGATGGGGCTTCTACCACCTCCCTAGGCAACTTGTTCCAGTGTCTCACCATATAGTTACCTTGACTATGTGAAAAGTCACAGAAATAGGCAGTCTGTGCCAACAGCTAGATTTCCAAGCAAATCAGCTGAAAGCTGCTTAGTTCATCCCTCAAAACCTGATAAGTCATGAATTAAGTCTTTACTTCAAACAATGTTTTTCAAGAAGCTTTTCCATATTAGATCCTGAAAGAATTCAATTCAAGATGTCTCACACTCTTAACTGCTTCAAAAGAGATTTCTAGGCCATTTTCTTGACTGCTTGAGAAAAGATATGCTGAGCTTGTCAGTAGAACAGGGGCTGGGAAGAGCTTTGTTCCTGTCATGAGTTGCACAAACACATAGGCAGACATTTTGGTTCCCTGTGTTTCTCACACTCCAGATTTAAAAATGCCAATGAGGGGAATCATAAAATCAACCAGGTTGGAAAAGACCTTTGAGATCATCGAGTCCAACTCCTCACCCAACACCATCTAATCAACTAACCCATGCACCAAGTGCCTCATCCAGGCTCTTCCTAAACACCTCCACTGATGGTGACTCCACCACCTCCCTGGGCAGCCCATTCCAATGGCCAATCTCTCTTTCTATGAAGAACTTCTTCCTAACATCCAGCCTAAACCTCCTCTTGCACAGCTTGAGAGTCAGTAATATGGGGAGAGAGCATTAAGCAATCAGTCCCAACCATGAAAAATAAAACAAAACAAAGGAAAGCAAAGCAAAGCAAAACAAAACAAAGGAAAGCAAAGCAAAACAAAACAACAAACAACAACAAAATCAAAGCAACAAAAAACCACAAACCACAAACAAATAAAAGAAAAAACAACAAACCCAAACCAACAAAAAAATAAAGCACACTTAAAAAATTAAGAAAAGTAAGCTGAACAGAGAGGCTTGTGACCTAGCTGTGATTGTATATCACAACATCGACCCTCAAATTTCAAACCTCTCTCATGCTACTTTAGCAGCCCTTTTTTGCTCATAATTTGCCCTTTGATGACACAGACAGTAACACAACAGCAGAGGCAAGAACGAATTTGTGGCAATGCCAGCGACGAGCAGTGTGAGCATTCTGGCAGTGTGGGCCAAGAGCCTGACATGGTGCTAGGCCATGCTCAGCATAAGTGCAGAGCCAGCTAGCAGTGTAGCAAAACAGTGCTGTGCCTGCAGTGTGTAACTAAAGCAGGGCACTGGTAGCTGTAAACACAGAAAGTTATCTTGGAACAACAGGACATGCACCTGCATCAACAACCTCGCGTGTCGTTAGTAGTTGGACGAATGGTCACTCATAGGGAACCAATGAAGCTATGCCAACAAGGATCTCCGAGTTTATATAAGTTGTAGAAGTTCCCCTGATACGCACTTCTGCCATTCCTTACACACTTCTGCCTTTCCTTTCCCTTCTTCTTCTTTGCTTTACTTTACTGTGCTACACTTGCACTATAGGCCTGCAATACTGGAACAATAAAGAAACAA